>NC_133911.1:1593240-1893240 GCF_964199755.1 Larus michahellis | reverse complement strand
AAAAAAAAAAAAAGAAATAAAACAAAACCTCAATGTTAGTGAAAAACACCCTAATCTATTTTGCGCTGGTCACCACTGGCTATTGGTTTTTTTTTAATTTTTTTTTTTTTTTTTTTTTTAAAATAATTCAGGTCGATAGGATTTATTCCTCGTAGTAGCTGTAAGCAACAGAACAAACTGTAGTCACTGCTGGCTCGGATTAAAAACAGACGCTTTGGGTTTGGTTGGTTTGGTTTTTTTTTTATCTCTGTCCGATGAATTTGGAGATAGAAAGGAAAATTTCTTTACGAAACCCGGGTCCGACATTTCTGCCCCCCCCCAACCCCCGTACCCTCCGCGGCCCCGCGCTCTGCTTTGTGCGGGGCACACTCTCCACCCGCCGATGCTGAGCCGGCACCTCCGGCCTCTCCGAAAAATAACCGTTCTGGATCGCTCAAACGGCCTCTCCCATCACAGATTTATTTATTTTTTTTTTTTAATTTTTTTTTTGACAGACCTCCTAGAATTGGAGAGTTTGTATTAAAAATCACCTGGCGCTGGGGGCGGGCACGGGCAAGAGCTAACGGAGAATTCCCAGTGGTGCCGAATGACTCCGATTTTGGTTTCCTTCCCCCAGCTGGAGCTGCGCTTTGGAATTCTCCGCTATCGGAGTGACGTTACGGCGCTAACGGGGAGCAAACATGAAGCCAGTTGGATTGCAAAGGCTGTCCCGGGAGGGACAGAAAAGCCTCAATTCTGCAAATTCCAATGGCCCTTGGATGCAGAAACGGGATGGAGGATGCTCCGGCTGCTCGAGGAAGCGGGGCGAGGATCAACCTCGTTAGTGCCACAGCCTATCGACCTACCCACCCCAGGCGGGGACGGCAGAGACGGCCTGCCGCCACCCTCGGCCCCTCCGCGCCCTCCCCACTCCACCGAGAAAAAAGAAAAAAAAAGAAAAAAAAAAAAAAAAGACAAGTTAAAAAATAAATTTAAAAAAAATAAATCAAAATAAATGGAAATCAAGTCCAGAACGAAATGCAAGAGTAGTCGGGGGCCCGGCCAGTCTTGCATTTGTTTTGGGGTGGGGAGGCGGAATGAGATGTTATGGGTGCGCTTTTAGTAACGGGGTGGGAATGGTCACTAGCAGAGCGATGGCAAAATCCGCACACAGGAGAGTTTAAAAAAGAAAAACAAACAAACAAACAAAAAAAAAAACGAACAGAAAAATGGCTGACAACCGCAGACAAATTATTCCTCGATACCTCCTCAATTAAGGGGGCCAAAACCCTACAATTTAGCATTTTCTGGCCGAATTTTCCTGCAGGCATTTTCTGTCGAGCGGCAAACCCATGGTGGCCCTGCTCTCTGTCCTAGCCCAGGTCGGACCCTCCCGACTGCAGCTCAACTCCGCGCCTTGCCTTGCCCCTTCCCCTGGCAGAAACTGCCACGGTAGCTCATGCTTTTAGCAAAGAAGCAAAATCAGTGCATTTCTGTAGATCAGCCAACAAAAAAAACCAAAACCAAAAAAAAAAACAAACCAACCCCCCCAAAAAAAAGAAACCCAAGGTGTGGTCATAAAAAAAAATATATATATATATAAAGAAAGAAAGGAAGAAATAAAAAAAAGAAACAGTGCCACGGGCACAATTGCCTGCAAGAAGGAGTACAGTTTGTTATATTGCTTACAATGCAGTATTTTATCCAGCCTCTTCCAGCCAGGGACCTGTAAACCGGACTCTGTTCCAAAACCTTCCTCCTCTTCCAGTTGTCTGTGCAATGTATTGGCACTGTTCTGCTGGGCTGTCAAAAAAACTGGTTTAGAGATGCAGCTCTTCAGTCAGGTTTTTGCTCCAGTTCTAACCGCAGAAATACTTATTGGCGCTTTTCAACAATTAAAGAGAAAGATGATTATACTTACTGAGAAAAGAGGGTTGGTTGTTTTGTTTTTTTTTACCATCAGTATCCCGCGTTACTGATCAGAATGGGATGGAGGGGGGGGGACGGTGGGGGGATCCGGTTACGAACGCGCAGCTGTCCGCAGCCCGGAAACTTCATCAGAGCTGGCGTTAATTGGCTCGTTTATCAACGCAGAGGTGAACGCGCCTCAGAATTAACCCTCCTGTGAGTCCCCTGGAGGCGAAACCTCCAGAAGCGGGGCAAGCGCATCCGTGCGGCTGCACAGGGGGGAAGGCTGACCCCGTATATATCTATATCTCCATATACACACCTCTCCTGTGGACAGACAGGAGGCTTCTGTCTCGGAGGTTGGAGTTGCCGCGCTTCAGCAGCCTTATCTTACTCCAGAAAGAGAAGAGCGCTGGGAAGGGCGCGGTGGTTTACAGCTAACCTGAAAGCCTTACGACGCAGATGCGGATTTAAGAGGCACAGGGATCGCCGCTGCCTCGGCTAACTGAGGCTCGAGACATCCTGATGGTGAGCCAGCACGTCTCCGGAAGGTGGGTAAGCATCTGATGCCCTAGGAGGAGTCTCCTAGCACCCTGCGGAGCTGTGCTACGAGCAGAGATTCCCCAAAAAGAGCCTGGTTTGGGGAACCAAAGTCCTACAACAGCAGAGCGGTATTACAACACACACACACCCCCCCAAAAAAAAAAAAAAACAAAAAAAAAACAAAACAAGGAAAAGATTACCGAGGACCATCAAACCTAAAGTTGGATGAAAAGGGGGCTTACCACAAAAAGATGTGGGTACACAGAAGCTCTACGTTAAACGCGTGAGCACCTACGGGGCGCTCGGCAGTAACTGGTTGGAACTGACGGAGTGGCACTGGGGGGGGGAAGGAAGGCCCAGAGGCCACCGGAGACCGAGCGCTGCTGCAAGGGATCGCTTTGCTGAGCTTTGGTCTATCACTTTACCAAATACTTCCTTAAAAAGAGAGAAAAAAAGAAAAAGGAAAAAAAAAAAAAAAAAGAAAGAAAAAAAGAAGAAAAAGATTCTGGTAATGAATCTGAACTCTAAAATGAAGTGAACCTGAAAGCAACTGTGCTAAAATAAATCATGTTACTTGAACGTAGATGAGAATCCCTCCATCGCTTCTTTTCTGATGAGCCACTTTAGAAGGAAAATGAGCCTACCAGGACAACGTCTGAAAAAATGCAATCAAGATTTGCCATTTGGAACGTGCTTCCAGTTCAGTAAAACACACTTTCCAGAGAACCGGCCAAGGGCTACGGACACACACGTACACACAGAAACACACGAACGAGGAAGAACGAACAGAAGATAATGCAAACGGGGGCTCCCTTACCGGCGAGCGGGTCTGAGGCTGCGTGTTCATTGTTTGAGGGGCTTGAGGGTACACCAACGTGGTTGGAGCTGCATTCTGTCCTGAGGGGTAAGGAGCCTGCCGGGGAACAAGAAAAGTATATAATAAAAAAAAAGAGTGTATCAAACCATTCATCCCAAAAGCTAGGAACTGAACACGTTCTCGGATGGAATCCCGATTAAAGCCGAGATAAGGATGACATAGGTGACTGCGATGGAGAAAGCCTTCTCCACCAAGGACCCAACCAATTTATCGACACAACCCTACGCTCCTCAGGTGCCGCGGCGGAAAACACAGCGAAGAGGCACGTTGTCACAACACCGTGCCACCGATACCCTGTGCCGTCCGAACCCCCGGCCCCATACTTTCCGAAAGCCTCCTCTGAACCCACTTCCAAGGAAAGCCGGAGCCGTAGGTGCTGTCGATAAATCCACCAAAGTAAGACAAGCGACAAGGAAGAAGTTCAAATGCTTTTAATACAAGGCACTGCTGCTTCCAAGCGTTTTCAACACAAGGAAACGGCCGGGAATCGCGACAGATGTAAGGCTGGGTTGTGTAAATTTTTCCTGGTTCCATTGATTTCCACGGGCTATAACAATTTACACCACCAGATGTTCTCCCCCACATTATTTGCCCAAAGTAACAATAAACCGGAGCTGTAGAGTTATTGCCCGTTACGCGTTTTAATGAGGCATTTAGAAATAACTTCTCAGAGCACCTTTTTCCTTTTTGTTTTTTTTTTCTTTAACAGAAGAATAATGTACCTTTTGAAAATAGTTTATTCTTGCAATGGCACAAAACCCAGCCACCACCCTGCAACAGCCTTCGCTTTCAAGAGGAATTAGCCCAAACCCTGTGTGCTGCCCTTGCAGCTCCCGCACGACCCCATCACAAGCCGCTTCTCCAGCTCCTCGGCTCTTCCCCCTTCACTGCCTACCCCTCGTGGTGCCAGGACACGGGCATTACTAATGGCAATTGGCATTATTCATGACCATCACCGTCCCTCCTAACCTCCTGGCTACGTCCCACCAGGTTTACCCGATGAATAAAAGGAGCTCATCGGGTCTCGGGGCTCCTCCGGGAGAAGGTCTTTGGGCTCAACTTTACGGACGATGGGAGTGGATAGGCTTAAAAACATTGCGACACCTCTCTGGGCACAGAATGACGATGTATTCACACGGCAAGCCTTGCCGCGGAATCCCTTCTCGTCGCTGAATTTCATGGCCCTCGCATCTCAATTCAAGCGCAGGTCTAAGGAACGAAGGGAACCGCTTCCCTCCGTAACGCGGCACGGAGAGAAGATGTTTCACTGCACCAGCCCTCCGGCACGTTTCAGAGTATCTCCAATTTGGACTGTGCCATATTTGATTTGGATAATTAAGTTTTTAAACAATCAAACTAAGTTATAGTTGGTAGGCCAAACCTGCTTGTATTAAAGAGAGAAAAAAAGAAACTTATAAAACTTCAGCTGTCAAAGAGGTGACCCAGCATAAAGCCTGAAGCTGTGTTTCAGGCAAATAGCTCAAGGAGTGGTGCAGGAACAACACAAAACGTGCTTTTTCTAGAAAGAAACGCAGTCCTGAAGCCTGAAAAACTTCCGAGTCCGAATTACCAAAGGACGCCGAGTATAAACAGCCACGTTCTGGCCTTCAAGGGAGAGTCAACCAGAAAGCTACAAGATGAAGGTGGTACGCTTTTAAGGGAAAGAAAGCAATTTAAGAAGAGGGTTTTTTTAAAAAAATAAAGCAGATGTAATACTATGCCATTGGGTAAAGCACGTTTTTACTTCTCCCCTCCCAGGCCGAGTCCTACAGCCCCTTCCTGCAGCTCGGCCTCTCCAGCCCTTTCGACATGAGCAAAGGTGGGATGGGTTTGGAGCAAGAACGTCTCATTTTGGAAGAGCACGCAGTGCATCTGGTTGCTGAAAGGATCCCCCGAGGGCCCCCGCAGACACCGACCAGCGGCCTGTGCCCTGCAGAGCGTCCAGGGGATAGCTGGGGGCTCTGCGTTACTCCGTTTTTTGTTTGTTTTTTTTTTCTTTGGTTTTTTTTTCTTTTTCATCCCCAAACATAAAATCCCCGCCTCACCTCCTGCTGATCAAAATGTAATACAAGGTAAATATGTAATACAAAGTAGAGTTCAGAGACAATCACGCCAAAGAATTTTCCGGTCTCCGAAAGAACAAGCCAAAGCCAAATGTGGTGGCAGGGGATGAAGGGCCTGATGAAGGGCATAGCCCCAAAATCATCCCAACCCAAACACCTACTGCTGCAACGCCAATTCCTCCACGCTCAGACTGCTCATTAAAGAGCAAAACTCCAAGACGAATACACAGACATACACCCAAGGACAGAGTTCCTACTACACACGCCACCTAGGCAGGACATGCTGTCATTTTCTACCCAATTTTCGCACTGTTTTATGGGTCAAAGAGACAATAAAAACGTACGTCTCCAAGCGTATCACCAGATCTTTGCTATGACTGAGGACGCCAAAGCACGCTTGGTAGAACATTTAGCTCAAGAACGTTGTTCTGTAGTAGTTTATATCGATACAGCAGCGAAGACTCTGGTTCAAGAGCAATTAAATGCTTTAATCAGCTCCTCCTACGGAAGCAGCAGCCCCCAGCAGGTAAAGCAGGGCAGGTTTTTCCCTGTCCCTCCTCTCCGGGAGCTCATTTGGTCTAATCCTCTCTCCAGCCAGAGCTTCCCTCCCTTCTTACCACTGGGAAAACCTCTAATTCGTGTTAACAACCCATTTGCCAGAAGTCTTCCAGTTTTATTGAGATGTCAGATGCAGCATCGAGTATTTTCCCCTTTTATTTGACAAGTGTGATTCTGCTTGAGCTGTTCGTGTCAGTGCTGTGTAACAAACAGTATGTACCATCTCTCGCGGCGGTAACGACACCACGGCAATGAGCGATCGCAGCACGGCGTAGAATAATCAAGCGCTAAGGAGACGCGGGGAAGCTCTGGTTATCTTCTCGCCCCCAACCTAGAGAAGTTGTCCCGCATTTGTTGTATCTTGCTGCTGACTTTCTGCGCCTGGGATCTACCTGCCCAACGTGAGATTGGGGTTTCTCCTCTTGGAGGACCGGCGGCTTTCTGCGTCAGTGCTCGTACCTCGCAAAGGGTCCCGACGCGACTCTTCGTGTCCTTCCAGCCAGCAGCAAGCGTTGGGAAACGTTATGAAGACTCACACGTGTATGGGTATGGACCAGTTGGCCACCAGCTCCTTGTGCCTCCTGCTCTGCACCTCAAGAGAAGAAACCTCACCCCCAACGGTCTGAACCCCTGCTCCCACAGCATCTCCGCAAAAATGGAGCACTGCGTCCAGCTCTGGAGCCCTCAGCACAAGAAGGACATGGACCTGTTGGAGTGGGGCCAGAGGAGGGCCATGAAGATGATCAGAGGGCTGGAGCCCCTCTGCTATGGGGACAGGCTGAGAGAGTTGGGAGGGTTCAGCCTGGAGAAGAGAAGGCTCCAGGGAGACCTTAGAGCCCCTTCCAGTCCCTGAAGGGGGCCTACAGGAAAGCTGGGGAGGGGCTGTTTGCAAGGGCATGGAGCCATAGGACGAGGGGCAATGGTTTAAACTAGAGCAGGGCAGGTTTAGATGAGACATTAGGAAGAAGTTCTTGGAACAGGTTGCCCAGAGAGGTGGGGGAGGCCCCATCCCTGGAGACATCCAAGGCCAGGCTGGATGAGGCTCTGAGCAACCTGATCTAGTTGAAGATGTCTCTGCTGACTGCAGGGGGGTGGGACGAGATGGCCTTTAGAGGTCCCTTCCGACCCAACACATTCTATGATTTTATGAAAAGAGAGGAAAATACCTGCTGTTCTTCCCTTTCTTCAGGCCCAGGGAAACAAGTTTTCCTCAGGCTTAACCTGCACGCAATAGAACAAAGCCTAAGTCGGAGAGAACCTCCGCGCTAACCCCAAAGTCCTCACCCACCTCCAGAACGGCCAGGGCTTTCTTTTAATCAATCAAGCAAAAGGAAATTGGAAAGAAAGGAAGGGCAGCTACCGCTGAGCCTAAAAAAGTACGAGTTTTAGCAGAAAGACTGTAAACATGGGCATTTTTGAATACAATGCCAAGTACAGCCACCTCATTGATAAAAGAAGTCACTTCTGCCACCGGCAGGGCTGACACGTGAACGCAAGACGACGCAATCTAGCATTAAATTTGCTTCAGTATTTAAACCCTATCAGAATAGGCGTAACATTAAGTTATAAACAAAGAAAAAAAAGCACGCGAAGGCTTGAACAGCAGCCACCGAAGGGTTTCTGCTCTTAAGCTGTCATCAAAAGAAGGTTAATTTTGGACAGCCGATGCCGTTTCTAACCCAGACGACGGCTCCGGGCGCTGGCTTCCCAACTGCAGCCGCGAGGAACGAGCGCAACATGAATCCCACTGAAGACAACAAGTATCACCCAAATAAACACATTTCACAGCTCTTACGAACAAATCCTTCCGCTCGGCGCGCTTCAAACCAGACGGAGGTGTGCCTCAACCGGTTGCGTTAAAACCAGGTTGCATTAAAAACAATGGTGGGGGAAAAAAAATTTAAAAACAAAAAAAAAAGGCGGTTTGTAAATTTCTACAGGTACTAAAGTTCACATATAAGTGCACGGCAGCCTAAAAAAAAGAAAAAAAAAAGAAAAAAATCTATCAAAACAACTGACAGAATAAATCACTGCACTCTGCTGCTTTTCAGAGAAGTCAGATGACTAAAAGTATTGCGCATTGTCAAAGGGACTTTTTTCTGTGCCAAGCATCTAAATAGGTACACAAAGTAATTATAATCACATGCGGTCACGCGGGGAATACGTGGCTTTTACGGACCGCGGCTGAAACACTGAGGAAGAGATCAAGAGAGGAAATGCTGCAAAAATTCCTGAAAGAAACTATCACAGAGGGGAAAGCAGGGAAGTGACTATCACCCTGTATAAAAATTTCGGCTCAGAAGCGTCTAAACGCTGGCACGGAAATCCCTGAAGTTCAAATAATTCCAGCACCCCGAGCCGAACCGAAGGGAGGGCTGCCGAGCCGCTCCGCTTCCCAGGCAGAGCAATTTCCTTCCCTTAGAGCTTTCATCTCGGTGATTTTCTCTTTCAGATGTGGCCATCCATGGGGGGAAGGCGATAATAGTTGTGTGTGTGTGTGTGTTGGTACGTGTATTCCTGCAACTTGCCGGGAAAACCCCTTTCTATCCGTTTTCTGTGCAGTTTCCACCTTGGGCTGCTGACTGCGCTAAGCAAAAAAAAAAAAAAAAATTAAATTAAATAAATAAAAAAAGCGCTACCAACAAAACAAATGAAAAAAGTTATTCTTAGATCAGTTCCCCGGCTGGTTAATAAACACTGAGCCTGCTGCGTAACATGACTCCCCGGGTACTGACTGTACTGGGAATAAACAGGCAAAGTACACGCACCGGGCTCCGAAAAAGCTGAGTCACGCAGCTCTGCCTCCCGCAGCTCGCCGAAATCTGGGGGTTTTTTGGGAACGAAACTCTTAAATCCCCAGGCAGAAAGGGGTCGCTCGCTGCGATTCCTGCCGTCGGCAGCGCGGCTGCGTCTGGCGCGGGAAGGGGTTAAGCTCCGTCGCCGTTTTTTCTTGAATCCTTCCCCGATTTGGGGCAGAAGTTGGGCTGGGTCTATATTTACTGAAGTTACATACGTGGAGGAGAAACGGTCTTGGAGTTCCACCACGTGACCGTGACTCAGGAGCTCGCCGCTCTATTACCATCGCTATCGCTGCGACCTTGGGCGAGAAAACCTTCGGGACTTCCAGTTAACTTCCCAGCAACACCAACGCAGCGACGGCGCTGGGCTGAAACTCCGCCGAACGCCGGCAAAAAAAGCTTTCATCTCTCTGGGAGGAACACGGCAGCGTAAGCAAAACATTTTACAACAACACGGAGCGCGTGGGGCCACGGGCAGCGCTCGGCTACCCTGGAGTAACCCCAAAGGTCATTTTTCCTGCGCAGCCGCAACAGAAAGCCGATGAGATGCTCACCCGTGAATAAAAAAAAAATATACGCTACCTTGCCGTAGTGGTTTCTATCTCGATTGAGCATTCAGATCGCTGCACCCACCACCGGGGAGACACCCAGCTAAAAGCTGACTGAAAGTCTCACCGCCTGGCCTTTCCAAAAGATTTTTAATCACTTTCTGTTGAGACAGTAAATAGCAAAAACATCCACCGGTTGGAAATCGAGGATAAAATTTGTCGCAAGATCCATCCCTGCCCTCAAAAGATCCCCCCCCCCCAAACAAAACCACAGACGTTCCTCTGGATGTCAACGTATTTCTGCACGACAGTGGTCTTTCACCGAGACATTCACTGACCAGTTAAATGGCAAATACCGATTAAAGCCACAGCAGGCGGGCACTTAGAGTAACACTCGGTGTACTTCATACCAAGGGGTCCTGGCCCTAAATTTATAAATTCTTATTTATACAAGCTCCCAGACACAAAATCCAGCCACCCCCGGAGCAAGGTACAGGAGAGAGCACGACAAGAGTGCTCTCATCATCGGCACAATCATTGCACGGGTGTTTTTATCCCTATTTTTAACAACAGGATTCATTTTTCCTTCCCGCTGCTGCACTATTTTCCTGGAGGAAAAGCCCAGCGGGGACGGCGGGACGATGCAGCGGCCCTTGGGGCTGCTCCTACAGCCTGAGAAGGCGTTCCCTGGGACGCTGGCCCCTGGATGGCAGGAGTTTGGCTTCGGAGGCGGGTGAAGAAATGCCCCGCAGCCGCACAAAGCGCCCCTCGGTTCACGAGGGCGGAAGGATGGTGCCAGCGAGGACACGGCTTTGGATCCCGAATCGTCGCCGGTTTGTTGGGTTGGGTTTGCTCTGCCCTCCCACCGCCTGGAACCGCATCACTGCGCTACCCAAACGACTGCAGCCGGGCGGCACCCCGTAATCTCTCAGCATTCAGCTCTTGAAAAGTAAGAGGATTATAATTTAAAACCTGTATCTTCATTTCCACCTAACGAACTCCCCCGCAAGCAAGCGCACGCCAGAGCTGCAGTTCTTCGGACCGCCCCTCCTACAAACCCAGCACCTTTATTTTCCTTCAAGCCTTGGTTTCTGGATGGCCTCGGTGTTAGGTGAGTATCAGCACGGACTCGCCGCGTGGGGAGAAGCCGGTCTCCTGCCTTCCCCCAAACCCGCCTCTTTGCTCCCGTTCCTGTGCTCTTTCAGCAGCGCCGCTGGCTTCGAGTGACTCTTTAAAAGTTTAAAACTCCCAAAGATTGAATGTTACAGCAAGATTCTATTTTACCATCTGCTACGAAAAGCGGTACTGTTGCAAGGCAGAGATAACGGCTCCAGCCAGAGCATCCGAGAACAGCCCACAATCTCCTACAGCTACAGCCTCCGAGACACGCCGCAAACCAAAGGCTCGTTTTTCCAGCCGGGTGCTGAGCTACGAACACCGGTAGCATCGAGGGGAAGGGATGAGGAGGTTCCTGCTCTTGCTGTCTCCCCCTTGCCATCCTCCCGGGGCTGCAGCACCCGCAGCAGAGGTGACCGAACCGGAGGTGAAGCAGCTTTTGACCTAAAATTAGTATGTTGGCAACAGACAAAATAAAATACTCTTAAACTAAGTTACTGAGCTCCCAACGGTGGCATCTCTGGAGATGCCCAAAATCCAGCTACCTCACATGGAGTTAGCACCCTGCGGGAAGAGTTCAGACAGCAAAGAATTAGATCTTTTACTCCACCTGCACTCACAAACCAACACTAAGAGAAGCCGAAACAGCCCCACGAGACCGTCTCGGCACCTCTCTGCCCCTCCAGGCTCAGCTGCGCTCAGGGTGACGTTATTGTGCTAGAAACACACCCCCCCTTGGGGGCAAACGTCTAACAAAACCCCAACACCTCCGTCGTTCCAACAGCCTTCCCAAGGGCTGCATAAAGTCCTGCGGGGAACGAGAAGTAAGTGCCAAAGCAGCTCCCAGAAGTGCTGCGGGACTGACCCGCTCTGACACCCCAAAAGGGCCCCTGGACCGGCACCAAGGTCACCGCAGCACCGGGAAACCTGGGCCCCAGCCACCTCGGGTTGGTTCCTGCGCTGAACACAAACACGCCATTACTCAGCTCCGGCGTTGCTTTTCAACTCGATTTTTATTGCTATTTCAGTAACTAGAGAATTCAAATCTATCGCCTTTTTTTTTCTGCCCCCCCCCCCCCCGGCCCCGGCGTGCCCTGCCCTCAGCAGAACAGCGGCACGGCGACTCCGAAGCGGCTCTCTCCAATGACTTGTATAACGCGACTAAATTTGAGTATGGCGGGGGGGGGAAAAAAAAGTCTGTAATATCTGTAACGTCATTCTGCAACACACGGAACCAGCTGCAAATATTACAAACAATGATGGGGAAGCCGGAATTATTAAATTTATTCATTTCAGGCTTTTCTCCCCTCTCAAATAATGCATAAAATCATATTCCCACACTACTCCTGTGAACCGTCGCAGCTTTGCAGCTTTAAAAATAGCACAAAAATGATTAAACCAATAAATAAGGACAATTTCCCTCTAAATGCTCGTAGTTCAGCTTTTCTTATGTACAACGATACTTGAACTGCATATCACCAAACCCGCTATCAAATTAAACATAAGTCCTCATCCACAGCTGCATGTTTGAAAATGCAGGTTTTTTCGGTATACCAAGAATTTCAAATTTTTTAAGCAGCTCGTTTGCAAATTATCTGGCATCACCGAAATCAGCTTCTCCTCATCACAGCATCTCCGGAAAATAAAAATACGTGGCGGTTTCACCCTGCTGACTCTCTCTAAGCCAGTGCCGCTGCCCTGTAGGATGCATCAGTCACTTGAAAACACTCTGGGTTTCTGCGTAGATCGGTACCTATTGCTCGGAACACTCAAAGCCCCGTTAAAATCAACGCTGCAAGTACCACAGCTCTTCCGTGACGCTCAACGGGTTAGGCAGATTAACCGTTCCCACTTTAAAACGGAATTTAACATGATTATAGCACGAAAACCCTGCTCCTGCCGAAGGGGCTGGGACGGGACCGGCTCGTGACACCGGTACAAAGTCTCCACACGTGGGATTTCTCAGGAAGCTTCAAGGTTCGGATTTGGATGGAAGAGTAAACAGGAACCGTGACTGTTTGGTGCGTTTCTTTAAACACCTGGGGTTTTTTTCAAAAGCCTTTTCCTCAAAACGCCAGATACTCGGTTAGCTCCGGGTGCCTCGCCCCGTAAAGCTGGTGTGGATTTTAGGGATTCACCTGAGAATTCACCCCACCTAAGACAAGAGGAACAAGCAGAGAAGAACCTGCGCTGCCATCAGCATCCTCCCTTCTCCTCCTCCTCGCAAGCACGCCGACTTCCACGCCTCCCTTCTTCCCTAAGCCCAGCCTCCAGGAGAATTCCCCGTGTTGATAAATATTAAACTCAGCCTTACAAAGGATAAAAATACCCCGAGCCAGGAGGAATTATTTCTCCTGCGAACGTGGCTCAACCACCGTGACCTCTAGTTCTGCAGCAGTTTGTCTCGGGGTACACCGTGGGCATCGCTACCTGCCCCGCTGCGTTTTTAACACCCTTTTTTATGGCTTTGCATGATTTAGGGTCAGGCACTCGAGCGGGAGGAGGCAGCCAGCCCAACGGGGAAACGCAGTCCCGAGTGACGACCACAGAACCGCGGGCATTTTTCCTGCTTGAACAGAAATAATCAGATTCCCATTGAGGGAAGGCAGCGAAGGAAACGTGGTTTCCTCTTCCCTGGACAATGCGGGTTTGTGCGGAGGACGATCCAGACGCAAGGGACGCGCTCCTTTCCTTCCTGCCCGAGACACTGCCTTACTATTCCCACAGGGATGTCACAAAGGAGGAGGGTGAAAAGGAAAAGCAAGACAGAAAGCGTCCCTCTCAGACACGCTAGCTCCCCAAAGTTCAGGCTCACCCCCCGCGTTTAACACAATAATTGCAATTATTTTATCAGCAGCTACACCGCTGAACGCGGCCGACCCTTAACACGGTGCAAAGGTAAATAAAACACACGCTTTGGGGAGGAAAGAACAATCTTTCTGCTTTTTTTTAAAAAGAAAAAAAGATAAGGGGCTGAAGCTGATAAGCCTGTGCCCAATGTCAGACCGCACCGATGCCGTCAGCTGAAGACGCGGAGTGAAATACTTAAACAAGTGTAATTTGGAGACGCCGGGGTGGCCAGGTGTCCTGCTGGTGGCTGTCCCCCTCCCAAAGACACTTGTTTATTAAATCCATCAACCCAGAATCTGCCCAGGTTCCGAACTGCCGTCAGCGAAGGCACAAGGGCAAGGATAACGCCCCAGTAGATTTTCATTTCATACCATCTGTAAATACGAGTCGGGATTTACTTGGCTTCTTGCAGGGACTGAAATGACAGTCCCTGCCTTGACTGCAGCACGTTCCTCCCAGCCTGCGGGGGGTGGGGGGTTGGTAATGACCAATACATAATTAAGTGAATTAGCATTTTCCGTAATAAAGGTACTCAAAAATATTGAGCTTGTGCGTGCCTGTGTGTGATAGGGGGACAAATTCCAACATCCGTAAAGAGGAATTCCAAACTGCAGACCCCTGCGACTCAGCAGAGACGCCCTTGAGTTTACAAAGTGTCTTTCATCCGCCCGGTAAAATTTTTCCCTGATTTAACCAGAACATGAACGTTGGGGATGAATATCTGTGCTCAGAACACAACCCGCAGCCAGTCGAGAGCCCCAGTCCACGCTACTGCCCAAAGAGCGGCAGCAAGTTTGAGCCTTTCTTCCACGACCCAACAAAAAGCTCCAAAAAAACTTGTCATCTTCTGTCTGTCTCTAAGGATACAACCACAGAATCGTTTTGGTTGGAAGAGACCTTCAAGATCATGAAGTCCAACCATCAACCCAACGCTGCCAAGTCACCGCTACCCCGTGTCCCTCAGCACCGCGTCTGCCCAGCTTTTAAATCCCTCCAGGGATGGCGACTCCACCACTGTCCTGGGCAGCCCGTTCCAATGCTTGACGACCCTTTCAGTGAAGAAATTGTTCTCAATATCCATCCTAAATCTGCCCTGGCGCAACTTTAGGCCGTTTCCTCTTGTCCCGTCGCCTGTTCCTTGGGAGAAGAGACCAGGGATGTTTCCATTCTTGAAGATATTCAAAAGCCAAGTGGACACGGTCCGGAGTGTCCTGCTCTAGCTGACCCTGCTTTCAGCAGGCACTTGGACTGGATGATCTCCAGGTGTCTTCCAACCTCAACCACTTTATGAGTCTATGGCAGCAAACGGATAAAATGTTCAAGTTTTACTGCATTACACTGAAGAAACACCAATGCGTGTAACTTTGTGCAAATTCAGACAGTTTATAGCAACTAAATGAATTACTGGTTTTTAGGAGCACCATGAGGAGGGATCTTTGGAGAACGTGGGCACGGCCCTTGCAGGCTACAAGGAGCCAAAAGTGGAGTTACTGCTCCGTAACCATCAAACCCTTTAGTGTCCTGAGAGAAAAGCAGCACACCGAGACGTCAGCTGGCAGGAGAACCGCGCTCTTCATTGACTTCAGACCCTCACCCTGTTGGGTAGGTCCCCACTACTGAAGGGAGAAACGCCTCCAGAGGTGATTCTTCAGTTCCCCAGGCTGGCACCACAGCTAACGGTGGACTCCAGCAAGTCAAGGGCTCCTTCTCCCCAGTTTTATCTAGTGGCAGGGATATTTTATGCCCTATACATTTCTAAAATACAGACCGTGTAAAACTCTGACTTTTGGGCTGACCTCGGTGTTTATTGGGACATACTGCCTTCTGCAACACGTTGGGTTTGTTTAAGAAACTACGCGTTTTCTGGAGCATGCACAGAAACATCCGTTAAACTGCACGGAACAGAAGGTATTATTACAGAAGGAATACCAGAATAGAAATTATTAAGCACAAGAAAATGGCAACTCGCCTCGCATTATTTTGTCGTCTTATATTTACGAACAAAAATGTGGTTCCACAAGCGGTAAAAGTCGGAAAAGCACCAAAATAAAGCGCGGTCCACGGGACTGCGAGAACAGAAAATGTGCACAGGGAAGTCCTGAAGAAAGGGGTCTGTGGAATTTTCAAACAGCTACGGAGGAGTTTGATTTTCTGTTAAAATGACACAAGTTACTGGCGATTTTAAAACTGCTTTTGATTCACAATAGTATCACAAGCCAGAAGAAAAGCCTTCCGCTCGGTCGTGCGTCCAGGATGCCGTTTTGTGGCCAAGACAACTACTGCGAGCGCTTTCGTACTCACAATAACTCCCTTTACAGCAGGGCGGACGGGCCAGGGAAGACTCCGAGCCAGGCGAGGGCTACTCCTGAAAGAGCAAGCTTCAAGCAGCAGTAGAAAAAACACATTGACTTCCCTCCCCGGGCACACAAGGCCACAGGGAGAAGTACTAAAGACGCCTCTCAAAGCAATCTTCCACTGCAAAACGTAGTAGCAGCAGCAGCGAGGGGGCAGGTCGGCAAGCAGACCTCGTCCTAACTAGACTGGGCATTTGCGCTGCAATTCCTCCTTTGCACATGGATGTGATAAAATTGCACAGATTTTTCTTTCTTTCTTTCTTTCCTTGTTCGGAAATAAATAAATAAATAAATTAAAGGCTGTTTCCAGTCCGCCTTAAGTTCAAAAATCTTAAAACTACTTCATTCATTCCACCTACATCGTACCTTTTGAAAGTTAACTGTTTCCAAGGTTAAATAATTATTAAAGTTAACAGCATTAATCGTCATTTGAAGCTACGTTACGCCTTCCCCACCGTCCCAGATCTCCTTTCACAGAATCCAGACTGGCAAGGTGGGAAGGGACCTCTGGAGATCACCCTGTCCCACCCCCTGCCAGAGCAGGGTCACCCACAGCAGGTGGCACAGGAACGCCTCCAGGCGGGGTTGGGATGTCTCCAGAGACGGAGACTCCCCCACCTCTCTGGGCAGCCTGTGCCAGGGCTCTGCCACCCTAACAGCAAAGAAGTTCCTCCTCCTGTTGAGATGGAACTTCCCATGGTCACGTTTGTGCCCGTTACCCCTTGTCCTGTCGCTGGGCACCACTGAGAAGAGCCTGGCCCCATCCTCCTGACACCCCCCTTTCAGTATTTATCAGCGTTGATAAGGTCCCCCCTCAGCCGTCTTTTTTCCAGACTGAAGAGACCCAAATCCCTCAGCCTTTCTTCATCAGAGAGGGGTTCCAGTCCCCTCAGCACCTTGGTAGCCCTTTGCTGTCCCCTCTCCAGCAGTTCCCCGTCCTTCTGGAACCGGGGAGCCCAGAACTGGACCCAGCGCTCCAGATGCGGCCTCCCCAGGGCAGAGCAGAGGGGGAGGATGACCTCCCTCCACCTGCTGGCCACGCTCTTCTTGATGCCCCCCAGGATGCCATTGGCCTTCTTGGCCACAAGGGCCCATCGCTGGCTCATGGTCACCCTGTTGCTCCCCAGGACTCCCAGGTCTCTTCCCACAGAGCTGCTCTCCAGCAGGTCACCCCCAACCTGTCCTGGTGTGGGGGGTTATTCCTCCCCAGGTGCCGCACCCTGCACTTGCCCTTGTTGAATTCCATAAGGTTCCTCACCGCCCAACTCTCCAGCCTGTCCAGGTCTCTCTGGATGGCGGCACGGCCTCCTGCTGTGTCAGCCACCCCCCCCGGCTTTGTGCCACCAGCAAACTTGCAGCTCTTACACCCAGCTGCTCTCCCCGAATTCGAAGACACCCACGGAGCGGAGCATCCCTCCACAAAAGCCCCCCGAAGCCCGAAAGGCGCCCACGGCAGGTGCCGAGCCCCAGACATGCTTTACGTTTCCAGCACAGATTTGCCCAGATGCAGACTAAGGAGGTAAAAAACACAGCAATAAATCAAAAAGAATGAAATACGTTATACGAGCAAATATTCCCAGCATTATTAACCCCATCAAAAACCTACTAATCCTATTACAAAACAGAGAGTTCAGCTGCACTTCCAGCAGGTCTTTAGCACAACAGCCAAAAGAAGATTACGCTTCTCCTGGATTCATCAGCTACTAAATAACTCGCATTCCCAAATCTCCACCTGCAGGCGTGTATTCCTGCAAGCTCAGAATTAGTGAGCTGCATTCACAATACGCGTCACGAGGAAGCCCGACCCGGATGTAGAGAAGCGCGCAAGAAAAGAAGCGAGAAGTACGAGAGGTCAGATCCTTGAACCGCCCAGAAGGCGACATTAACGCACGTCTCTGGAAGGCAGGTTTCTTGCCCACAAAGCAGCATCAAGAGTTTGTTGTTTAAATTTTTCTTTATCCGCGTTATCTGGTACGGACAGGAGAGCGAAGGCGCCGAGATCCGCTGTTTGGAGGCAGAAGAGGGGCAGCACGCACGTGCGACCTTCTTCCTTGGTCGGATTTCTCCACTTACACAAGGAGAAGTTTAATCTTCCATTCTGGGTCCACATCATTGTGTCTGCGAAGACGATTAACTGCTAATTAACATCCCGACTGACAACTCTACCTGCTCTACAAGTTACGGGACTCTGTGTGTTTTTTTATTGGCGTGAAATCCGCTATAATGGCGCCTTACATAAAACAAGGAGGTTCCTGTACGGAAAAGCTCTCGGGGTGAAGAGTTCCCTGCAAAGCTCGGAGAAGCGACTCCAACCAAGGCGTCCACAAAAGATGCTCTCCCAGCACAGAAAGTGACGGATGGGGCCTAAGTACAAACGAGACGACGAAATTAGGGAGCCCCTTGCACTCCAGGGGCCGTGGAGGTTTATGATTTGACTTTACGCATAGCAAAGTCTCCACGGACTGGGATATGGGGGAGTAGCTGGGAGAAGACGAGCATAATGCGTAGTTCACACGCCACGAACCAGGAGGAGGGATGAGCCGTCGTAACTCCCGCGACATCCCAGGGCACCTGACTTATCGCCGGGCACCAACGGGCGAGGTTCCGATGAAATTACATTCCTCCTTCCAACCCACTTCGTTAATAAACCTCGTTTTATGAAAAGCGTCTACAATCTAAGTCGGGCTGTGAAGGATGGGAGGGAAGTACCGAATAAACCGCATGGTTCTAGCAGGGTTCCGGCTCCCGTAGAAAGGATCCAAGATAAGAAACGAGGGGCTGGGGGATTGCCTGTGCACACGCCACAGATGGCATGCAGACGCCGCGTCCTGGCACGCGTCCCCAGACCTTAAGGTACTAAGGAATGTCTCACCGCTATTACAAACGCTAATTTAGCGCTGGTGACATTTTTGAGGACCAGAACGAGACCACAAAACTCTTTTCACTTAAGGCAACGAACCAGACGGTAACGAGTTTCAGCTGGTACAATCTGTTTTGGATTTAAATCAGCCACCTAAAAGTCAAGGTCTCTGTACACCGCCATCCTGAGAACTCGGCTCTCCTGTACTTTTGTTTTCTGCGGGCGTATCTCGACGTTGTTAGAAATAAAGAATTATTAAACACAGCTGGCAATAACTACAGCAGCTTCAGAGGAAGGTCTCCGTGGGTGCCACAGGGTCCTCCACTAACCGGATACTCCATCATTTTAAGCCCAAGAGGCAGCCGTGGGCACGAAGCTCTGCTCGGTGCACAGCGTGCTCTTAACGAGAGCTAAAGCTTTCCCTGATTGCAGAGGAAATTCCTGGCCGTTTGTTCCAAGCACGGTCGGTCGGTGCTTACACACTGTGGTCCTGGAGTAAAAGAATCCCTCAGCGCACGCATGGGAGCCCACAGGTTTAAAGCTGAGGCGGAGAAAGCCAAGAGTCTTTTCCAAACCATTCCCCTCCCTTGCTGCTTCATCTCAGGCGCCAGAACCCCCTGCACTTGTTCCCTGGGATCCTGCAAAACACTCCCAGGTCACGAGGAGGGACGAAATCGTCTCCTCCTGACGCCCTGAGCTTCGCACGCTGCACGGTACAACCGGAGGAGCCCCCTCCTCCTCTTTCCATCGCTCGCTGGAGAGAGGGAAGCACTTTGCTGCTGCCTCCTCCCAAGCCCCAGCCCGGCTGGTTTGGAAGAGCTCCGCTTTCTCATTATTCCCGCCTTAAGGCACGGCTACACCGTAAATTACTGTAACGTAAAGCCGGAGCAGGGGGGCAGATTTACGGCGTTTCAGCTGCTTTGTGTTAACCGCCTGCGTGAAGGTTCTCTGCCTGCCCTGGACCCTCACGTCCATCACGGGACGGGAGAGCTCGGGGCAAGCAGATACCCCGCGGTGCCGGCCACGCTGCACATCCATGCCCTACCTCCTCTCAGGGTTAACTTGCCCCGGTAGCCGTGCCCAAGGAGAAACTTCTGTGCTCCTTTTTCACTGACTTCTCCTTTCCTCTGCGCGCTGAGATAGCCAATATTCTCAAGGAGCCACTTCTGAAGCCTGCCAGCCAAGAGAGGAGGCAGAGGAGACGCGTCCCCCCTCTCCCAGCCTGTACGAGGGGCCCTTTCGCCCGAAGAACAACAAAAATAAGAAATTTTATGTACGTGGGGCCACATCTGGCCATAACATCACTGCAGCAACATGTGCTGCGCATTCCCCAACGCCGGCGGAGTTCACCACATTCCTGAGAGCAGCAGGATGATTTCAAGGCCCCGGAATTTGGGAAGCAGAAACGCCGTCTCTCGCTGCGGAGACGGGGGTGTGGGACCGTTTCTCAGCGCCGCCAAACTCTTCTCGTTTCGCTGCAGAAACTAATTGTGAAGGGCAGCAAAGTGCCAGAGGCTGGTCGTTACAAAAGCCTCTGGAGGAAGCGGAACAGCAAGCCTCCCTCGTGTTTTGGCTAAGTCAAATGGAAAAGGTAGAAGAACAAGCGCAAAAGACACCAAACCACAGCACCGCACGACCATCTGTTTCTGGTTATTTAAATAAAGTGAAAGGAAAGGCAGCTACGAAGGTACAACACACGTTTGCACCTGACTCCTTCCCAGAGGAGACACTAAATATCCCCTACGTCTCCTGCTCTGGCGTTCCCAAAGGCTCTCTTACGGACACGCCACACCACGCTTCATCTCGTCACGCAGGGGTTTGAAGCGGTCCGGTGCCCAGAGCGTTGGTAAGGACAGCAGTTCCTTTCATCACTTCCCGGCGTTTTAACGTATTACCTCATCTCCTGCCATCCAGACTTACTGGAACGGGCGGCTTTAAGAGCAGCCAGGACGGCGAGGAGAGCACTATGGAATGGCAGCATGGATGAAAGCACTCCGTTCTCCTCCGCAGCACGGCTCCTGCAACATCCCCACCTGAAGGGAGGGGTAAAAGCGACTCTGCGCCCCAGAGGAGGGATGCCGAGATGTTTTTATTAGATAAAAGCAAGGGGCCGAGCTCTCTGCTGAGCCCCGGAGTGACAGCTCGCGCTCAAGAGAGATTCGGGACCACACAAGTAACACATATTCTATCGCTCCAGCAAAATTATTTTTAGACCTAAGTGACATCCGAAGCCCAAAAACATACGTAAATATTTCATTCACTGCTGCCTAAACAGCACTGCCTACCTCGGACAGACGCAGCGTCACGAGCATTCACGAAGTCACGACTCTGCTGGAGAAATCAATGACCACTTAATCAGATTCTAATTCAGACAAAGTGGTCGCTTCCTCACCTTTTTAATTACGCTGTCAAATCAAGAACACGCACACACGCGCGCACACGCACACACACCCCCCCTTGCCATGCACAACCACACACACGCGTTAGGCACGACTGGACAAACGCAAAGACAACCTTTGTTGGGCGTTCAGTCCCCAGCGTCGCGCGGGCTGTTAAGGTACAGAGCAGTTTGTGAAGGGTCCTATCGCTGTTAACGAAATCAGTAATAAACCACTCATCAGAGCACCACGGCAGCTCGGGTGCCTTTATCTCGAAAGGGAAACAGCCGGGGTTTAAGGGGTTCAAGAATCAGACACAAAGAACAATTACAGCACGGAAAAAACTTCCAAGTTCTGAGAGACTTAAAGGGTTTTGCTTGTTTACCTAAAAGAAAATAAATAAATGACGTCCCGATAGAAGTTCACAAAGCTACAAGTAGTCTGGAAATCGGAAACTTCCACTCGCCTTGTTTTTGAACGCGAGCACAAGAGGGCATTCAGGGAAACCCACAGGAGCAAAATGATGGAGGCGATGAGAAGGGAATACTTTCATCCAGCGCTCCGCTCAGCTGGGGAATTTCTTACCGTAATATAACACCGAAACTCAACACCTGACAGGGGCCGATGTGAGATATACATAAGAATACTCAGAATTCTAGTGTTAAATAAAATAAAAAAACAAAACAAAACAAAACAAAAAACACCTTGAAGTTTACCCAAACCTGTAACAGGTCAAGGGTTTGGAAAACTTCCTCTGAGGACGGGGAACCCTGTAACCATTTATGTCAAGAGCCTCAAACCCCTTTCAAGCCTCACTGGTGGAAGCGTCCCAAGCGCAGGCACTTCCAGTTGAACTCTTCACCGTCACCTCCAGCTGCAATGAGAGGGGTCAACTGATGGGACAACGCAAGAGTGACAACAATACCTGAGAAGCGAGCAGACGCTGTGAATGAACAGAAACCATTATTTTCGTCGCTTTGCTACCGAATCCCAGCTCCGTAGGAATCCCCCAGGGAAAGCTCCCCACACCTCACTCCCCTCCAGTCCCAAAAGAGCGCAATGACCGACGCTTCGCCTGCCTCAGAGCCTTGGATCGTGCTTTTTCTGTCTCTCGCTAAGCACACAAGGGCCAGCCCCACGCAGTCAGAGGACAAATATCTCGCCGGAGCCCTGGAGGATCCTCAGCTGACATGGAGGACGTAAGGTCAAACCGCTCCTACCGGCGGCATCGGGGTGACACAATCTGCCGCTCATTTCCAAGGCGATAAGAGCCAGCAGAACAGGAAACGAGCGCTTTCCCGGCCGGCTGGAGGGCTGCTTTGGCACAGAGCCCGCGCTCTACGTATGCACTGACTCAACAGGAAAATATTAAGGGAAGAAAAAAAAAAAAAAAACCAAAAAAAATCCACCCTTGATTAGAATATATTTTTTTTTTTAAAGAGGCTGGCTAGAATGTTCTCTTTCTTCCCCTCTTATCTGCCACATGATTAGCTTCCCTCTATTGATGAGGTTTACCAGGAATGAATTTCTTGATACGTGACACAAGCCAGACAACGTCTTAAGGTTTGTTCTGCAACCCTGCGCCGTCCTCCCTCTGCCGCGTGAGGCTCAGCCTTCAACCCAGAGCCTTCCTTTCCAACAACCGCGCCGCAGGAGCGCGAGAAACGGCTCCCAGCCCGCTGCCTAACGCCGGCAAGCTTCTTGCGACCCTGAACAGATACCTCGGCTTCTAATTTCCCACTCCGTAAAGGATGAGCACTCGCACATTTTCAAACACGACCGCAGGTTTCCAGTTTTCCCACCAAGTTTTATCTCGAACGCGTAATATTAAGGTGACGTGTTCCTTACGCGACCTTATTTGTTTTCACGCATCTCCTAGTCTAAAAGGTCAGCTGCAGTTTAATGTTTTGTCCGAATTAAAGAGGCCGGCAGGAGGACAAGAAAACCTGCCTTTTCCCAGCGCGGCGACGGGCTCGTGGCTGGGCCGTCCCCTCGCCGCAGGGCACAGCCCGTCCCCGCTCCCCGTCCTGCCTCCCCGCTGAACCTCTCCTTCACAGGGAACCCGCGCTCCTTAACAGCCAACCTGCTCGCGCCTTCCTGCTTTATCTCATTTATTCAAACAAGTAGAAATTAAATAAGAGCAAATGAAACAAAAGGCTTTCCTCTATCTCAAAACCTCAATGCTTTTACGTGTCCCACTTTCCCCAATCCGGTAACTTTTATCTTCTCTTTCTGTGCCCCATTACCCGTCTCTTTTGCCCCTTCCTTTTTTAAGATAAGCTCCTCCACCCTCACATCAACCCTGTAGAATATTCATCTAATAAAGACTACAAAAAGACCAATTTATTCCACATATCTTACTAAACGCTATTTCTCCATTCTTATTATAACTCCTGTTTATCTCTTCTTCTGTACTTTTTTCGTAATCAGTCCTTTGTCTCGTTCCTTTTATTAGCATTCGTTTTACTGCCCCACTTCTTAGCAGAATGACGGAGTTGCAGCGTCCTGTAGAAAATATCCGAAATGGAACATCCCTAAACAGAGGACGTGGGGCACTTTTATGGCATTTGAAGTGCCCCAAAGCAGCCTGACCCAACGGCAAAGCACAGTCCTCGTGAGTATTCCCTATCGTTTTTCAAGGTGCTTTTAGTTTCTGTTACAGAACCAACAACGAACTGATGCCTAATAAACCTGAGCGCTACCTACATGTCACTGCGAGGCTCCAGCCGCATAAAGACACTATTCGTTAACCAAGTTTTATACACCGGTGACACAGACACGACGGCTATGTCCAATTTTGAGCAGCAAAGCTGAGAATCGGGCGAAAGGAAAAGAGGGAAGCTGGGAACGCTCTGCTCCAAGGCTGGGTCTTACCTGCGAAAGCCCAGGGGACGACGCATGTCCCGGTGGCGTTGCAGCAAGATTTGGGTGTCCCTTATTTATTTCATGTGCAGTGTAAGGGGATGGGGCAGGAGGACCCGGTTGTCTTGCTACTTGTGTTACCTGTGTGGAGATAAACTGTTAGTAAAACATAACATTAGTAATCCAGTCTGCAGAGATACTGTCATCTTATTTTTAAGAAAGCAGCTAGCAGCATCTTTATATAGCTATGTAAAATAATATATATATTTAGCTAAGTGAAATGCTGTACTATCATGTTAACTGTTTATATGATTCAGGAAAGTGAGGAAGGATGAAAAAGTCAGAGCAGGAGCTGGAGTCACTGGTGGAAATGTCTAGGAACTGGATGGGTTTTACCGCCCTGGTCTTGCTTTGCAATATCCCTTTGACTTCAGGCCTGGGATCTTCTGATCTTTCCATTATAACCAATAATGGAAACACCAAGATCAAACAATATGGTGACGTTGCAAAGGGATACGCGTTACCAGCGACAAAAAACGAAGGGGGAAACCTGCATACTCCCCCCTCCAAAAAGGAAAACCAGGACCGCACAGAGGCCCTGTTATCTGAAGGCCTGGCCACGAGCAAAGAATGAAATGCCAAAGCAACCCTTGCACGCAATTACCTCCTTTCTCAGCTTCTATAAAAAATCACCAATTAAAACACAGTAAGAAAAACATTGTAAAATATATTCACGGCACATATACTTGCTCCACTGTACTATCTCCATGACGGAAGTGTATTAGATATACTTTATACAGTCGTTATAGTGGGGAAAAAAAACAAAAACAGAGAATCAGAGGAAAATAAAGTATAGCATAACCGCTGGGTGACAGCCCCCAGGAATTCACCACGATGACATTTTTCCACTCCCTTCTCACCGACTTTTTCCCAGACCTGTATTTTGCTTGCTGAAAAGCCCCACGTCGCTACGGGCGCTGAAAAGCCCAACACAGGCAATGCCTAGAAGGGGATGTTGCCGCTGCGTAGGCAGATCCATGTGTGTATATATATATTTTTTCCCGAAACTGGCAAAGGAGGCAGAAGGAAACCCTTGGTTCTCCAACGAAGTATTAGCACCAAGCTCCAAGCCAGCAAAAGTTACAGAGTTCATGACCAAATGCTTTTTCCCACGTCGTTTTACTGCCCTCCCGGTATCGATGCCGCCGTTGCGTTACCTAAACCACTAAACCAGCTGCACCGGCAGCGAGAAGCGCCACGTGCAATTCCTCCAGGCTGGGAAACGGTCCAGGACCGTCCGCTGGGGGAAGATGTACAGAGCCCTTGTGCTCGTCGGAGGGAAGGGTGGGTCAAGGCAGAGAACCTCATCCGCTGTCCCCAGCTGGATCCTCCCCTTCCCCAGGGGGGAATAATCTCTTCTGGCTGATCTAGCGTGGCAGGTGCGCGCGCACAGCCTCCATCGGCTGAATGCAAACCAGCGTAAAACTTTCCACGTCCCATCCCCAAGAAAATCGAAGTCTCCTACGTGACTCCTAAGACAACCCTGAAAGACTCGTCGTGTCAATCGAGCCGCAGCCAGTGCTTAGAAGCGGCTACGTATCATGATGGATATCAAAAAACGCAGTTAAGGGCGGGGGGGAGAGGGAAGCAAAAGCAACACAAAATACAGGGAAATAATTCATCTAAACAACCCCATCAGTAGGTTGAGTGCGTACTCAGCACCAAGATGTCTCCTTCAATGTGGCTTCTTGGGGAGAAAAAGAGGTTATTTTGCAATAGCTGTGGTACCTCAAACACTGCCGGCTGTCATCTCCCCACGCGTACGAGCACACACTGTTCCAACCAAGGCCGGAGCCATCCGACATCCTCTGATCTCCACCAGCGCCCAAGTCCACACGGACTTTTGACAAGAGGGACAGAGGCACTAATAATATCCCAGGCTAGTGTGAGCATTCCGCAGTCCTCTTCGGAAATTAAAACACGCAAATAACCCAGGTTGGAGGCTAATTAAAGACTGCAAGGAACGCTGCTCTGAATCTGGAAAGGAAAGCTGTGCAGCCGTGGGAATGGTGGTCCATGGGACATCCTCGTGCAGTGCAGCAGACAAGGAGCAGATCCATCACAGACGCAGGTCTGGACCTACTAAAAAGGCCACCAGCACCCTGGCCCGTGTCAGGAACAGTGTGGCCAGCAGGAGTGGGGCAGTGACCGTCCCCCTCTACCCGGCACTGGTGAGGCCCCACCGCGAGGGCTGTGTCCACTTTTGGGCCCCTCACCACAAAAGAGACACTGAGGGGCTGGAGCGTGTCCAGAGAAGGGCGATGGAGCTGGTGAGGGGTCTGGAGCACAAGTCTCATGAGGAGCGGCTGAGGGAGCTGGGGGTGTTCAGCCTGGAGAAGAGGAGGCTGAGGGGAGACCTTCTCGCTCTCTACAGCTCCCTGAAAGGAGGGGGTAGCCAGGGGCGGTCGGGCTCTTCTCCCAAGGAACAGTCGAGGGGACAAGTGGAAACGGCCTCAAGTTGCGCCAGGGGAGGTTTAGGATGGATATTAGGAAAAATTTCTTCACCAAAAGGGTTGTCAAGCATTGGAACAGGCTGCCCAGGGCAGTGGGTGGAATCACCATCCCTGGAGGGATTTACAAGCCGGGCAGACGTGGTGCTGAGGGACACGGGTCAGTGGTGGGTTTGGCAGCGTTGGGTTAACGGTTGCACTTGATGATCTTGAAGGTCTCTTCCAACCAAAACGATTCTATGATTCTATTCTATGATTCTAAATTTGCTTTGAAAGCCTAATTAAGGCAACAGAACGATCGTAAAATCATACCATCTTGATACTTTGACAACAACGCACTCAGACAGTATCTGATGGCAGTCTACTGTTGACCCGACCGCGCTTCCCACCATTAGCCAAGCCCGAAAAGATGGACCCTCCGAAAAGATGAGCTGCGCTCAGCAGAGGCAGTGAGCGCCGGGCACGCCAGCTGCGGCAGCGTGGGTATTTCTGCACCTTCCTCTTGGCTCCTACGACCAACTACTCGCACATAAACCGAAATACAAGATACAGACTTGAATGTTAACAGGTGATAAAGGAAGACAAGCTTGCTGAATTTGTGCATTTATTCACTAATTTTTATAAAAATCAAGCAGGGAGGGACTCCACCAGCTCATCGTTTGTGTTATGGGATGTTTGCCCTCACAGCGCCCGAGGTTTGGTTTTCTGCTTATTCAATGGGATTGTGCAGAACATAAACTTGGTCTTACGGAAGCAAATATCCCTCTTACATCTAGAGGTTAAATGATTCTCCTAAAAACGTATACACAAAATTACATGTTAATTTGCTAGGGCATCACTTCCTTCCTTCCTTAACTGAGCAGCAAGAGGCTAACTTTAGCTTTCCAGAAGCCTTAAGCTTGTGTTTTAAAGGAAATAATGAATGAACCACGAAATAAAACTCAGGCTGGAATTCTCTCTTTGCCTTTTGAGATTAAATCTTTGGCGTTTAGCATCTTTCACAAGTTTTTGATTATTCTTCCCCCTCCAATTACCTAAATTTCGGATACACAGTCGTATCCGTGAAACTTTGAGGTTAGATCAGAATGGATAGAGCACGCCACAAAAATCCCTCGATGACGGGGACAAGAGTTTATCATTAAGAACTGCTCTCTTCCTAAACAATTTAAAAAAAAAAAAAAAAAAAAAAAAAGGGTTCAGACTTGGACAGAACGTCTTTATTTCCAGCATTCAATTTATTTGCTCGGGCTGCTGCAAAACAGCTTCCAAGCAGCGCTGCCAGCATCCCGGGAACGGAGCATCCCCCTCGCAGCCTCCCCGGGCAGGGGTCGGCCTCCTGACCCGGAGCCTTCCCTTTAAGCACAGGGCGGCCGGAGCAGCTAATCCTCCCTAAGCTCTTCTCGACAGCCTTCTCTCCGTGGCAGGAAGATCCCTTTAAAGGACACAAAGGCAAATCACAGCACCTCTGCTGGGCGTGAAATTAGCAGGGGGTCACCAACGGGCATGCCGTGGGGGAAAAAGCCACCAAACGAACCCCCAAAGAAGCCAATGATGGAGTCAAACCTTAGTCAATGAAAATGTGGGGCAAGCAGGTTCTTCAACACCTCTCTTTCCCATTACCTTCCTTGCCATCAGTTGGGCAACCTGACGCGAGGCGGTATCTGCTCCAAAAGGACACGTCGAGATTGCAACGAACACGGAGAATTTGAACCCAGCGTCGGATCTAACCGGGCTACAGAAACTCTGCTCGAGGCGACCCCCGACCGCCCCACACGCACTGCTCGGCTAACTCGTACATCGCTTTAACGCTCCCTTCCAAAGTGTTCACATCCAGGAGTCGATGTTGTTCCTTAGCTGGAAAAAGTTTATCCCAAAGTAGTTTTGGTCCAAAGCTTCAGCGCTTGAGCTCACGTGTTAACGCTGCTACGAACCTCCACCGCCATCTGCCAAAAAAGGCTCTTTATGTGAGAATCAGACATACGTTAACTCAGCTGTTTTTCTGATCCGATTCCCAGCTCATGCCTCATGCTGAATTTGAGGAGCACGTCTGCCTCTGATCATTTCTCCCTACTAATTTTGTTCCCAGCAGAGCTCAGCCCCCGTCACCCTGGGCGCGGGCACACACCGTGGCCTCCGCTATGTCAGGTCACCAGCGGTGCAGCTCCCTCTCTGTTAGAAGTCAATGTCTTTGCCCTCCACCTCCAAGCCTAAAAGCTTCCTTGAATATATTTCTTTGCAGTATTTTACAACAGAAACAAAATTTCCTCCTTCTTCCATTCCCCCTTCCAGATTCCACGGGTTTGGGATCCTACAGCAGATGTAAAAGTAACTGCATTCATTTCTTGCAGTATGAGGAATTAGGAAACACCAGGCAAGAAGCTGCTTACAGGACAAACCCCACATCTTCACATCCAAATGTGGCATCCTCCTTTATCGAGGAGGGGAAATTTTTACGAGATAAGTCCGCTCAAACCATTATTTCTAACTGCGATTTGCTTTCAAATAATTCTACTGATGGATTTATTAAAAAAAAAAAAAAAACAAACAAAACCCAACCTACCAAATATCAGCATTTTCTACAGTACGTTATATAAAATAAATGACGATGTTACATGGCAAGGTTAGGCGTCTTTAATACCAGTATGATTTCATGGGGAAAGAGGTTCTGCCAATGGTTTGTTGGGGATTTTGAGCATCTCCAAGCTCTCGGACGAACTTCGTTTCATCTGAGAAATCGCACTTTGCCCCTTCCTCTCCCCCTGTCTCTGCCCGACGGGAAAACATGTTCCCCTGGTTTTATTTCAGGGGGGATTATTGGGACTCATAGCAAAAGCCACATGATTTTCCCTTCCTATTTTTGGCAAGCAGCACGTAGTTCTGGAAAAAAAAAAAAAAAAAAAAAAAAAAGAGCTCGGGAATGTGCAATTGAGGGGCTGATAATAAACGTGGAAGGGCATGGAAGGGATAACCGAATTATTTTTCATCTTTGTCTAACTAAAACTAGTGGTTTCCTGTGTGGGTTGCCCCATATCTGCAATGACTTGCCCTCCCACCCCACGCGTGACGTACTGTAACCTACGGGGAAGACCCCGAGGAGCTGAGAGTCACCACGCGGAGGTATGGGACCACAGATCTCCCCCCACCCCAGCCCTCCTCCACTAAAATACACGGATTTGGAAACTGCGATGTGTAATCCCTGTGGAAACCCACGTACGATGACCGGGCAAATAAAAGGTGGAAGTGACAAAGCAGCCCCTGGGCACCGAAGACGGTGCTCTCTTCCGTACCTCTGTACTACGCGACTTCTGTAAGATCTAGACAAGCTACACATAAAAACCATAAACTACAAAATGACCTGTTTGTTGCAAACCCAGACCTTAAATACACGATGCCGTTACTAACGTAATAAATCAGAGACCTACGATGAATGAATTTGTCAGGGACCTCCCATCATCTGCCTCTTCCCTCCTAATTCATTTTTCCTAGGACTTACTCTGAATTTGCAATCTGCCAAGGGCTTCGAACAGCAGCTCGAAAGGAACCCAGCCGAGAAATCTCTCTCCTTTCCCTAAAGCATGACATTTTCTTTCAAACTTGTGTCTTCTTAAAGCCTAAAACCAAGATACGGGAATAGAAGCCAGGGCTGGGAGTAACATATCAAGGAGTGGTATTTTTTCCACGCTGAAAAAGCTATTTTAGGTCATCCTTCACAGTTACTTTTATATTTTACATTAATTTAAATTTTTTTTACAGTCATATTTTCCTACAGGCATCTGAATTATGTCTTTGGAGGAAAGAATAGAAAAAAAGAACCTTCTTTTTTCCCCCCCAGAAGGAATTCAGACATTTTTAAAGTGGTTTTTAAGTGTTGTATGGGGTGTATAAAGGATAATATAGACTGAATTATTTAGTACAACTGTTTGTACGTTTATGTTCTTTTGGGTTTGGTTTTTTTTTTTGCCCGTGAATGTAGATACACACACATAGGTGTGCATGTGCTACTGAGGAGAGAGCTAGCAAAAATAATCAAAAACCGGTCGGCCGCTGGAGCGTGTCGATGCGCTGCTGTCAAAGCCACAAACCTCGGCACCTTCAGCCCCGACAGAGTGGTAGCCCAGCCTTTGCCGCCCACCAGGTCATCCCTGGTCAAGGGACCTACCCCCGAGGCTCTGCCTTCCCCGGTCTGACGGGCGCGGGACGGCACTTCTGCGCTTCATCCTACCCAAAGCTCGGCTTTGCACGGCTTCTCCCCGCTGGAAGAGGCCGTCACAAAAAACTCTGCTCTACGGCCCAAAAAAGGAAGGGGCCAAAGGTGCTCCAGAGCCGGACTCCGCGTCTGGAGGAGACGGAGCTGATAACCCCCTCGGCAGCTATTCACGCAAATAGGGGGAAGGAAAAAACCCTCGTTTTTTATAGAAAAACAGCTTATGTTTTTCTATAAGCAGCTTATGTTACCGCATAAAATTCACTGTATTTCTCCCATCTACAGCTTTTCTTCCTGTTTTCCAAATAATTAAAAGAGCAGCTTAAAAGTGTCTTTTTTGGCATTAAAAAAAATATTTGCGCTATCCCACCGGAAAAGCAAAATATTACTTTTCCGAGGGCTGTGCTGATTTAGCAAAGCATATAAATAACACCGGGCTTCCAGCTATCACCATTGGAAATAAAGAAAGGAATAAAAGGAAAACGATATCATACGTTCCCAAATAAACATCGCGAGGTTTCTAAGCTAAATTTCCTCGATAACCAAGCTTTAAAAACAAACATACGGGACAGCGAGCCACCAGCACCTACCCCAAATACTCCATCTACAAGCGAAACATTTCTTCCCCTGCGTAATGGAATGTTTCACGTGAAGAACGACTCTTCGTTGATTGTTTTTCCGATAAGAAAACTATTAGAAACGTGCAGCCACTAAGACACGCTCCAAGAAACCAGCCTTCGAGACGCAGGAGGAAAGAGATGGAGCCAACAGACTGAAGTTACGGCCAGTAACGTTTTTACTCAGGTGAAACTCTGTTAGGAAAACCCATATCGGCTAAATAAAGCTATAGATATTTAATGAAAAAAACGAACAGGCCCAAAAACCCCAAGACTTTTTTTTCCTACTCACATGCAGCAAAAAAGGTCGTCCTCATCCAGCATCATTTATTTTAGGAGGCAAAAAATTTGCATTTTTTAAATTGTATGTTTTTTAAATTGCATGCTTATTAAATGTATCGGTTTTTTAAAAAGCCCTGCCATTTCCTTACGCTCGGAAAACCCGCTCCTTTCAAAAGCAAGACTGCCGGCAGCGGCAGGGCCCTGCGCAGATACTCACGGTGCTGTACACAGCGGAGACGGTGGGAGTGAAGATCCGATCCTCGAGGGGCTGCTGGACAGGACCTCGGGGGATCCTGCAAGGCAACAGGTTAAGGAAAACAAGGCGGAAGGGTGGCGTTTTGGGGGGAGAAACAGGGAATGTATCATCCGTCAATGCAGCCGGTCACCTCCCACGCTCAGCGCACACACACAGACACCTCCGAGGTTCTCGCGTGGCACCTACGGGCCTTCGGGGCTCCCCAGCAGAGGAGCAAAGCGGGGGCTTCAAAGGGCAGATGGCACCGACAAATACAGCGAGAAAAACCGAAAGCAAGCAAAAGTTACCAGACAATCCACAAAACCTTTGTCCTGTCAAGAGAATCCCCTACCTTGGGTCGTTCTTCTTTTAAAGAATACGGGAAAAAAAATGCCAAAAGCCGCGAGCCCTTCGCATTCATCCGCAGGGCACCCTCCGACAGAGCAGCGCCCGTTCTGCCGACCAGGAATCGACCGGGAATCGCCTCCCAGCCGCTTCCCTGTTCTCCTCCCCTCACCCAGGGACTCCCGTCCTCATCCACCCACCAAAAACCGCTTCCAAAAGGGGCCGTCGGAGAGATTTTCGGTTTTGACGATCTGCTGCGGGGTTATTTCTAGGCAAAGTTTTCTCAAATTGGAAAGGTATGGTGGGAATCCAGGGGCGGGGAAAAAAAAAGGGGGGAAAGACTTTATGCAACAAACAAATAAGCCAGAATCTGCTTAACTTGCAGAATAAAACAAGGGGATGCAGGTATTTAAAAGCAAAAAAGCTTTCTGACTTCGCTAACGCCTTGTGCCTTAGGCCCAGCGTAAGTCTGCTCCATAACCGATGCCCACCACCATGAAAAAGCCGGGCTTAATTTGCTGGAAAATTCCCCACTAAATCCCATATCCAGATTTCAGCTTTTATACATCAAAGCCTCTCGGAGAGCAGCTGATTGATCAAGTTTCTCGCACACGAGGCAGCAACACAGCCCTCGCACGTTAATGGGATGGCGGATACTTAAAAAAAAAAAATCACGAAAACACCTCTTACGTTTTGTTCAACTAAAGAAAAAAAATACACTTGTTAAATTTTGAACCCAGAAGATTAGTTCTGAGTCTTTCAAGAGTCCTCCCTTTGCACTATGAGTTTGATCTCCCGAGAAACGCCGCTGCCCAAACCTCCGCAGGGACCATCGACGGCAGCGGCAGGAGAGGCCCTGCCAGCGCTGGCCGCCCAAGCTCCACAATCCCACCGCTTCCCCTTCCTTAAAAAGGACGGAGTTTTAAGGTTGAGGCAAGGACGGTTGAGAGACGACCTGCTCTGCGTGTGTCCAGTGGTCGCAGCGCGCCCCAGCCCCGTCTCCTCCTCCTAGAGCAGCGCAGAGCAGAACCACATTTACAGCATGGCACTATTTCGATACCGCTCCCCTCGCTATAAAGCTCAGCCCTCGCCAAACGGGCTGAGAAATCGCTCAAAACCCCCCCAGTTCTGTTACACGTCCCATGTTTGAACGCCAGGCACGGTAAAAACCCGGCATGATAGGATTATGCGGGGAAAAGATCGCCTCTGACCTTCACAGCCCCGTCGCACGTAAGTGATGTCCCCGTTAAAGCCCGGCAGGCGGAACGCAGGACGCCTACGGCCGGCTCCGCACGGAGAGAACCGGGATGAGGATCCGGCACCGCTGGTTCCCAGCACGGTGCTCACTCAGCCTACGCCTCCTTTTTTTTTTTTAATTTTTAAATAAGTGCAAGAATTTCTTTTCAGGGTCTAAGGCTCGTCTTCACTTTGCAGACTTGCCAGCTCGTGCGTAAGTGGAATCGTTTGATAAAATAAGGAGGTTTTTAATAGCAAAATTACACATAAAATCCTGACTCCAGCGAAAACAACGGGAAGATCTGCCCCAGACTTCAAGGGAGCCGAGGCGCCAGTCCTAGCCTTCATCCCGAGGACCTTACATTCATTCCTGGGTTTCAGAAAACCCCAAAATTTGGGAGAGGAGGATTAGAAGCTGCAAGGCAGAACGAAAACCCCGGGAATGTTGTGCAGCGCCCTGCTCTGGCACCCACGACCGTCGCCTGACGGAGGAGGACGGGGCAGGACAGGTTTTAAGCTGCCGCCCTTTTGTCGCAGCCGAGATGTCGGATCTCCAGGCAGTTCTGACAATTAATCGGAGCAACCGCTGCTTCAAAAGGGACTGTTCCCGAGTTTGGAAAAATGGTTTCATCCTCGAGAAGGTTGGGATTTATTTTCTTATTTTAGAACTTATATAAGCCAGGAGAAAATAATCTTCTTTGAGCAGAGCAACCTCTCTTTTTGCACCCAGGAGGGGCCGCCGAAAGGAATGAGCAGTTTAGATGGATTTTCAGAGTTTGGGGTTGCCATTTAAGATGACTTCTAGGAAGTGGCGATTCTCATCAGATTAAAAAGAAACCTTTTAAGTCCTTTTTGCCAAAGGACTTGACCTGGACGCGAGACTGATAAGGACAAAAATACCTTAAATTCCACTAAGCCTTAATGAGATATAATGGTTGGAGAAAGCGATTATTTCCAACATTCTGGCACCTGCAGGCTGACTCTCAGCGAAGAGCGGGGCTAAGGGAAAGGTTCCTGCTTCCCCGCGAGCCCCCCAGGAGAAGTGCCCACCTTCCCTCCCCGTCCAGCTGCCCAAGGAGCCCATCCCGGGGTAACCGTTGCCGTTTCAGGAGCAGCGAGCCAGAGGGACTGCAAAAGTTCATCAGCAGGCTCTTGCTAACGAAGCTCTTTTTCCTAGAAGCTGGTGAAGAGCGGCAGCACGGGAGGCTCCACCACAGGACGCGAGTGGGTCGCGGCAGGCGGGTGGGCAGTGAAACCTCCTCCAGCAGCATCGTCTCCTCCACATCCACGGTAAACCCTCCTCCGGGCATTCATCGGCTTTCACGGCACCAGGATTTCGGTACCAGCCCGGTCCGCAACGCAAACGGCACGAATGCATCCTCCCGCTGTCCCCACCACACGCAGGGAAGGTGGAGCGTTAAAGTATAACCCGGCCTGGCTCTAGTGCAGCGCTTAATTAACCACAGCGCCAAGAAAACGAGGATACGCTGAATAATTCAGGCAGCTCTTTCATTTCTTTCTATTCTGGCATGCTTAGATCCAATTCAGGAGGATCCTGTGCCCTCCCTCCTCCTCCTCCCCCATATCCTTGCCACCCACATCACCCTCTTCAGCTGCACCAAGAACTTGGGCCGCCGCGCTCCGAAACGATCCAGGAGGGTGGGAAGGTGGAAAAGCAAAGCTAAACCCAAACCTCACACCGTTTTCAGAGATCCTTCCGTTACCGCAGGGAGAAAAGCCGAGGCGGGCGGCGAAGCAGAGGAGCAGGAACAAGGGGAACCTCGAAAAATCACATCTGCCACCGGCAGGTCGGCACGGAGGAACCAGGGGCTCCGCTCTCCACGCGTGCGTCGGGCTGAGCGATTCTCTACAGCTCTCCCTCCTCCATCAGCATCACGCCAAAAGCCGGGGGAGGGATGGCAGCCAGCGGGTAGCACTGCCTCTGGATTCTCTCCATTGCTGCTTAGGGCTCATTAACTCATGAAATATATATATATATTTTTTTTTTTTTTAAATCCACGTAAGCGAGATGCTTCTGGCAGGTTAATAAAAGCTGGCACAGATGCAATGGGAGTTCCACCCAGTCCCCATCTGGCCGCAGCAGCGATTACAAGCTGGAATTTCAGGCGCTATTAAAGATGCGCCGGGAGAAGGCAGGCAGAGACAGGGACGCCGGTTGGAAAGGAAACGGAATTTTTCTTGAAACCAAAAGTCTCCGCAAAAGGAGGAGGATATCTTTTAATGCGATGCCGTAGCCACGCTCGGAGGGGAGGGAGAATATGCGACTTCTCCGTAAAGCGATTAAAGAAGAATAAGAATCCAGAGCAGAGCTGCCTCTCAGCTGGGGGATTCAGAAGCATCCATAAATGCAGAGTTAAATAAAAGTCAGGAGGAATTTCTTGCAGAAATCTCCCCCTTCTGCCACACTCGTCTGCTTGCTCCAATCGCGCCACGAAATTGAAATACTGCAAGATTTTTATGTGCTTTTCCAGCAATGAACAGCAGGAAAACATGCAGTAAAAGATGCACTCGCAGCAAGGATTCGTACCGATTTTTCTGCCCTGCTCCTGCTTCCAGGATTGGAGGGGGAAAGAATAAAACACTATTACATTTTCTTCCAAAATGGATTCATTTCCCCTCGAATTGTGCCTCTCACCTAAGCTCGTTTTCAGCAACTAGCAACCATTTTATCCTGAGCACGCACTGCCGGCCTCTCTCCTCGCTCCCAGCCGACGGTAAGAAGGAAACACCTCCTCGGGTGAATAAAAATACCTGCGGGGACCCAGGGGCGCGTACGCAAACGCCTTACACAAAAAAAAAAAAAAAACAAACAACCCCCAAAACATTCCAGAACTGATGATTTTTAGCCCTGCACAGAAACGGAGCGCGTCTCCCACCAGCTATCCCCAGGGTTATACAATCCCGGTGCGTGTCCCCGAAACTGTATATTAAAACGACTGGGGGAAAAACAAAATTACAAGATAAAACCATCAAGCGAGATTACAGGAGGGCAAGAATCCACCTCAGTCTCAAGCACTTCTTTCAGTTTTTTGGTGGATTTTTAAAAAACCCTCTGAGTAGGGAGGTATTTGATGGCAGAGAGCTGTTAAAAGAACGTTTTTCTCCTCTGCAGCCTCTTCTCTATTTAACACGCCACCAAAACGCAGAGGTGAACACCCTGACAGAATCTGTCAGGTTCGGAAACCGCAAGGGCTCGCTTAAAAGGTTAAAAAGGGAAAAGCTACACCAGTCACGGCCAAAACTTCCCCAGCATCCCCCCCCATCCTCTGCAGCTCTGCCGTCCTCCGCTCGCCAGGCAAAGCCTTTGGGTCGGTGTGCTCCATCCTACCTGGCAGCGAGCTCCCGGCGAGCTTCGGCAGCCAGCAGGGCTCAAGCGCCGGGTCCTCTGCCCCCGGCCGCCGGTGGAGAAGCCCCCGGCCGCATCCCTGCCATGCGGGAGGATTTCGGGAGGATTTCTTCCCTCCTGCCTCCTCTCGCCCTGGCAGGCTGAGCGCTCTCGCAGCGCGCTTGCGGTCTTAAAGAGGAAGTGCAACGAGGGTCCAAGCGGTACCCTGGTGGGGTTTTGTACCAAGCGCTGCAGAAATCCCCCTGCTTCCCCAGTTTTTTTGCTGGGCACGCACCGGAGAAGGGAAGGGGGACAGCATCACGCTCCTCTTAGCAAGCTCCCGTAGGATAAAAATCTAACCAGGCTTACAAAAGCGTTAGGTGACAAGATAAACTCACCCCCAGCACGCTCGGCTTTAGAAATCTGCACTGCAATGGATGAAGGGCCTGGCGGGCGTCAATGCTCTCCCTATCGTCCATGCGCTCCCTATCGGAAGGGGAATTAAATCACAGCACAAACCCCTCAGCAAGACATTTTGCAACTTGTTTCCCTGAGCTTTCCCCTCGCTGCCCCCCAACGCAGCAACACGCTCCACCGCGAACCCGATTCTTTAAGCAAGTACTTTGGGAATCTATTTTCCCTTCAAAAGAAATTCTTCTTTTGACAGGCCGCGTTTCCGAAGCCGGGGGAAGGAAAGCTGGTAAAACAAACTACAACCTGTAAAGGGGAAAAAAAAAAAAAAAAAACAAACCAAAAACAGAACAAAAACAACCCAAAACCAAACTCACTCCACCAAGTGACATGTCACATGGGGGGGAAAAAAATAAATATACATGATCCAAACAGTGCCATCCGCTCTCTCCATGCTGAAAGAGTTACTACAACCAAACTAACTTCATCCAAGGGCAAAAAAAAAAAAAAAAAAAGACAAGTTACAAAGCAAACAACTCCAAACTTAGGAAAAGGCAGGATTAATGCTGGCCGTGCCACCATAATTGGATCCCCCTGTGCGCAGGCAGAATCGAGCCCTTAATTACAGGGGCGCACGCTGGGTTTCCCCGGTGTCCCTGTTGTTCCCACTTTTCCAGCTGTCTCACCGGAATGTAGCACCTTACACCCTTCAGAGCCCAGCAGCTCTCGCTAATAAGAGATGAGAGATAATTCACATTATTTAAAAAAAAAAAAAAATCAAAACCAATGTAATTCCAGGACTTTGGAAAAATGTTTAAAGGCTTAAGAAGAAGCTAATAAATACCAACCTGCTGCTCAGCCCCCGCTCCGACCCCTGCACCGCCTACACCCAGCGCGCACCCCAGCCCCAATGGCCGCGCGCTGCCCAGACAGACGCCATTTCCCATCCTCACAGAGATCCCCTTCTGCTTTAGGGTGGCCTTGGGGTTCGTTTTGTTTGTTCAGGGGGTTATTTTTTACTAACGGATTCCTGCCTCGGTGGAACCCCAAAGGAAGGAGCCGGCCCTCCGTACGAAAGCAGCTGTACTTTAGTTTTCTTCGACGGATGCAACTGGGCTTGCGCGACGCGATGAGACGTCAAAATAAAGTATGAGTCAGAGCGCTGACTGTATCACAGGTCAAAACCGAATGGGGCACTGTTGTTTCGATGGCTGGTGTTTAGGGAAAATAATAAATATAACTTTTTGCCAGCACGAGTGCTCAGAAACACGGTCGCGGTTAAGAGCGGCAGGTGAAGAATTCCTTAACAGGCCGTGTCAGCTTTACACCAGTACTTAATTCCGACGTCAAGGACATATTTCCGGCTAGTCAGCTGCTTTAAAAAATAAAGGAACGTGATGAAAGGTGTTTGTAAAGTAGCAAAAATGGGGTTTATGGTTTCAAATTACCAAACTGCGTAACAGAGCAGTGCATCACCCTGGCCCTGGCCATAGACGCAGACCAGCCTCCCGAGATTCACCGCCTTCTGTAATGACTTACACCCAGAAGGATCATACGGCAGAAGCCATTATTAAGCTTGTTTCAACGTTTTATGGCCTAATATAAAGCTCCTGCTGCAACACGTGTAGCCAGCGTTCACATCCCAATTGCCATTTGTCAAACAGATAAATTTCAAGTGGATCGATGAAGTGTTGGTGTAAACTACCTTTTAATCCTCCGTGTTATTTTGTGTATTAAACACTAACACCGAATCCTCTTTAAGATCTCATTTATGGGCTATTTCACACTTGGAACAAATACCTTAAATAAGGTATTTATCTTTTGCTTTTGTACCAGAAATGCACCTACATCAATATTGCTGATGTCTCGCGCCGTCTCACCGGCTCCTTTATGAACTGCCATCGCCTGGTTCGAAATCACTGACCGCAGAACCCTTTCCTTCGAACTATTTCACGATAACCAAAAGCGATAAGGCTCGTCCATCTCCCTGCCATTTCAGCGCTCCCCATTAAAGTATCATCTCCCAAGCTTTGTCCATATCCAAACCTTAACAGCAAGCGAGGCTTTTGCTACTTATCCCAGTTTACGCCACACTCCATAAACGAATACTCTCCCCGTAATAAAACTTTTCTTGAAATTCATCTTAAGCTTTTTACCTAATTACGTGTCATTAATCTCAGTCCTAGCTTTTAAATAATCCCAAACACTTCCTTTCCCTTCCGTGTGCCGCATAATGCCACCCGATCCGCGCTTCCACCCAAGTGAATAGGGACGAGGCAGCAGCGAGAGCTTTCAAAAGCGAAGGGGCACACAAATCCCGGCAAACCTCAACGGCTGTCGGAAAACAGGCTTTCCAAGGCTCCTCGGAAAACTGCAGCTTGAAAGGAAAACGTGACCTTCAACTGCTTACTGAAAAGGGCCATTTCCCTCTCCTTCCCCCAGCATCGCCGCTGCTGGGATCCAGTATCCTCCAGCTATTCCGATTTCTCCTCCTTGTACTCCGTGAGTGAGTCCGGACAGGTTTCGGAGCCGCTCTGACGAAGGCTGCTCTGTACCTGCGGGTGGCCACGTTCACAGGTCGGATCGCAGGGCGGCACACAATCTCTGACACACAACCTCATGCTTCTCTCTGACTAACCGTGCCAAAGCCGCGCCGCAGCAGCCACGTTCAAAGCGCGCGTTCTATTTATACCCCAGCGCATCTCCAAATCCTCCGACTTACGTGCTTTTTTTAAACATCCACTCCACAAAACATCTATTTCCGAAAACCTTCTTCCTACGTACATCCACTCCGCAACGTGTTTTTGCTCCTCGCTCACCTTCCTGACCGGCAGGTAACGCGTTGTGCTGCATGTTTTGCACCAGCAATGCCTTCAAAATCCATTTAATACCGAGGCAGGAATTCCAGGTACCGCTTCCCGCCTGGCTAATCGTTAATGATGATAAATTAGATCAGGCCTTTTTGTCAATCTCTGATGCATATCAGACATCCTTGCTCTGTAATACAACACTTTGCTACTTATCACCTTCATTTCCTTTTAGCCTTCGGTCCACGTGCGATACGTCTCATAGTCAAGCCAAACGGGAACGCCAAAGTAAGGCTGGGGGTTAGAGGGGAAGATAACAACAGGAAAAAAAACTCTTTGTTGGAAATTAACTGTATTTCCAACCTCTCATTCATTCCGTAATGCTTTCAAATAAAAGCCGGCGATATTAGGGGCACCAGCTGCAGGCAGCTGCAATAGTTACACCTGCAGACAAGCACCTAATTATCCAGAGCTCATTACTTCCAGGCTCAGTTTTGCATCCCGAAATTAAAAAGAGCTGGAGACAGCTCACCAGCACGTAAATCATCCCCAGGGCTGGCTTCACCCCGACGCATTTCATCCCGGAGCGAGTTATCGGGGAGCTGTCAGCCGACGCGCCGCCCCAGCGCAAACGCCACAAAACCCCCCCAGTCAATTATTTTTGCCCGATACAAACGCGTTTCTAAGGGCAACGGGGTTTTGCTACTTCGGCTCCGCCTGCCTTCAAGCTGCAACCCAAGCATCAATGCAAATCGTCTATTTTCAGCTCAGACCTGGAAAGGTTGTTTGGGGTGGAAGAAACCGTGTCTAAACCCCGCTTAATCCTGCCGGGATTTTCCTCGAAGCGTGGTGGTTGTGGGTGGGAGGACGGGTCTGGAAGCGACGGACTGAATATTTCTGTAAGCGGGAACTTTATGCTGTGTGTATTTTTAACGGCAGCATCTCCAGGAAGCGGGTTTCCAAAGCGCAGCCTGAATGAAGTTAAATCCAAGTTTGGACCTAGCTGTAAGATATTAGAAATTTAAAAAAAAAAAAAAAAAATAATAATATGGCAGAAAGGCAGCCCGGCTGATGTTTGTGCCAGCTCAGGTAACGGGTAACACGAGGAGAACACATGCCGGGAAAGCATCCCCCCGCTCAGCTACACAAAACTTTTCGCTAGCTTGTTTTAGCATAATAGTCCACTTTCCTCCATAAAACACCAGCCGCTGCCATATTTGTGAAAATTCATATTTTATTCTTACAATATATGGACTCTTCTAAGAGATGGAAAAGTCAATAGATTCCATCAGCTCCCGTCAGCTGGAAAGTCATGGCGTTACCTCTCCAGAGGCAATGGCATCATGGGGAATATGCCGATGTAGCCTTAAAATTCCATTTAATTTTAGGAGGGTTATTTATGATTGTACTTGTCCATGTTAATTAACACTCCCATTAGGCCGCAGAAAACAGGCTACGCCCAAGAACTGGAAACAGCCCCATTAGTCTTCAACAGTCCTGCCCTGTTCGGCGCGATTCCTCACCGTCCTGCGGCCACAACCCCAGGCCAGGGACCTTATAAAGAGCCTAAAAATATTAAAGGCGGGGAAAAGGCTCAACAGGGTGAGCACTAAAACTGGCTGAGCTCTGGGGGGTCGGCCGTAAGTTACAGAGGACCAGCAGGGGCCAAGGTCCCACGGAGAGATGCCCAGATGAAGCCTGTACTCGCAAAACGCACCCAATAAATCCGCAGCAGACACGCGTCGCGTGCACACCCGCTCAGCTTTGAACAACCTGGCATCAAAAACGAAGCCTGAAAGTCCCAAGCAGGGCGATGCCAGGAAGCTGGACTCACGCCATGCAATACTGGGCTAACGGTCTCTTAATATTACATTAAATTGATACAGATCTTATCTGCCGGGGCTGGGCTGCTCTAATCAATTATTAAGCTTTCTCTGCTTTCTGCCCAAGTACAGACAGGAAGGCGCGGGAACGATGGGTTTAGATGCTGCTGCTCTTTACATCCATATATTAAAGGCAAACCTGGATTTTTGTGTGTCATCTTAAGATCATCTACACCAAGACATCATTTCCTTATTTCTTGAAACACGTACAAACTGATCAATACATGTAGTCACAGCAGGCCGAGCGCATTTGTAAGCATCCCGCAATGTGTACGCCCACCTTTAGAGATGATTCAAACATCTATAAAACCAGGGAGAAGACAGCCCACATCTCCCCGGGGTTGGTTCACGGGAGCTGCATACCCCCGATCGGGAATAAATCACATTAAGTGTCCCCTGGGTAGGGTTTATGTCACCCTGCTACCAAAAATGGGGCTACGTGCTCGGGGAACACATTTCCAGCTGTCGAGGGGGCCAGGCAACTGCAAAAGGTCTGTGGGTCAAGAAACCACTGAGGTGACCAGAACACCACCAAGAGGAGGACGGGTACGGAAATCACAGCTTTTAAATTGTCCTCTCCCTATGATACAGCGGTTCCCGTACCTGAATCCCAGACTGGCCAGGGCTGGAAGGGACCTCTGGAGATCACCCCGTCCCACCCCCTGCCAGAGCAGGGTCACCCACAGCAGGTGGCACAGGAACGCCTCCAGGCGGGGTTGGGATGTCTCCAGAGACGGAGACTCCCCCACCTCTCTGGGCAGCCTGTGCCAGGGCTCTGCCACCCTCCCAGCAAAGAAGTTCCTCCTCATGTTTAGGTGGAACTTCCCATGGTCACGTTTGTGCCCGTTACCCCTTGTCCTGTCCCTGGGCACCGCTGAGAAGAGCCTGGCCCCATCCTCCTGACACCCCCCCTTTCAGTATTTATCAGCGTTGATAAGGTCCCCCCTCAGCCGTCTTTTTTCCAGACTGAAGAGACCCAAATCCCTCAGCCTTTCTTCATCAGAGAGGGGTTCCAGTCCCCTCAGCACCTTGGTAGCCCTTTGCTGTCCCCTCTCCAGCAGTTCCCCGTCCTTCTGGAACCGGGGAGCCCAGAACTGGACCCAGCGCTCCAGCTGTGGCCTCCCCAGGGCAGAGCAGAGGGGGAGGATGACCTCCCTCCACCTGCTGCCCACGCTCCAAACTCTCAGTGCTCACTTCCTAACGCTCAGTTCCTCTCAGACTTTTCATCTCGCATTTTAGAAATCCAAACCCAGCACTAGGTTCCTTCCAAGGGAGGAATCGCTTTTTGAAAGAAAGCGACTCCGGCTGCTGGGTGCCGAGAACTGCTCCTAACCCGAGCGGGAGGACAGGCACAGCTCTGCTTGCGCCGCTCCCGGGGCCAGGAAGTCACAGATAGCATCTACAACAAGTCAGGTGGCATCAAAGGAAAATTACTGTCACGAACGTGTAATCCAAATAGCAGGCGCCTGCAGGCAGAAGGACACAATATGAGGAGACGTGGTATTAAGCTGTCAGCCAGCAGCGGTGCTGCCAGAAGAGGTGGTCCTGGCCTCTCGCGGCCGCTTGCCCCGTGCCAGTGCGAGCCCATTCACCGCTGCTCGGTCAACCAGACCCGGGAGCAGATTCCAATGAACCTTTTCTTCCAAACTTTGTTCACCACCAGCCAAGCGACAACCGTGTCGGCCTAAAGGACAGGCCCAAGCAGGAAGAGAGAGATGGGGAGGTCGCACCAGAGAACATTTCCGCTGTAGTTTCCCTGAGCGCATCCCTGGCACACGGCGTAAGCTGCAGGGATGGACGGACCCCAGAGGCAGCTGCTGAGGCTGACCTAAACATACCATAGTGATCCTAAACATTATTACAACTTTAAACCCCGGCATAAAGTGTTTTTTTTCCAGATGGTTTTTATGAGAAGGCAAGCGGATCCTCCTCAAGAAATCATTTTCCTGTTGGAGATGGTAAAAGTCTAAGCCTTCAGTAACTGAGTTCACAGCATCACAGCCAGCGGAGTTTTACAAATCATACGAGCCCTGGAAGATTTATTCAAAGGATGGAAGTTCGACGGGGCTGGGAAAAGAGGAGCTGGTTCTCACCCTACGGAAAGGAGCTGAAGCCTTGCTGCCTTATGCCATACATAACGCTCTAACTCGAGGCCACGAGAGGACTTTACCGAGGCATCACCTAAAATGAAGATGGTCCATGAAATGGACCATCCAAAACGAATTTCGGATCCAGCCCGCGTCGCACAGCTGGGGAGGCAGGGCACCGACCTGGGAAGCAACAGTTTTGACTCCAGCTGAGCTGCAGAGCTGAGAGGTGACTGCAGGTAAGATCTTCATGTGGGCTGGGAAGGGTTGTCTTTGGGCAGAAGATGCTGTTCCCCGCGCCCATCACATCTCTTCTAGGAGCATGACCCATTTCGAAAGCACCAGCTCACTCGGCTTAGATCGCGAAGGATGAAAAGACCTCAGTAAGATAAAGGTAATAACGAACAGTTTGAAGTTTTTACCTTCTCAATTACAGAAAAGCCATCCTTCATTTGCACTCCTCGCCCGAGGAGGCCGTCCCTGCTAACTGGCAGACCTGAACACACCACCGACTAAGAATCCAGAAGCTACAAATACAGATACAAAACGTAAAAATCACCAAAACCGGGCGAGTAATAGGCTTTTAGTTGACCAGGGGCAGTGATCTTTCTCCCAAAACTATTCTCCTTGTTTGGCAGCAGCTGCTAAACCACCCTCTGTGCCCCAAGAGGACCCAAACATCTGCGTGCTGTCAGGAAGGCAGCGGCCTCCTGCCCCCAGCGCTGCAGGGTCAGCCGTTTGTGGACACCGACATAACCCCAAGAACTCGATTCAAACAGGAGAAGTTTCATGATCTCTCACCAAAAAGCTCCTCCAGACATTCTCACGCTCCGAAGTAATTAGGATTTTAGCGGCAGTTCACAAGCCCAAACAGCTCAGCTGCTTCTTTTAATTAGATTTTTACGCAGCTATTACACCCCTGCTATTCCCTGAAATGAGACACAGCTCTGAAGTTCCCCTGTCACCCAAAATGCTTATTTTTGTGGCCCTGACAAAAATAAAATCACCTGTAGTGTCAACCAGCAGGCTGCCTACCCATACAACAAGAGAGCCCACCTTGCCTAATGCAGCCCTTCCCATAAATTTAAAAAAACCAAACCTCATCTGTCTGTTCACGGAAAATACCAATTTCTGCAGCAGTAAAATTCATCGTGCGGGTGACTGAAGGTAGCGGCTCTTGTTGTTTTACACGGCTCTCACAATGCACACCTCCCACTTCCACTGCGCAAGGGACAATCCTGGCTCAGAACCAGAAACGGGAGGGAAAAAGCCCAAATCCTACGTCCAGCAATTCCTCCATCAGCTCCTGTCCGGTGGACAGGTAGGGGAAAGAAACGGAGACTTCAAAGGTGCCGGAGCTCGCAGTTTAAAAAATGCTTTACCCCTCCACCTCTCCCGGAGTATCGCTTAGAAACCTTCTGGCAGTGCTGTTAATTAAAGGGGCGAAAGGGAATAATTCTGGGGCACGGAGTAGACGCAGCGTCCCTGGGAAAAGGGAAAAACCCAAGCACCCTGAGGGCCTGGTGCTTCCCTTGCCCCTGCCACAAGCACCGGGGCTGTTCCGGGTCAGGTTAAATGGTTAGTGGTGTTACATGGTGAGAAGCCACCCCAAGACACCCACGCGTTTCAGCCACCTCCCTTCAGTATGGAGTAAGGATCACGGGACTGTTTGGTGACCCAGCTCAGCCTAGTGATTCAACAGAAAACTGTTTTTTTGTTTTTTTTTTTCTTGGCTGGGTGAAGTTTTCGGTCGATTCCGTGAGCTGATTTAAATCACCAAATACTCACGTGATGATTCCATCGGAGGCAGGGGAGCGCGCACAGAGACGCAGCCCAGCCGAGGCAGATCCCCCCTTCCAGCGCAGCTCACAGGCACGTCCCTGTAACCCTAACGGGAAACTACGGCCGCCAAAGCACCTGCCTTCACCCGAGACACCCGAAAATCCACACTGTGAAACAAAAGTCAGCGCCTTTCCCAGCTGACGCAGAATACTCCGTATCTTGTTCAGTGGCTTTTCCTCTTTTGCATTGGAGTAGAGGAACCGTGTACGGCATGAAGTTCAGCCACATACGCGCCACGCTCTGTAACGCTTCCTCACCCGTTTCCACGCCTCTGGAACTGCTGCAGCCCATTGTCGGAGCCAGGCAGAATGGCCCCAGGGGGCCAGAGTGAATTTTGCAAGCCATGAGAAGGAAAGCAAGCAAGCAAAGCAACGGGCATGTTCTCACCAGCTGAAGTAACACATCGCTCTGTGATCCTCTAAGATTCGTTCCGTCCTTCACGTGAGACAGCAGGGAGGGAGGATGGCACTTTTTGCCGAGACGGATGGAGCCTGGTTTAGGCGCAGGAGATCAGCAAGCGCTCCTGTAGGAGCCTGGTTTAGGCGCAGGAGGTCAGCGAGCGCTCCTTTACCCAGCAAACGGGCAAGAACGAACGCAGACACCCAGAAGGACCACATGAGCTTCAAGGCAACAACGAGCCCGCCTGTGAGCCCGAGGATGACGCACAAAATTTGTCACGCGTTTACAAAAAAAAAAAAAAACAAAAAAAAAACAAAAAAAAAAAAAAGGAAAGAAGTGGGAAAAGCGACACTTCATCCAAGAACAGATTTCCGACAGCTCCCCTTGAACGCAGCAAGATTTTTTTCTCTACGGCACTACCGGATTTGAAGTCTTATAGTTCTTCAATTTGTAATTCATTTCATTGCCATTAGTTCGTTAACACACTGAATCTTTCAGGAGCTCTTTTACACACCCCCTTGAACATGCCAGTTCTCGCCCCCCTTCTGCAAACACCCTTTGGTGAGGGCACTCTCCCGTCACGAGCCGCGTCCCACGGGGCACAACCCCATCCTGCGCGAATCCTGCCAAAAACCCCGCAAATAGCCCCAGAATCGTTGGGAAAAAAAAAAAAAAAAAACAAAAAAAACCCCAAAAAAAACAACCCACCAAACCAAAACTCACGCCAGGCCCCGATGGATGCTTAGGAGGAGGCTGTTCCCCCGCAGCCCCTTGACCGAAGCTGCCTGTGAACCCCCGCGCAGCAAACCCCACGCGGCGACGTACAGCTGCTTCCCCGCGGCTGCGCAGGAGGAGCTGGAAGGCGACGCAGCGACGGTCGAGGACTCCAATGTGAGACAAGGTTACCGCGTTTCTACGTTATCTGCCAAGCTGCAGGCGGCCAGGCCTGCGAACTTTAAATTGGCCATTTTCTGGTTTAAGGATTAAGCGCTCTGGGAAAGGGGAGGGATGAGGACAGATCACGGAGAAGGTTTCGCTCGGGCGCCGAGGAATTAATGCGGCGATCCCCGTCCCGTCTGTGCACTGGGCGGCACAGTGTTTATGGAAAAGTGATGCTAAGTGGAGCACTGAGCACTAATTTACACACAGGGCGTCTTTCTGGTGGACATGACAAATAAAAGACAACAGTCAACACTGGGAAAAAAATAACATCAAGGTACCTACCACTGAAATCTATGCGGGGGGTTCTCAAACGCCATACAGGAGCCGTTCCCAGCTGGCACGAGGAGCTCCAGGGTGTTTCTTCACGGAGGCAGCTACCTCCAGTCATCTGAAGACTCCAGAGCAGAAGGGAGGGGAACGGAGGACGTGGCCATCTGCACTCAACCGAGTGAAGTTCTTTAACAAAAATTCCTGAAGGTTTTAACCTAATGGGCCTGGAGAGAGAAGGCTGAAGTCCTCTCTCATCCCTGCAGAAGTAAACCAGGAGGTAATTATCATTTAGACATCCTCCATATGAAACTTCTGCTCAGACACGGCTGCACATGGCATCAACACCTCACCTGGAGCTGCTAACAAGCTCATCTCCGAGATAAGCATACATATAATGTGTCTATATAATAAAAAGAGGAAGTGACCACGGGACAAGACCTTTTAAAGTAACTCCTAATGCCAGAGATATGGGTCTCCTACCCAGACAGCTTCCTCTCTTGGGTGGCTGTTGTGATGTGCTGTTCGGTGACGTTTTTGGTCTCTAAATTGGAAAAGCATGGATTTGATGGATGGACCACTCGGTGGATAAGGAACTGGCTGGATGGCCGCACTCAAAGGGTTGCGGTCAATGGCTCGATGTCCACATGGAAACCGGTGACGAGTGGCGTTCCTCAGGGGTCGGTACTGGGACCAGTGCTGTTTAACATCTTTGTCGGTGACACGGACGGTGAGATCGAGTGCACCCTCAGCACGTTTGCCGACGACACCGAGCTGTGTGGCACAGTCGACACGCTGGAGGGAAGGGATGCCATCCAGAGGGACCTGGACAGGCTGCAGAGGTGGGTCTGTGCAAACCTCATGAAGTTCAGCCAGGTTGAGTGCAAGGTCCTGCACCTGGGCCATGGCAATCCCAAGCACAAATACAGGTTGGGCGGAAAATGGCCTGAGAGCAGCCCTGAGGAGAAGGACTCGGGGGTGCTGGTGGACGAGAAGCTCAACATGAGCCATCAATGTGCGCTGGCAGCCCAGAAAGCCAACCGCATCCGGGGCTGCATCAAAAGAAGCGTGGCCAGCAGGGTGAGGGAGGGGATTCTGCCCCTCTGCTCTGCTCTGGTGAGACCCCCCCTGGAGCACTGCGTCCAGCTCTGGAGTCCTCAGCACAAGAAGGACATGGACCTGTTGGAGCGGGACCAGCAGAGGGCCATGAAGATGCTCAGAGGGCTGGAGCCCCTCTGCTGTGAGGACACGCTGAGAGAGTTGGGGGGGTTCAGCCTGGAGAAGAGAGGGCTCTGGGGAGAGCTTATAGTGGCCTTCCAGTCCCACAGGGGCCCACAGGAAGGATGGGGAGGGACTCTGGATCAGGGAGTGTTACGATAGGACACGGGGTAACGGCCTCAAGTTGAGACAGGGGAGATTTAGATTGGATATCAGGAAAAAATTCTTTACTGTGAGGGTGGTGAAGCACTGGAACAGGCTGCCCAGGGAAGTGGGGGATGCCCCATCCCTGGAGGGGTTCAAGGCCAGGCTGGATGAGGCTTTGAGCAGCTTGGTCTGGTGGGAGGTGTCCCTGCCCAGGGCAGGGGGTTGGAACTAGATGATCTTTAAGGTCCCTTCCAACCTGAACCATTCTGTGATTCTGTGTTCTACAGCTGATTTCATACAGAGATCCCCAAAGAAGGACGCAACGCTGGTACGGGAGGACGTCATGTCTAGAACTCCTTGCTAAGAAACCTCCAGCTTGTGCTACTTCGGTGCATGAAGTTATCTGGCACAGCTTGAGAAAGAATAATTTAGCAGCAGCTTGTGAAGTTGGCTGCACTCTGTTCTAAATTTATGCAAGATACGGTGTATTATCGTGGAGACCGGGCCCATGCCTTCATTAGTTGAAGAGGTCCCTGGAGGCGGGAACCAGTTTCCAGGATCCCGTGGTGCCAACAGGCAGCTCACAAGCTCCGCGCCGCTCCTGGGGCAGAGCGGGACGGTGACACTGGGAGCTCCTCGGCAGAGCTGCCGGCCTTGGGGACAACGCTTGGGGCATGCAAGCAGAGGAAGCTTTTTCAGGCACCGGTCCTCCTCGCAGCACGTAACCACACCAATCTGGAGAGGTTGCGCAGACACGGGTATTCAGATCATCATTACGAACTTCCGCAGTGGAGGCTATCTGTTTCACGGGGAAATATTAAAGCCTCTTTAATTCAGGAACAATTAAAGCATCCCCGTGTTGCACAGTGAAAATAGGGAGTGATGTAGATTTTTAAGCAGATTTAACTTTGAACAATTTTTCATGGATGCCCGAAGCACCGCATCTGGCTTTCAAACAGTTATCGCATCCCTATCCGCATAAAGAGCTCTCATTCCGTAATCTTCCATAATACTTTAAGATGAAAAGTATCGCGCCCTTCCCGTTCCTCACCAGTCATTTCACTCTTCGCCCTTCTCTATTTTTCCACAGCCAATAAAAAGATTACAATGCATTAAGATTTTTCTCAGCAAATAATGTCGTTTGATGGCACAAGAACTGTGAACTGTAATAACCGCTTCTGCAGCCGAGGGGTTTTAACATAAGCCAAGCGTTTCCGAGGTCGGCTCCTACCTGCGCAGCACAGACAGAGCTTTTCTTTTTCAAGTGAGGAAAAGCTGCGCGGAATCAGAAAGCGGCGTAAAGAAAACACATTTCAAGTGCAGTTACGCTGCCCGCTACCAGCAAACTAACTTTGGGTTTCCCCAGGTACTTCTGAAATGTATTCCTTAAATATCGTAACAGAAACAGCATTTCAGGAGCATTTATAAGCTTTGCATCCAAGTTTGACAAAGCCCTATCTAGACTTTGCAGCACCTAATGAAAGGGAGGGTTTACGACTTTTCCACCTATGACTACAAACAAATATTCCTTTAAAAAAAAGATAAAATAGGGGTTAATCACGAATACTGTCAGCATTTGGGTACCAATGCTATCAGCACAAGTTTCCCTAACCCTGGTTTAACGTACAATCCTGTACCCGGTTTGTAACCCCGGCTGCTGTACAGGCTGAGAGAGCTGGGGGGGTTCAGCCTGGAGAAGAGAAGGCTCCGGGGAGACTTTAGAGCCCCTTCCAGTCCCTAAAGGGGCTCCAGGAAAGCCAGGAAGGGACGCTGGATCAGGGAGGGGAGCCATGGGACGAGGGGCAATGGTTTAAACTAGAGCAGGGCGGGTTTAGATGAGACATCAGGAAGAAGTTCTTCACACTGAGGGTGGTGAGACACTGGCCCAGGTTGCCCAGAGAGGTGGGGGAGGCCCCATCCCTGGAGACATCCAAGGCCAGGCTGGATGAGGCTCTGAGCAACCCGATCTAGTTGAAGATGTCCCTGCTGACTGCAGGGGGGTGGGACGAGATGGCTTTTAGAGGTCCCTTCTGACCCAACACATTCTATGAATCTATAATCTGCGACCGGTGCCGAGGATGGGCACAGCCTGACTCACACCCCCAACATCCCACCCCCAATCCATCACCCGAGCCTCGGCAACAAACCAGCAGAACACAAAAAAACCAACCCAAAACAAGCTACCTTGAAGCCAGGCGAATCTCACACTTCATTAAACCGCTTTGGTTAAGTCCGTTTTTGAAAAAGTAGATTTTAAGGACCTGTAGGCCAGGGTTTTGCAAAATTTAAGATTCTGAGTTTTGCTTAAGAAAAAAAAAAAAGAGGAAACAGAATTTGTAGAATTCAAAAGCCTTCGAGTACAGCAAAACGAACCAAGTGCTTCAGGGACCCTCTCAGCGAATTAAAACACGCAGATGCCCAAGCTGAGCTAAGCTTGCTAAGCTTGTTTGCAGCTTTTCACGTGCATTCACTAAAGGGATTAATCGAAAATACAGATAACGATAGAATAATTTACAGTAAAACCACAAGTTTTACGTAGTTATGCCTGTATCCGAACGCTTCTAACACACACACACACCCCCCCTGTGGATTTATGTGGGGTTTCTTAGCACACAGCATCGGTCAGAGTTTGCAGGAGAAGCTGCTTCTCCAGTTAAGTGAAATATTAAGCATGACATCTTTTCATATTTTAAATATAATCAGAAGCGATTGTATATACACCTTGTGATGCGTTCCTCCGTATTTTAAGAGCATATTGCCAAGAGAAAGTATTTTGCAAGGTCAGCTATCTCATCAGTCATCTTCGCTTTTACATAACCCCGCCTTTCTCCGTCTCATACCACCCGGTGTGAATCCTTACCGTACACCGATCCCAACCGACAGCGCTCCTGAAGGGAAAACCCAACTGGAAATCCCCACCAGGATCTCCAGACCTTGAATTCTGATTCATTTAATCAAATCTGACATAGCCTGTAGTACTTGGCCTTGCCTACATAAAAAGGCTTTGTCTTCCTGTTGTTTAAACGGACACTGACAGTTGAGTTGACTTACACCAAACGCGCTTAGGGATATTCTTAACGCATCAAGGTGAACGGTTACAAGGCCTTCCATAAAACCAAGAAACCAAAACCCTTCTGCTGGGACAAGTGAGGAGCTGTGCACAGGTACGGAACAGAGAAGGCTGTTTTCCAAACAGACGTGGTTCCTCGGCTCGGTGGGAGCTGCCTCCTCTGGCGCGCCTGCAGTGCTGCTCGCCATCCCCTGCCGCAGCGGGGAAAATCACGCCATTTCACTTCTTTAAGGACCAACTTTGTCACGGGTCGGGTTAGCTGGTGCTGTGGCACTTAAGGTAAAGACAACAGGTATAAAAACTGACTGATCCACACAACTGCAGATGCCCCCGAGGCAATCTGTGGATGATCCTACTGACAGGAGGGAGTTTCTTTCCACCCTTTGACTAGAAAATAAATTCCCTGTTATAGCATAGAAAACAGCCCTGAAAAAGGAAAAATCCTTTAGGCCTTATTTATCTTCCTTACCAAAGGGACTGGCGTAGTCAAGTTTTGACTTATTACTGCTTCCAAGGGGAAAAAAAAAAAAACCTCCACCCGAGGAAACCCCCATCGACTCAAAACCCAGCCCACGGGGCTCCCTCCTCTTGCGTGTCCCTAACCAAGGAGCCGGTGCCAGGGGAAAGGAGTAGGCGCAGCTCTCCCGGTCCTCTGGGGAGGCAGACGCTCTCCAACGGAAAACCAGGAGCACTCTTTAGGATCCTCTGAGTGGCAACGGGAATCTGAGATGTGCCGAGATACAGAACCAGGCACAGCGAGGCCACGCACCGCCCGACGGGGCCATCGGCCAAGAGGAGAAAGAAACATTAAGGCTACAGAACAGAGCTCGAGCAAAGGAAGCTGACATTCCACCATGCACCTCCTATTAAATATTACTGCGAAACATTCACTTTTTATTCTGGTTTCACTCCGATTTCCACTATGACTGTTTTAATTTCACATTACTTTAGCTGGCATTTACCTCATCTGCGACATTTTAAGTGTCGCTGAAACAGACTGAATGATAAGCTTTTGCATGTTTTTACTGCTATTGGGTCTATCGTTCTCTTGCTGCAGGAGGAGGACTCTTATATTTGTAAAAGTTAATAATAATAATAATAATAATCACATTTTCTCCTTCAGTGGCGTTAATCCCCTTGGCTGCGGACGTCATCGGAAGAGCACTTGATTCTAGAAGAGAGTTTCTGTTTCCTGACGTCTTTTAAGAGCGCAGAAACCGGTTCATGCGCTCAGAACAACAGGCCTCTTATTCCGTGATTACGTGTGGCTGCCTCCGACCCCAGATGATTCACACAAGAGCCGACGTCCCACCTGGGGCTTCGGCACAGGACCGGATGGCATCTCCTCCCCCCTTTCAAGCCGACTCCTGAAGCACAGTGACCGACGACATCCCCCCCAACCTGATTTTATTTTTTTCCAAGCGCAGCCAAGCCATGGGCACGTCTCCTCGATAACCTCACGCAGACACAGCTGGAGGAACAAGGCGTTTCTTAACTTCCTAAAACCGTCACAGCGAGAACCGTGAGATGCGAGGTTTGAGAACCAAGCTGAGCCAGCAGCTAAGTTTGTTCCCTTTAAATTTCAGCTACCGCCCTTTCTCCTCCTTCACCATGAGCCAAGCAACCCGGGCTGGGTTGAACACCTCCAGGCAAGCCACCATCTCCGTTCCGGAGCCGAGCATCCCCGGATCACATCCTTCACATCCTCCCTTAAGACACGCTGCCCACTTTCAAAGCTCGATGATTTTTAACTCGGCCTCTAAGAGCGAAGCGCGTACACGGATTTGGGTGCGATCACGTGGAGCGCTGCAATGCCCTGCTGCCCGAATTAAAAGGTTCAGCTCTGAGCCCGGTGCTTACACGCTTTGCACGGTGAATAACGAGGCAGGCGCTAATGACGCCGCTGCTTATCCACACCAGCCAGCGGGGAAGAGCTCAGAAGAGCTGTCTGCCCGAGATCCTGCCTTCCCCTCCTGGTTTTGGGGCCTCCCAATCACTGAATTAACCAGCTCATGACACAGTTTGCAACGGCTTCCGGGGCTCGTGCGCTTCAATAACTCCTTTGAGCAGCCACAGCTGACTCGCTCTTTCTTTGGAGCGACGCGGATGACGGTGGAGCATAAGAAATGGGCATTTACGGCCTTTGGGGAGAGAGAAAAAGAAGTTTTGGATTCTCATCCCTCCACAAATGCTTTTGAAATCCAATAGCTACTTAGCAAAAGGAGCAAACAGCAGTGCCAGGTATCCCTCAAGCACCTGGATTTTGGTCCCCTACCCCACTCCCTGCACCGAATGGGGCCTGGGGCCACGCCAAACCATCCACAGCCCTACAGAATAAACCTCCCTGTGCCTATTTCCAAGCAGGTACAAATTTTCAAAGGCAAAAAAAACCCAACATAAACAGACCTCAAGAGGACAGACACGCGAAACAGAAGAGTTCGCATGAAAAGCGATACTACGAGAATTAGTAAGAGGATGTGAAAAAGCCAGCAAGTTTATATTCATTTCCTGGCAGAAGAGCTGAAAACGCAGAGATAGGAGGGGAAATTAAGGAAGAGGATGTGAGAACTTAAATAAAAGGAGAGTTGATCAAATTCTTTCAAACATTTGAAAGCCCATGGGGCTACCCCAGCAGTTGGGTGCGAATCCGGCCGCCCTTAGCGCAAGCCCACCGAGAAACCAGAGGCCGCAGCTGGTCCTGTCATCGTTTGACTCATCCCCCGCGTTCTGTACTTGAGCCACGTCAGGGAGACAGAACGCTTTCTCTGGTATCAGCCCAAATCGGAAGGTGACTATTGACCCAGCTTTAGCAGCTGCTGGCACTTTTTGTCACCACATAAGTCAAATACGCACATTTAATACGCTGGGTTCTCCGGCTCGGGAGGCACTCCATGGGTGCTTCTGCCAGTTGGGCTGAGCCACCATCGACGTGCATGCAATTGGATTTTATGGTTTTGGAATCGGAAAGGCTTAAGGGACTAAAACAGGGATTGTCCCCTCCCTTGTCCGACGGAGAGGTCCCTGGAAAGGTTTAGAGGGTCAAGATATCCCACAAGTTTGGTCAAGCCCCCTCCTAACTTCCTTACATCGATCCCCCTCCAGCCATCCCAGAGCTGCTTCCCACCTCCGCCCTCCGGCAACGCTCCCCGTAATTAATTAGCCCATCTGAGAGTCCCAGGCTGATGGTTAAGCATTATAAAAATCTCTCTTGACTCGAAACTAATCAAACCCCAGCCCGAGCGCCGGCGTTTTAAGTCCGGAAGCACAGCCACGTCTGCCTGAGCACAACACACGCCTGTGGAAATCGCCACAAATATGCGGCACTCGGACATCAAAGACAGGAAAAGAAGAGCAGTAAAAAGGGCACCCAAGGTCAAAACCTACGCCAGGGCTTTTAAACCCAACGTTTTTATTACAACAAATCTTCCAGAAAGGCTTGCGGAGGAAGATGGCAGATTTTCCCCCCCTGAAAAAAGAAGGAAAACCAAGCGGAACAACTCAGAAACCTACTTTGTTTCAGCTGTAATGAAGAGACCTGGTGGATTTTTTTGCAGCAAGCGATGTGGAAGTGCTCCGCGGTTTCGGTACCTTTGGGGGCAGAGGGGGTTAGAAGAACATACCCCGCTTCCATTAGGGCTAAGTGGGCAAAAATCCAGCAAATTTGGTTCATTCCCAAGGTCCAACCCTTCTGCCACCAAAGGGAGAGGCAGCAGGGCAGCTACACCATTTCACTCACCGAAGACGCGAAGAAAGCAATTTATTTTTACTTTGTTGGGAAAATTTGGGCATAAATTAAAGAAAAAAAAAATAATAGAAAGATCAACTTGAGTGTTGTCTCACGGACACATTCCATACTTTTTAAGTAAAGCGAAGGCCCCTAGGCCTTCAAATTCATTTCCCCTTTGATCCGCAAGAGCCTAAATTTATTAGCCTTCTAGACACGCGGCAAGGCTCATCTCTTTGTACAGGAAATTGGAAGGAATTCAGACAAGGCTTTATTTAAAGTTCAGACTCCCCCTATTGGGCTTCGCTGCCACACAGCGATTTTACCCCAGGCATTCACTTACAAAGCTAAAAAACGCCCCCCTGAAAAACTAGAACCAGACCCTCTGACAAGAATAACAGAATTAAGACAACGCTCACCAAGGCGCGAGGAGCGTCTGCATTGTGTGTCCGACCACTCGTGAAGTTTTCCCTAGCTGAAGTTAACTCCTTCCAAGTAATTAATGAAGTTAATTAAGATTTTTTTTCTTTTTTTTTGGTCATACATGAAGGAAGCCTTTCAAACGCGAAGCTAAATTTGAGACGACGGAGAGCTTCCTCCCCCAGAGCAACAACACGAACCAGCTCCATGTTTTATTGAGTGGCCTCAACGTATTCCAAAACCTGTTTTATCCCATTTAACGGGGTGGTGTCAAGAGGTAGGAGACGAGAGGGGACGCGCCGATTTCCTGTTTCGCTTGTGTAGGTATACGCCGAGTTAAAAACACTACAAAAAAGTCGTAGTAAAGCATCACTGAAAAAGTATACGCTCAAAACGATCAAATATACTGCGATCAGACAGATCCGCGCCCCTCCAGATAGGTGGCAAAAAAACGCTGACCCAGGCACATTCTCCCGTCTTACATCCCTGTACTGCTGTATCTATCTGAAGTTGGTTTAATTTATTAAAGACTAGGGATCTTAAAGCCTTCAAGTCCTTAAAAAAAAAAAAGCGTACGCGCAGGCGGGTACTTTCTCATGGGGAGAGTTGGGCAACGGCTCTTGCCCAACTGCGAGGCGCAAGGTGGCTGGTGGGGAGTGATGAACAGTCGCGTCTGCGGCTCCTTTTTCCAGCTTGAAACTGTGGGCTCAGCATCCATCTATTCAACAGTTTAAATCACCTTCCCATTAGGGAAAAAAAAAATAATACATATAAGTCGTGCTCTCGTGACAAGTATTTCTTCTGCCACTTGCTCAAGCCCCTCCATGGGTCTGAATGCCATTTTTCTTCCCGCTTGTCACTTTTTCACCACCGAGTGTTACGTTATCCTCTAAAAGGTGCAGAAATACAGCCTCACTTACCCCTCTGAACGCCACAACTCACGCTCTAGTCGAGAAGATGCTAACTGAGGATGACACAGCTTTATGTGCTATTAAAAATTGGTTTAGAGTACCGAAAAAACAACTATTTCTGGAAAAAAGGGTGCACTGAGATGCTTCAAAGCCTGGGGCGGTCTTTGCGGTCATGTCTCGATGGCGACAGTATTGCTGACACTATCTCATCTGCACAATCGAACTCATCGCTGTCCTGTTCTCCCAGGTTGTTTCACCCGACAGTACATGTGATTTTGGGGCACGCTCCCCCCAAAATGAGTCCACACTTCATGACAACAAAAAAAAAAAATTAAAAAAAAAAACCCAAACCATTCTACCTCGATCCTTCCTCCTGGCAGCACTGACGTTTATTTTTGCATGCCTGCGTTATTTTTGCATGCCTGCTCTGCACCAGCGCTTCCCATCAGCTGCTTCCTAACAGTTGATTTCCAGGAATTAATTGCCATCCTGATGTTTCACAATGATTACAGAGCACCTACCAGCAACTTTCGGATTTACTAACGTGGAACTGGAAAAATAGCTCTCCTTTCGGTTGTCTCTACCTATCGGTAGGAGGAAACACGCACCCCGGACACCCACTGGCAAAATAAAGTCAGTTGAGGATGACGCTGGATGAATTTATAACTGTTGAACAATACTCTTCAACTCTATACTGCCACTTAGCAGAAACAGCTGTTTTAATAAGAGCTTACATCTTTAGCTGGCTAATGCAATAACAAAATTAAACAGGACAATATGGAGACTAATCCAGCCGGGGCGGGGGAAAGCCATTTAGTATTCCCAAGCACTGGAACCAGCCGTTGAGCCTCCGCGCGCACGCAGCCCGCACAGGCTCCACAGCCACATCCCGCTCCTGCAAGGATTTGCCAGGATCCGTTTACGCCGTCCACTTTTCCCCGTTAAAGGCATGAAAGGAAAATACTCCGCGGAGAACGTAAGAGGCACCGCGCGTTCTCTCCCCCCCAGCTTTTTGCAACTTTTCCTGCGAACTGAGCAAACAAAATACACTCAGAAATATCTGTGCTGCTCCCGAAATGTATTAACAATGCGAGTGAGGGCTGCTGAAAGAGAAAGGGGGGACTGAAAGTATTAACAAAAGCCCACAGCACACTGGCTGTGGCTAAAGCTAGAGCCTGAAAGGCTTCTTTGTCTTTCTGGTCAATGCAAGCCTATTCAACAGCGCGATATATAGCAGAAAGAAAGTGAGGGTGGGAGGAAGAAGAGTCCTGTCTCTTTAGGGGACGTCTCCTCAGCTGCCAAGCTGCGAGGAGAGAGCGAGGGGACTCTCGCATGAACACAGAGCCGCTTTCCGAGCGGCCCGTAACCATTGTCTGCAAACAAACGCCGACTGAAAGGCCGTGCTCTGCTCGCGCCCAGCCTTCCTCCACCAAGGGACACACATTCCAGGAACTGGACATCTAGTTCCCAAAGAGCCTCCAAGTGCAATATAAATAGTAAGCTATAGAAAATAAACCCCCCATTTCTGAAAGTCCGCTTGCTTTTCTGCAATCCCTTCCTCCCAACAATGAGCTATTGTTCCATTCCTGGTACTGAGGAAATGTTTGTGTTCCTTCTCCGGGTCCTTTACATATAGAGACCTGCTCCTCATTTTGGGATAGTCACCCAACACGCTACAAAGCGCCCAAGCCCTTCACAGGTCAAGATAAAATAAATTTAATATCGATTTCACCAAATTAAATGAACATCCCTCCTCCTTGTTTTCTTAGCGTTACCTTAAAAACTCAGCAGAGCTCAACCAAAATACCTAGAAAAGGTCAAAGGAGGAGGGTCCCAGTTGATACTGGTGGGCCATTTAACACGGCCACACAGGACCACTGGTTTGAAACACAGAGTGATGAAGGCGAGCACTATCTCAAAGGGACTGACACTTGCTGGGGGATATTTCTTCTCCCACATGTTGAAATACGGGTACACGCCAGCTCCCCGCCTTGGCCACGCAGCCACAAGTCCATGAGGCTGGGACCTCAAGGTGGTTTAAGACTCAGCCGTCACATACCTTCTTGTGAACGGCATGTCCCAAGCAACAAAAATACTCTGCTGTAAAAACCATGGGCAGTGAACGCACGTACGTCCAGGCTCGTTCCTCGCCGCCAAACCGGGCACTCGTTGCACAGGGAGCCCGCGGCAGAAGAGCAGGGTTTGAACTCTCCCCATTGCTGAAAGCTTGACCGCTGCAGAGCCAAGATTTTGATGCTGGCAGGGATGCTGCAGAGCGCCTCACGTGTAACCGTACAAAGGAAACACTTAAGCGAGAAAAAAATCCCAATAAACTGCGTATTTCCACTCCTTTAACATTTATTCTCCTAACCGTAGGATGGAAAGGGACAGGACGGCAATCGCCGAATGGACCCGCTACAGGAGAGGGACATGTCTCGCACGGTTCACGCGCAGGATGCACGCAGACCCGCTCCAGGGAAACCTAAGCACAGGCAGGCTCCATTGTCCTACAGTCTTTAGATAGCCACACCAAAGACAAAATTGGTAAAATCCCACCTTTTTGCACCAAACAGGCCAACCCATACTGCTGCACTTAAGCACTTCGCTTTCGAGCGCCCCGTATCTATTTTTTGGAGATGGCCAAGGGGCAAGAAATTTCTTCATAAAAAGCAGCCAACTCATTTATTTGCCTTAAAAACGAGGGGGCTCTGGCACGGTTCCCACGCAGGATGCACGCAGACCCGCTCCAAGGGAACCCCAGCACACGCAGGCTCCATTGTCCGACAGCAGCCTGACTTCAGATAACCACGGGAAAGGCAAAAGTTAGTAAAATCCCGTCTTTTTTGCACCACCAAGCAGGCCAACCCATGCTGCTGCACTTAAAGCACTTCACTTTTGGGGACCCCGCATCTATTTTTGGAGATGGCTGAGGGGCAAGAAATGTCTTTATAAAAAGCAGCCAACTAATTTATTTGCCTTAAACACAAGGGCTTCTTAATTGCAATCACAGCAATAACTTCTGCAAGAACAGCTTGTAAAGATAAAGAACTTTTTTCCCCCCGTGTCGTAGCTAGACTAGAAGGGAGTAAAACTCCGCCATTGCCACAGTTTTAATTAAATTTGATTGATAGCCCATTACATAAGCATGCACAAAACCACAGTTCGCACAGGATGCTATTTCCTTTCAGGTTTTTCAATGCAGAAAGGACTCCCGCTCTTAACCGTTAAGATAAAGATCTTTTTAGATGTGCTGATCTGTTGCTTCATTGGAAAATGGTGGAAGATCTCATTAAAAATAGCCAGCTGTGCAAAAAAAAAAAAAAAGAAAAAAAAAGTTACTGTTCTTGAGGCATCCCGGCGTGCCTCCAGAGGGAGAATCCGCTCGAGCAGACCGGGCTGGAAGCCCCCGGAGCAGGACCCCGCCGGACCCCCGGCTGCACAAAGGGACACTGGGGACAGGCACCCGCTCCCCTCCTTCCACCGCAGGAAGGATTGTTTTGCCTCCTTTGTTTCTTCGCAGGTGGGGAACAGCGACGTCAAGCCGGTGGCTCGGAAAGCGGGGAAGAGGAACTTAACCCAAAACCCTCTTGCGCTGCAAAGAGCGGAGTGTCTGTGCCTGCTGCAGAAGTGGCATTTCACACCATGCTCTTGTACAACCTCTTCCCCCCCCGCCCCTTTTTTTTTTTTTTTAAATACTCTCAGGTCCAACTGTCCATTTACTAAAACACACTCCAAGGAGGCGAGAAAGAACAAAAAAAAAAAAAAAAAAAGAAAAGGCAGGAAAAGCACCAAAAGAAAGTTACCCGGCATAAATTCAGGTAATTCGCTGAAACTCCAGCGAAGGCAGCAGCTGCTACAACACGCAAGCTTGAAACCAAAGTCTAAAGCAATGTGGAAACAGAGAAGAAACAAAGAAACACCGTCCATAAAACGCTGGTTTTTGACCGGCAATCACTTGGGCTTCAATTTGGAGCTCTGGCATCATAAACAGAGATGGTATAGAGATGGTACAGAGATAGGAAATTCTCTTTCACCTTCCTAACTGTAAATTAGAGACTGCCGCGTTGATGATTAAGAACAAAACATCGCAGGATAAGTTTTATTTATTTAAATAAAACCTCTTTACTCCAAAGCTTTAAAGTTACCACCGTAGACAGGGGAACGTCAACAACGTCTGCATGAAAGTACACTCTGTTTTCAGGTAAATCAAGACATAAATATTTGTTCTACTTAATTCGGCTTTGTGCAGGCCAGAAGGACTGATCAAAGATAACACGCATTTAGAGCTGCAATTATGAAATGCCAGCATTTAGAAATCAAACAATCTATAATAAAAGTTTCTCAATAACACAACTAAGGGGGGGGGGGGGAGAGAGAAAAAAAAAAAAAGCAGTTGTTCTCGCATACGCTATTACAAGCTACATGAGAGCTATGCGACGCTGCTTATACCTGAATGTTCACGTGAAAAAAAAAGATTAAGACCTAAGAAAAGCCCGATAGAGAACCTCATTGGGTTTATTCAGGCCAGTAAAAGAGCTGCCAAGTGTAGCTGCCACAGAGCGGGTAGATTTAAATCCCAGATGCGGGGCTCTCTGCTACTTTCGGTGTGAACCTCGACACCCCGGCAGATAAACAGGCTTTAAGGGACGAACAACACCTCCAAAAGATGCGTCAACCCAACGAGCCTCTTCACAGTACCGTCAGTAAAGGTTTCCTGGCTTTATGTTCCTCGCCTCTACTGAGCCATAGACTGCAAAAAGGACTATGTAAGTTTTTGATATAGAGACGTTTCGCAGCTGCCTGAGTCAGCTCCTGGGTTGGGATGCTCTTAAAACATCATCCTGTCCCGTAAAAAGACCACAGAAACCTCGCACGCTCTTTTCCCCGGACAGGGAAAACGAGAGAGTGCCCTCCCCGATTCTACCTACCTGCCTAACGTTTAAACCACGTGGCGTTTGAGGTCTCTCACGGGCAACTTGACAGCAGCGACCACTCCTAAGCTGTGGTTACGCTGACAGAACAGCCCCGAAACCAAAACCTACGGGTGGACATCCTGGAACACAGCAAAGACAAGCCCTGCCCGGGAATAATGCTTAAAATGTCACAATTCCAGCTTACGGTTAAATAACGACTCGTTTGAAGGCACCACGAGCTGAACTCCATGCAAGCTTTGGCCTTTTCCTGCCCACGTTGACACCAAAGGTTTCTACGGGGAAGCTGGTATTATCGCTAGACACAACCAAATGACACTATTGTGGAGCGCTTGCCAGGCGCGCGTACGGCTGATTTTTACATTTTGGGCAACCACTTTTGGGTCCCTGGAAGAACTATGTTGTTGCAACTTCCCTGTTCTTAAGAAGAATTTAGCAAGTCAGGTGCTCTGATCCTCTCTGCCGCCAGGGCGTGCCGACAAGGTAAGGAAGCTCCTTTAAAACACCCCGGATTCATTCGCCTCCTGCGCGCGAGACCCTACTTTCCTCCGCTCCAGCCCTTTGCAATCAGGTTTCTCTTGGACAACAGGGATCGGCAAAACAGCCTCAGCAATATAAAGACTGCGCTGCTTCTCCAGGACAACCCCTGAGCATTGGGCTAACTTGGAGAAAGCCTTCACGCTGATCTTAAAACCGTTTGATTTCTTGGTAATTCACCAATAAAGTCTTTTCGAAAGATACAGCCTTCAGTCCCTAAAGGGGCTCCAGGAAAGCTGGGGAGGGACTCTGGAGAAGGGAGGGGAGCCATGGGACGAGGGGGAATGGTTTTAAGCCAAAAGAGGGGAGACTTAGATGAGATCTCAGGCAGAAATTCTTGGCTGTGAGGGTGGTGAGCCCCTGGCCCAGGTTGCCCAGAGAAGCTGTGGCTGCCCCATCCCTGGAGGGGTTCAAGGCCAGGTTGGACGGGGCTTGGAGCAACCTGGGCTGGTGGGAGGTGTCCCTGCCCAGGGCAGGGGGTGGCACTGGGTGGGCTTTAAGGTCCCTTCCAGCCCAAACCATTCTGTGATTCTATGCCTGGATTCGGGACCCCCAGATTAAGTGTATTTTCCACCTCTTGTAATTCCTCCTGGTCCAAAGCTATTGCTTAGACTTTAATCCAGATAAAACCTACTGTTTTCCTGAGCTGAAGATCGAAAGCTCACCACAAAGAAACAGTTTTGTTCTCACCTTTAGGCGAGAGCAAACACACAGCCAAACATCAGCTCCAACGCACATCTCTTGCAAGACGGCAAAGGATGGTTTTCCAGCTCGGTGGTGAGAGCAAAGGTCTCGATTTTCACAAATACCGCTCCCCTCGAGGCACTCCACCGAAGCCAGCACACGTAAAAAGCCCAGGACCCCGTGCTTTCAAGCACGAATGACTTTCTGACACCACAACAGCTAAAGCACCTGCATCTCATCCACATCCTGAAGGTATTTCATACCTGCGCTTTTTTCTTCCAAGACATCCAAGAGCTAAAAGGTGATTAAGTGTTCAGGGACTCCCCAGGCTCCTTCCCAACACAATTCCAAATAATTCTTGCACACAACAGGAGCTACGTCCCGCCATCAATACCACCACGGTGTTTCTAATCGCATCTTTGAGCTGTATTTTGGGTAGCAACCCTCAGTGCAAATTCCTTTGCTCCCAACTGCCAAGTTTTGGCACAACACATTTAATAAGGGAGGCGTTAATGGGATGAAGTCACAAAAACTGGAGAAGATCAACTCCGTCAAAGGGCATTTTGATCTGTCTGCCTTCAGAGCAATGGTATAGACAACTCGGGGAGTGGCACATACCGATCCCCATCTAAAAATAACTGGATTACAGAAATGACAGTCAATTCTAACTCCATTATTCACATCTTCATCAAATCTAATGTCGAGTATATTTCTGACTCAACCCGCCTCAAGTGACTACTCGAAGGCTGATCTCTCAAAGCCTTTTTTCAGGGTAGAGGAGATTCTTCTACAGCCTTAACATACCAACGAGCAGGTAGAACATGAAAATTATTATCTACAAAGCTTTTTCTTTCCAAAAATATTTGGCAAAGCACTGGATTATTTTTTTTTTGTCTGTTTCATATAAACATGATGTAAAACATTAAAACAAAGTCTCAAAATGCCCTTCAGCAACTAAAAACGAACTGCGCTCAGAGGGAAGAAACCACCTTGAACAAGGCATTTCTCAGCATGGTGCAGCAAGAAAAGAGTCCTTTGGATACCGTTAACCACATTTATTTTTGCAATTAACTACAACAGAAGGGGGGAAAAAAAAAATCCGTTACCTGAAAAGGAGAGATATCTTAACACCGCTTTCTTCTACAAAGTTCTTCTAGACCAGCCTCTGGCTACCAAGCATTTGGTAAGTGTTAAAAAACATATTTACGTAAGAGCAGAGAAATGGTATTGTAGCTCCCAAGAACCCCGCAAGCACGGACGTTAGAGGCGACTCTGTGGCCTGTAAACCTCCCTACGGCGAGGATGAACGCAAAAAAGCTGCCAAAAAACTGCTCCAGCTGGGGCTCGCTGGAGACATTTCTGCCCCGGCCGATAACCACCGCCACCACTGACAAAGCTAACCACACCTCCCGCTCTTCTCGGCTTAAAAACCATCCTGTTCCTCCCTAACCAGCTTTGGTAAAGGGATCCTTGTTTAAAGCGTTTAAAGGTGGAAGCGAATGGAAGGGTTGGGAGAAGAGGAGACGGGCTAGGAAAATGTCCTGGGTCACTTAACTTCATCAAGGGAGGCCACTGAGCAAACTAATGGCGACCGTCACCAGGGCAGACGGAAGATGCTCATCCCAGACGGGCAGCAGTTCAGAGGCGGTCAGGAGCATCGCTCCCAGCTAACGTGGGACGTCTTCAGAGTGGAGAAACTACATCATTCAAGAAACTAAGATGGAAGCAGGGGGCGGGGGGGGCGCAAATGCAGGAATCTTTAATAGGAGATAAGCATTCAGAGGGAAACATCACACCCACAAAAGCCCCAAGCAGCGGCCATGAAGAGGTGGGGGAACACAGGGAAATCCAACACTTGGGACGATTGCCTTATTTTCCTTCATCACGTTTTGATTTTGAAAGGGGGGGGAGGGAGAAATTAAAAAAAAAAATACCAGTAGCCTTACCCTGAATAGCAGCTATGAGACTAAGACTAAGCAAATGTCTTGGTAAATGCTGTAAAAATAAACAAAGCAACAAGCAAAGCAAGCAAGCCAGCTTGACGGAGAGCACACAGGAGCCATCGGGAGGAGACAGCCCCGGAGAACAAGGATTTGATCTCCTATTTGGCCAAGCAACACATACCAGCCCACTCCTCTCCGCAGTTACTTTAGCTTTTGGTCTGTTCCCAAACTAACAGGTACGGTTCTTTGGCTCTCCTCCACACCTTTGGTTGCATCAGATACCTGTGCACACCGAGTTTGGCAGAGAAAATAGCATTTTTAATAAAATGCCAGAAACAAGACAGCAGAGCTAAAGCCGTACCCATCCTCTCTACCTTTCACATTCTGTAATGCAACTGCTGATATAACATTTATCGCCAAATACTTCTGTATTTCAATCATTGACCTTAAAACAATTCACACCACAACATCCAAGACACAGAGTCTCTCACACGAACTGAATGACACTTCAAAGAAAACAAATATCCCCAAATTCAGCCTACTTCTCTCCCCTGATTAGCAGCTGAAACACCAGTTCCTGGCCCGATACCAGCTCTCGGAGCGGCTCTGACCTGCTCAAGACACTCTTCGTGTGCCGGGGTCCAGGCTGCGGAGCATGGCGTCGCTGGGGAGGAGAGCTTCCCCCAGCAATTCCTCTATCCCAGCAGCCTCACCAGGAAGAGAAGACTGGGATCGTTTGCTTTGTGGGTTTGGTTGGTTGATTGTTGTTTTTTTTTTTCCTTCCTTCACAACAGTTACTTAACACACACACAGTTATTTCTACACTGAGCTTATGCTGCAAACACATAACCAGTTAAGACCATTAAAGTCCAAGCAGAGAAAGCGGAGAAGGCCAGATGACATAACTGAAAAGACGCACAGGTGAAGGCAGAGGAGGACACCCATCTCATGGCAGAGGAAGGTTACCAAGCTTTTACTCAGCCTTTATTCAGCTTACAGCCTGAAAATGTCCACGTGGGTATTACAGCCTACCTTCCCTCATACTGAATTCATACATTAAACCATATGTCTCCAGCTTCCCTTTAGCACCAGCAATTATCCCCATCTGGGGGCATGTTGTCACAAGACTGGGGGGGAAAAAAAAAAAAAAAAAAAAAAGAGTTCCCAATGCAGACACAACTACTACAGCACTCGTTCGTGGCAATTTTCACCCCAGAGTCTAAATTTCTGTGATGCACTAAAAAACAGCTTGCTTATTTTTATCTTCCTATGCACGCCATTAACTCAGAACTCCCCCAGCCCACTTACCTCAAACTTCGTACCCTAAAAAAAAAAAAAAAAAAAAAAAAAAATCACAAATAAGCTACTATAGCTGACAAGGCTACAACCCACGCACGCCTCTTCTCCACAGGGACGGCGGTTGTCGCATCCCTGGGGGTTTGGGACCCTCCAGCAGCAACCATCTATTTCCAAGCCAGGCTTTGTAGCCGTGTGATAAGCATGAATATCAAACAGCCTAGGAGTTTACCATCTCATTCACTCGGCCACGTTTCCTACCGTGTCTCTAATACTGCATGCTGTGACTTCATGGGAAAATGTAATGCTCTGCTGGTCAATCTGTCAGGAAGCGGTCGCGGTGACAGCAGTGCTGTCACCCAGACTGATGGTCCTTCCGTCAGCCGAGCAACGGATTCTACGAGTACGCTTCTCAAGAGCATTAATGCTCGTTTCGACTCCCAACTCTGTTAAGGCCTCACCATTTCCCCCCTACGATCTTTATTTCGGCACTTTATCAAAATGAAATGAAATCGTTAAGTACCCTCTTGCCACATGCGGAGGTTAAGGCTTCTCCCGAGTTAAAATCTCCTGTCATACAAAATGAAATCCCGAAAAAGCAGGTGTCTCGGGAAGACAGCATGGCGTGTCTTACACTGCTGCAAAAACCCCCTAGTTCACAGAGGGATACAGGCTGGACAGGAGCTCTGGGTCTCCTCGGTCCAATCCTCCACACGTTCAATTTTCCCTCATAAGGGCTCTCAGTTGCACACTTTACACACACCTCCACAGGGTGCTTGAAGAAAAAGAGTAATAGCAACAATATATTTATCCCAGATGAGCCTGAATATGAGCAGTAAATTAGTCTGCGAGCATTTCTCATTTAAAAGAAACGCTGGTTTGACTTCCATTAGCTCTGCCTGTTGAATTTGGGCCACTAACACAGAGGTAAAACACGGAGGGAAGGCGGCATCTGCCGCGCGTGGCCAGCAAGGAAGGTTTCCAAGCACACGTATGGCACAAAGCGGCCTCTGAAGCAATGCTACACAGCTGAACCAACACGCAGGTAGAAGTCGGCGAAGATGTACCTGATCTGCCATCCCAGATGGGAAAGAAGGGAATTTCAGGACTTGTCCCTGCCTTCTCCTTGCTCGGGACCGTTTGCACCGAGGGGTCACCGAGCACCGCAGCAGGCAGGACCGCTCCTTGCCTGGTTAGTGAAAAACCCCGATTTTGCTGGTTTCAGACTGCACGGAAACTGCCGTTATCGCTCTATTCGTAGCAGGTCTTCAAAGATTATGAACTTCTCAACGTTACCCAACCACTTGGCTTTCATCGTCACCATGGCAACGAGTGACATCACCTGTTAAAACACGAATGCACCGCAGACCACGTTGGTCCCCAGTGCTAGTTTAGCAGCCTTTTATCAGATTAACCATAACCAAGACAAACACTAAGGTATGGGGAGGAGAGGAAGAGAAGACTAAGAAAATTACTTGTTCCACTACGAAAGCACTGAGTTTGGTCTTAAACACTGATGTTTTCCTACACTTCAGAAGGGGAATGGACCAAATCAAACATTTTAAGTTATCCCTCGTGCAGAGCATCTCTGGTGTTATTTGGGGCTGCAGCGCAAGCAGCCCGCAGACACGCAATTACCCAGTTCACCAACTTAACTGGTCAAAACACACTTCCACTTTTTCCTTTGCGATTGATTCGGAGACATTTTTGACCCACCTGCAGCAACTGCGGGTGCTACAGGTCTTTTATGTCCCCTATTCCTGAGGAAAAACACTCTCTTAAGCGCAACATAACAAAAACATAGATGCAGACAGACCACAATAAAAAGCAACCTGAGCCTGACGAGTGAACTCTCCTCCTTGGAGAAAGTATTTTCAACCTTCTCCTCGCGGAGGTGGAAGTTCAGCAGGCTTCTCCAACATCTTCCAAACCCTCACTGACCCTTTAGCACTTCAGCTCAACCAGCGAGACCTCAAACTCCCTGATGGAGCCCAAGTGTTATCCCTGCTTTCAACACTTCCCGGCTTGGCTGCGTTTTTCCCCCAACAAACTCCTTTAAGACAGCAAGACCGACCTGCGTTGCCAACGGAGAAGCAGCTCTCCACCCCCTCTTCGGCGCTCTCCCGCTCCCATGTTTTACTGCTGTGCTCCAGTTTCTTTCTACACGCCCTTCACAGGTTGATTAATACTCATCTTGGATGATCAGATGTCTAGTAATTCAGGCTTTTACACCGCTCCGCGCCGTAATTCTCATTAAGGCACAGACGTTTTACTCGAAAGCTTTTTGCTGACTGTTCCCACTCCTGGCATCCAGGCCATTCAATGAGACATTCTGGACAGAGGTCCCGGCTATAAAATTCACATGTTCTTCGGCTGCCAGAATGGGAATTTGGTGACAGTACAATTCATTCATTTACTTAATGATCTTAATGTCAGCCTGAGTGGATAAAGTGTGCTTTGGCTTCAGCAAGCGGCGATGGGGACCGTGCCAAGTGCCGGAACAATTGTTTCGGTGAACGCCTGCAATGCCAGGTACCGCTGCCACAGACACTGCAACAAAACAGGAAGTTTTCTGGGGGAGAATGGGAACCATTTCAGGTCAAACTCGGTGCACAACCTCCGAACTAAATATTTAAACATAAAGTGCTCTATCTGTGCAGATGAACTTTTTTTTAAATTTAAAAAAGTGTTCGGGAAACGTAATCAATACAATTAAGTTGCACAGCTTAAGCTCATCGAAAATTACGCTTTGCGATATTTCCGGATCAACAAAAACTAGATCTTTTTTTTTTCTTTTGAAGACACAGACACAAAAGCACTTTGAAATCTACTTTAAAACGCAACGCTGAAGGAAAACATAAGACCCGAGTTGTACAGACAGGCTGACAGTCGAATTATTTGCACTTTGCAAATCTAGAATACAAAACACAGAGTCCAGAGAAGTGAAGTATTTGAAGAGAGACCATCCGGTGACGAGTATTTGTACCTGCGTAAGCACCGGCAAGAAAGGGCGGCGCAAACCGAAGCCAGCTTTATATTCTACAGAGAGATGAAGTCGGAAGATGCCTCACCAGCTCAAGGAACAGTACATCCAGAAGAGCCGTCTACACAAACTTCGCTGTGCTAAAACCGGGCATCGATCACCAACTGCTGAAATCCCTTTCCCAGCGTCCTCCGCAGTCCGAGACGCACCACAAATTTCACATTAAAAGCCACAACAAACATGCTTTAAATGCTTTTTGAGTTCAGTTCTTGACTTCCCCCCCAGATAAGTGGTACAGGTTATCTACCCTCGGCTATAGCACCCTGCCGAGTTCCCTTTCAAACATAACACAGACATTGAGTCTCTCCAAATTCACCGGCTGCACGCTGCAAAAACAAAGTGCCCGGTGCCAAGCCTCAGGCACCCTGTACATCATCACAACGCAGAGTTCGAGACTTACAGAAAGTTTTCAGACCGGATTTCATTCTGAATTTCACGTCGGACTTGATGGTCCTGTAGAACACCTCGTGACAGTCCACGGACAGCAGGGCTGGGTCTCGCCGCTTAGTAGAAATGCACTTTTTTTTTTTTTTTTTTTAATATTTCCTCAGGATGTTCGGAGCCTTTCAAAGACAGTGGATGACTAAAAAAACCCAAAGCTGTAAGTAGTATCACTAAAAAAAAAAAAACAGCACTTTTCCTTTGATGCTTGTAGGAAGAGTCTCCTGCTTAGCCTGAAAAGACCGAAGACTCCTGTCATTTTTGCTTTTCGGCGAAAGAACAAAATCAGACCAGAAAAATGCCTGTTTCAAGGCACAGTAACTTCTACGACTTCTTAATAACGCATAAAAGAGGGAAATCTCTTTTTCAGACCACCATTACCGCAGCCATAGCATTAGTTCAAATGGATTTTCAAACGCCACCAGCAACACAGACATTTAAATCAGACCACTCTTAGTAACTCAGTAACTCCCTGCACAGTCACTCTCACGTGTAAATCAAACCGAAACACAAACAAATACACAATCATCATCTCACAACTGGAAAAAGAGAGAATCCGTGCAACGTTCATCAGTTTCCACCTCCCAAAAGCTTTCCAAACTCAGGAAAACCCGCATTATTTAAGATCTTTAACTGCATTAACTCTTCCTCGCTCGGTGTTTTCACAGCATCGAGAGCAAACTCAAAGATCGGCAGCGAGATTTCTTTTCCTACCACCCCGAGGATGCACCACGTCAAGTCCGTTCCTCTGATAAAAGCACAGATAGTCTTCGTGTTTCTGACTTTTTAGAGTAATTCCCATGCAGATACTCTTACTCCAGAGGATGAGTCTCATTCCTGCCGAGTTCAGCCGCCTGGAACGGAGCAGCTGCCCCGTGCATCTCGACAAGTCCCAGCCCATTTCAACACTTTGCCGACGGTTTTGGAGAACGCTACCGGTATCGGTCGAGGACTGGCTATGTTTTTCTTTCAAGATGCACGTTTTAGAAGCCACTTTGCTTTTCTTCGGGAATATTTAAAGCTCTAGAAATATTTTAACTCTCATCCAGACAAAGGATACACAAAGGTGGTACAACCAACAGCAGAAACGCATTATTTCTGGTAGCAGAAACCTGATACGATCTCGGTGTGGGAAACTCGTCCTTTTCTCTTCACCTCAGATGACTACACAGCAAACCAAGGTAAAAAACAATTCTTCAGGTACAAACAGAATAGGGAGCACGTAATTTTCCTTTCAGGAAAGAAAAAAAAAACCTGCTGTCCCATTAACCTAGTTACATGCCCAACAGCAATTTGACTCAGGTCCCATCAGCAACAGCGTGCCATCACCTACTACGAAGGGAGAGAGCGTGTTCTGGGACATCTTCCAAACGTATATAATAAAACATAAGAATAACATGCACTAGAAAATTTCACTAGCCTAAAAGCTCATTTTGCTCTCCTCCCTTTGATCCTTTCCTTTTTTAAGAACCCATTCTATTTTCTTCTTCCAGCTGTTCCACATCATCATTTCCTATTTGGGAGGCAAAACCAAGTCCGCCGTTTGGAAAGGAAAGCTGTACACAGGAGAGGTTCTTGGAATTACCAACAAGTGTACACCACAGTACCATGTGAAGTCATATCAACAACATTCCCTTAAAAAAAAAAAAAAGAAAAATTAATTCCCCTGGTTCCCCCAGACCATGGGGCACACAACTCCTCCACCCACGTCCTCATGCCCTGTAACAAACGCCCATTTTCTCTTTCCCATTCATTCCAGAAAAGCCTTTGCAATAGCTAGCAGACACAGTCAAGCCACAGATAAAGTTCCCTACTAAAGAAATGCCTGTAAAACAGTGATACTACCCATCTATAATTCCCCAGAGTAAAAATTCCAGCAACTCTAATCATATTAGCGGATTTACACACAACTAAACTTGACAGTTGACTAGCCCTGAAATTGCCAGATTAGGGAGAGAAAGAAAATATAGGTTACCTACGACTTCTAAAGAGGGATCTTCACTGCTCAACTCTTACTACGGAACAAAAATGGAGCAAACGCAGCAGCTCGACACATCCCAGCATTTGCTAATGACAGGAAAGAGCCTTTCACCCCAAGAGGGTGGACAAAACCCATAACACACAGATGAAAGTCCTTCTACGTCCCGATATCTAAAACGGAGGTTTTTTGTTCTAAGCCTCCTGTTACTCTCTCACCGGCTTCTTACCATACTATAGACAAAAAACACAAACTGTGCTCCAAAAATCAATACTTCACATTAAAAACATATATATTTAAATGGCTAAAGCAACCTTCTCCCGCAGACTTCGGCCAGAGAACGTTACACAGTCATGTCTTCAGATATGAGAAGAAAATAAGCCATCTGAAATCACAGCTTTGGAAGAATGCTTTTCTCCAAGACATTCCACCACAAAAATCTTACAAAGTTGGTAAAGTGACATATCTGCGCTATAACATGATTAGCTTTTGTCATTAAATAAATTAAAGCTACTTCTGCTTGAAAGAACGCTAAGATATGCCAAGGTTGGGGACATCAACAGGGGAGATGGCAGAGAGGTCTAAAAGCACTTAATTTTTTGGCAATACTCTCACAAACGCGTGCCCGTTCCTCCCCTGCAGAAAAGCCACTACCACGGAGCGGCAGGGAAAGTCTCCGCATTTCCAAAGCTTCTCTCCTGCTGCATACCCTCCCCAGATGTAGGGTCTCCACGGCTTCAGACACTCCTACATGGAACACTTCTCAGGGAACGCTGCTGCCCCTTCTTCCCCTTCAGCCAGCCGCGACTTCAGAAAGCTCATTCCTGAACTCAAAGAACCAGAGAGTGAGGAACACCTCTGATCTCAGCCCCGTTCCTCCCCTCCTTCCCACCTCTCACCACTCCTTCCCTTTCATGACTGCAACGCTCCGAACGCCCTTCCTCACGAGCAGCTGCCGCCGGCATCTGGAAGAGGACTTCTGACCGTGTTCGCCTCTTAGTTCCAGGTCAACGTAAAAGCCGCCCAGAAGACAGAGGCGATCCAGCCGAGGCGCAGGGAGGCACGGCGCTTTGCACCACAGACACCATCACGCTCTTCACGCTGACTTCCTAATCCCTGGGTCCTCATCTTCAAAGTCATCAAGAGATAAACCCCGGAGAGCACATAGAGACGCTGCATCACATACTCCGGAAAAAAGCCACTCGCAATGGAAGCAAGCGGGGAGGGACGATGGCGTTGGCTCACAACTCCCAGAGGGTATCGCAGCAACCCAGAGACCCTGATCCTTCAGCGCACGCTGAAGATGTTCTCCTCGGAGAAATTCTTGGGCACTTTCTCTTCCAGCTCAACTCTTTGCTCACTAAGACTGAAAACCCCACGCACTCAAATCCACCTCAACGGTCTTAGTTTAACTAGAAGATTACCAACGCAGGCCTACTCCAGCAGCATGGCCTGGCCCCCATCCAAACTCTGGGTGAGCGCTGCCAGAACCTCACCCCGACTTCACACAGTCTCTTCCATTCCTGAAAGCCATCCTGGATTTCTTGCCATTCTCCTGGGCTTTTGGGAAGCCGCTCGCATCCAGAAGATGCCACCCAACAGAGCAGGAACCAGCACGCCGCTTTCTGAAAGGGACTACAGCACAGTTAGCTAAAGCAACTCAGGAAAAACTAAAAGAGACACTCGATTACCAAGGCAACTTTAGAAAAACCCAGGTTTCCACGCACAGCGATGATGTACTTCACACAAAAAGCCCCCAAACGCTGACCCTTCCTCTCCGCTTCTCAGAAACGGAATTAAAGCGGGGGAAGAGGAGACAGATTTTAAATGACCGCCTGTTAAAGCCCATCCTGAACCTGCCGCGATTGCCCCGCTGCAACAACCTGAAAAATACCCGGGCCCAGAGCTACCCAACCCCACGCCGAAACAGCGACGGCGATCTATTAAGGTCAAGTTTACTGGTGCCTGCACAGAGACCATCAACAACCAGGAAGCTGAACTCCCTCCAAACGCAAGGAAGTTTGGAAAAGAAAACAAAAACCTACTGCCACCAGCCCAGAGCCCAAGATGGCTCTACTTTGGCTCCGAGGAAGAGCATTACATTAACCCTGAAGAGCCAGCAGACACACCACGTTACCCAAGTTCAACCCAAATCAATCCGTTTGTCCTTTCTAGCGCAATGTTTGCCCATGTCTGGGCTGGGAAGAAACTGGTGACCTAATTATATTGATCCACAAAATTTATTCACAGCGTGGGGACTTTTTAAAGAACAGCTTATTATAACACACACCAAAAAATACTCCACTCTTCAGCGGGAGCATGAGGGAGAGTCAAGAAACACGGTGTCGTTTAGCACGCAGGTTAAAAGCACAAAGGTCTGCGGTGAGGTTCAGCCCGGAGCGTACCTTCATGAGTCTACATTTTTATGGAAGAAGTCTCGCTACGGAACGATCGACTTCATCTGGAACTCATTCCTCGGAGGCACTCTGAAAGCCAAAGCAAAGGTGGGCAGGTGGGGATTTATTGTTGATAACATCCCTCCGTGTGTCACTTTGCGGCCACAGTTACACCCTCCCTCGCCCAGCCCTCCCAAAGGAGGGTCGGAAACGGAGGATTTGTCCACACTGACAACTTCTGAGCACAATTTCTTCCCCAAATCAGGTCTGACTGAAGACTCATTGAACACTCACCACTACCAGAGCCACAACGTTATCCCAACTTACTTTTCCACAGAAAATTTGCCTTCTTGAAGCCACTGTGTCAAGGAAACTTTTCAAAGCTCTGTCTTGTCAGCAGCTCCAGTAACTTCCTATTCAGCACGTAACAGAACGGAACTCCCGTCAAAACATTCCTGTTCTTTGTGTCCATCACTCTCCAGATTTGCTTTCCTTCAAGAAATAATTTTTAAAGATTCCTTCTTCCCCCTGTATTTTTCTTTTCCCTGGCTAATGCCTTTCTATAACGCACATGGAGCAAGCAGCTTTTTCCTACAGCTCGTTCTCGCCCAATTCTTCTTTTTTCAATTATACAGACAGCCATTTAATTTCATGATGTATTAAGTACTAAAACCACACGTATTTCCAAAGACGCAAAGCTCACCACGCGGAAAACGTTCCAGTTTAAAAAAAAGCCCAAGTCGGAGCCTCAAATCTACCTATGACCATCTAATAATCCTTCACATCAACAAATAAACCCTGCCGCTGCCGTGAGGAGGAGACCGTGCAGCGCTCGGCTCGGAGCTGCCAGAAGAAACCTGCGACTCTTCTTTATCTGCTGTGGGGTAACGCTGTCTCAACACTCCTATCAAAACAGAGAGGGAAGAGGGGAAAAAAAAAAAAAAAAAAGAAACCAAACAGAGCTAAAAATAAGGCTGAACTCGGATGACCCTCCGCACTCCAGTAAATCAGAGATGAACTATGCTCCCCCACGCCTCGCTTTTGCGGCAGCTCTTCGCAAAGGTAACAGTTTTTATTTACTACCTGAAAGAGCGCACAAGTTTCAGCAGAGGGAAAAAAAAAAAAAAAAACAACACAAAAAAACCAGCCAGGACACCTGAACACAGCTCACCCAAAAGGTATCAAGAACACGCCGTTTGTATATATTACAAGGCCAGATTATTCAGTTTAAAAGTTAAGAGGCAGTATCAGTCAAACACAGTATGTTTTCAAAACAGGCATGGCTATAAATAAGAATTAGACTCGACCATTCTAACGTCCCCACCTTTGTAACGTCAGCTTGTCACATCTACCTAACGCTTCTCCGTTTCCTCTTGCCCTGGGCGTCAAGTTGGGTCCCGGCGATGGGACACGCGGCCACACTGTCTCCGGCTCCTTTGGGGTCTCGCCGGTTCCTTCCAAGGCTTTTTATTTTCAGGCTGTGCTCAGAGGTAAAGCCAAGCTTCATCCCCTTGCGCACGGCAAGGCGTTTTGTGACAACGCTCACCAAAACCAACAGTGTCCTCCTGTCCCGGCTATGGCAGCACGGCCGCTCCAGCAAACCACCACCAAAGCTCACCCTCAACGAGGTCGGAGAAGTCAGTCAAGTCCCTCCACGGCGCTTTTAACGATTACTCGAAAATAAAAGTGCTTTGGAAAGCCCAGCACGCTCCTGATCCCGGACCCAGGCAAACTTCATCCCTTCAACCGTCAGGCATCACGTTTCCCATTAAAAAAACAAAACAAAACAAAAAAAAAACTCTTTCCAGACAAACCAGCACCTTGCTGGGAAGATCAGCTGAGCGGGGACTCCTTAGGTGCACGCTGGCCGGCGTTCCCACCGTAACACTTGGCACATCACTCAAAACTGAGCAAAATCTCCCCTGAGCAACAGTTCCTTACCACCATCCCGCTGACTTTGCCATGACAGCACCTTCCCACTTTGGGTTTTGTTTCCCCCACACACACACAAAAATAAAGCACACGCTGGCGTTACCGAATAGCACGAGCTGGCCAAAAAAACACCCAGCGGAGAGTCCGGCCCTCCGCAGCACTCTCCAAAACCTTCAGAGGTTTTGTTGGGTTGGATTTTGTTGGTTTTTTTTTTTTTTTTTCTTTCACTTGACCCAAACAAATCTGTAACGTCAACAGTCTCATGATTTAAGCAACGTATTTGTGGTCATGGCAAGAATGATTCTTGCCGGAAGCTGAAGAAAACAATGGACCTAAACTGATTATAAAAGGGCTCGGTTTTCCCACCTCAAAAATGAAAGTGAGAGCAATAAAAATGCTTATGCACAGGGAACACATTTCTTGAAGAGCACAGACACACCACCACACAGCTGAAACAGCCCTCAGCAAAAAAAAAAAAAAAAAAAAAAAAGAAAAAAAAAGAAAAAAAAAAGAACCAAAACAAAACACTTCCACCTTAAAAATGTAAGCCGCCGCCACCGATAAATAGCAAAACACGCTCCTGCTTGTGCCCTGCACCGCACGCCCGGACTAACACGCTAGTGATATTTTCACTGAGCGTGTTTTTAACTTCATAATCCCCACCCCCCCAAAAAAACCAAAACAAAACCAAAAACAAAACAACTTTGGGGGGGTGGGGAAAGGGGGGGAAGGGGGTGGGGAGGGGAAGAAAAAAAAAGCCAATTTTCCAGGGGATGCTGTCGGAGGCTGGAAACAAAACCTCCCCCGGGCAGGCGGGCTGGCCACCCCACTTTCCTGCTGATCCCTGCAGTATTTCCCTCCTGACGTGGGGCCTAGTCGCAGCAGAGAACCCAAGACCTTTAAAAAACATTCGCAGCAGCCGCCACCGCCGGCCTCTCTTTTGTAGCAGTTGCGTGGCCGTTTTTGCCAGTGGGATATATATATATATATATTTTTTTTTATATATATATATATATGTATTTTGAGTGGGAGCCTTCTCGCCATCGCACCGAGAAAGCGGCTCGGGGCGACGGTGCCACCTGAGATTGATTTCGCCCCCCCCCCACCCCACCCCCAGCCAAGTTAAGGAAAAAAAAAAAAAAAAAAAAGAAGATATTAAATTAAATAAATAAGTCGCAGCAAAATCGGCCCCGGCTCGGGGAAATAAAATTAAAAAAAAAATAAAAAAATTAAAAAAAAAAAAAAAAAAGGGTTTAAATTCGCCTGGAAAAATAAAAACCACAAGAAAACCAAAGCACTTACCTGGGCAGGAGCGGAGGCAAAACTGAGGAGGGATTTATAATTAAAAGTTTACCCTTGGGGGTCACCGCTGCTCGGGGGGGAGGGGGTGGGGGGAAGGGGGACCCTCTGCCTTCCCCAGAGGAAAGGGGGGGGACCCCCCAAACCAGCCCGTCGGCAGAGAGGGGGGTCCCCACACCCCCCAGCAGGTGCAGCCCCCCCTTTACACGGCGGGGAAGGGGGGGGGCACACAAACACACACACACACACATAAAGGAGTGGGGACCCCCCAACCGCCACCCCCACCCCCCGCGGGCCGCCCCCTCCCCACACCCCCCCACACACCCCCCCTGGGGCTGAGGGGGCCCCCGCGGCCCCTCGCCTCCCCCCCCCCCCCCCCCCCGCCTCACCCGGGGCAAAGGATACTGCTGGGGCGGCTGGGGCGGCAAGGCCCTGATGGTGGGGTGAGGCGCCGGCGCCGGGTGAGGGGGAGCCGGGGGGGGAGGCGGCCCCGCCGCCGCTGCCGCCGCCCCGCTCCCGGGGCCGGTCCCCGCCGCCGCCGCCGCTGCCGCCGCCGCGCCGGGTTTCAAAGCCGCCTTCTGCGGTAAACTCATCGCCAAGCCGAGCCACCACCCCCCGGCGGGGAGCGGGGCCGGGGCCGGGGGGGAGCCGGGGAGCGGGCCGGGGGCCGGTGCGGCGGCCGGGGCAGCGCGGCGGGCCGGCACCGGCGCCGGTCTCCGTGACAACGCGCCTCCCGGAGGGCTCGGCGCGGGGAGGGGACGGGAGAGGGGCCGGCGGGGAGGGGAGGGGGGGGAGGCGGCGGCTCAGGCCGCGCTGCTCATGAGCCGCCGGCGGCGGGGGGTCTCGGTCCCCCTCCCCGGGGGCAGCGGAGCCCTTCGCGGTGGCGGCTCTCGGGCGATGCCGGCGGATTTTCCTCACTGAAGTAGCGGAGCATCAAACATGGCGCTGCGGCCGCCTCCAGCAGTCCGGCAGGACGGACGCTCGGGCGCCTTCGGGCCGCTCCGGAGCCGCTCGGCCCACCGGCGTTCGGCAACCTTCGGCTCTTTCCGGAGCCGCTCGGCGCACCGCCGCTCGGCAACCTTCGGCTCTTTCCGGAGACCCTCGCTGGCAAGCAGCGCTCGGCAAACCTCGACTCTTTCCGGACACGCTCGGCAACTTTCGGCTCTTTCCGGAGACGCTCGGCGCACCGCCGCTCGGCAACCTTCGGCTCTTTCCGGAGTCTCTCGCTGGCGAGTGGTGCTCGGCAACCTTCGGTTCTTTTCGGAGCTGCTCGGCAGCCTTCGGCTCTTTCCGCAACCCTTCGCTTCCCTCCGCGCTCAGCCCGGCACCTCCCGTGACCCTCGAGCGCTCGGGAAACTTCGGCTCTTTCCGGACACCGAGGGCGTTAGGGAGTTCGGGAAGCTTCGGGAATCCTCGGGAGGCGCTCGGGTCTCTTCGGAACTTCTCGGTAACGGCGAGGCCGCAGCTTCGGGCGGTTTCGGCTGGGCCCGGAAAGACTTCAGTGACCCTCGGCTGTGAGGGGGGCCCAGCTTTCCCGCCGCCCAAAAACTCACCCCCAGCCCTGTTGCCAGCCCTTATGGCCTCCCCAGCCACATCGCAGGCTCCCGGGGGGACTGGACAGGGCCGCAGCGCCTCATCAGGGCTGGGACCCCTGAGGGTGACATGGCGGCTGTGAGGGAGGGCTGGCGGCCCTAGTGGGGTGATATGGTGTCTCTGAGGGAGGGCTGGCAGCCCTGAGGGTGACATGGCGGCTGTGAGGGAGGGCCGGCGCCCCAAAGGGTGACATGGCGACTTTGAGGCAGGGCCAGCAGCCTTGAGGGTGACATGGTGGCTCTGAGGGAGGGCTGACAGCCCTGAGGGTGACATGGCGGCTGTGAGGGATGGCTGGTGGCCCTGAGGGTGACATGGCAGCTCTGAGGGAGGACTAGCAGCCCCGAGGGTGACATGGTGGCTGTAAGGGAGGGCTGGCAGCCTTGAAGGTGACATGGTGGCTCTGAGGGAGGGCCGACGGCCCTGAGGGTGACATGGCAGCTGTGAGGGAGGGCTGGCAGCCCCAAAAGTGACGTGGCAGCTCTGAGGGAAAGCCAGTGGCCCCGAGCGTGACGTGGCGGCTGTGGGGGATGGCTAGTGGCCCTGAAGGTGACATGGCAGCCCTGAGGGAGACGTGGCGGCTGTGAGGGAGGCCCAGCAGCCCACCTCTGGCCGTGGGGATCAGTGTAGGGAGGGCTGTCTAGGCCTGCCCTGGTGGGGGGCAGGCATCCTCCTCACGCCCCCACACCATGCCTTCGCCACCCCCAAGGGTTGCCGTGTCGCTGCCATCTTCAGTGTTTCACAGCCCTGCTCACGACCACCGCCGGGCTGAGCTCGGCAGGGGCAAAGGCGGTTTGTGCCGTCTCAGGGAGATAAAAAGGACCTCAGAGCAGATTCAAGCAGCTGCTGGGTTGTCCTGACTTGTCCTGCCCCACCGCTGGCTCCCGAGGGCTCATTCCAGCCGCCTGGCACCTACCGACGTTCCTGCCGCGCCGCACGTCCCAGGGAAACGCTCCCAGCACCTTCTCCACACCGGCAGGTATTGCCATCCCAGGTCACCCAGCCTGAGGTACGCCGGCTGCTGTGAGAAAGTTTTCCATAGCTTATTTGTGTCCCGTCTGCTGCATCCTCGTAGTAGCTGCAGTAATACTTTAAAGCAATCACAAACCTTTAAACGTGAAAAGCTTCTTTTGTTACACAGCTCTCTTGGTGGTATGTTCAGGCGCTTGGCGAGTAACTAGTGCTGCAACTGGAAGTCGACAGAAGAATGATGGGGGTCTTGCGCGCTGAAGAAAACCCACCCAATGAGTCACATCTATCCACATCTCCGCAACAGCCCCATTTTGCGTAATTTTGAGTTTTAAAATACAAATCTGAAGGGGGAGAATCTGGACTGACTTTGTGGTGTTCACAACAGCAAGACGCAGCACAGCACCCGGTGGCCAAAAATTGGTAGAAGGGTCTTGAGTCCGTTTTGCCTTTTGAGTCAGACTCGGAATTATTAAACAATTGGATTTGTGCAGGTCAGGTTTGGGACGTGACGCCTGTGCACGCCGACACACGAGGGCTGCAGTGTACCCCGAGGCTCGCCCTCCTGCGAGGTGTGATCTCCGAAGAAAAGCTCCTGCGAGCTGCCAAAGCCGCTTGAGCCACCGCGGTGGCCTCCAGTAAGAGTAACCGTGCGACTGGAATAGTTTCTTACTGACTGAAGTGCTATCTACAGGGCACAGCCGCACCAAACAAGCGCACTGCGTAGTGCCAGAAGTTATTAGTGGAGCCGGTGGTGGAGGGAAGACGACTCGAGTGCTCTTTATTTTCCCTTTGTGCTTTTCGTTCTGCACAGGGAGACGCCTGGGAGGAGGTGAGCTCGCAGCTACCTCAGACTGCTTGTGGGAAATGGGGTGAAATGGAAAACGATGAGGTTTTTTTGGAGGAAAAAAGCCCCACCAAGCGTTGCCAGCCCGTAAAGAAGACCCAAATGGGGACTATTTCCATCTGTGGCCAGGAACAAATATTTAGCTACAAGAGGGGGCTCCAAGTATTTTTTTTTTTCCTGAGCCATTTTTCCTCTACAGCCTACCACCTGCCAGTTCGACTGCCGATTCCCCACCAGAACAGCTAAAGAGAGAAATGAGAATGACCTCCGCAAAAGGCCAAATAATACCCAGCTCCCCGAAAACGGGAGAACAAAGGAGGAACTTTTATCCTGGTAGGGGGTTTGCCCGAGGACTGATGGATCTCCAGACATCCCGGAGAGCTGCTGCGCTCACAGCACATCTCTCCCATCTGCAGCCTGCTGGGAAGACACATCCCCCTCCACGGCTCGTAAAGACTTCGCTTTTAATAATTTTTAGGGTGTGAGTAAAGCTGGGGGCGGGGAGTCAGTGCCCGGTGCCATTCCACCGACCGACTCCCGAGCGCGGCACTTCTCCTGGTACACCCCTCCGTGCGGAAGGAAATTCGTACCAAAAGCAAATTGACGTCTACGGCTCCCTCTGTTCTACAGAAATAGCTGCCTGTAAACACAGCTGCGAACGAGCCTCCCAGCTCCAGTATCTTTAGATATATCACTTCTTTTTGCCCATTTAGAAAGGAAAAAAGAAAAAAAGAACCCCATCATTTTCACCATATTGTCTGCTGAAGCTCCCAAGGCGTGCTAGCCATGCGAAGGAGCCAGGCTCCTGGCTCTGCCTTAAAGCTCCTCCAAAGTCTATGTCTCCCCCCAGCCCTCCTTTTACCATTTTTTTTTTTTTCCCCTAAGAGGAAAAAGCAGACAGGTCTCTCTTCCATACTCCCCACATAGGACAATTTGGCCGACGAACCCTGCAGATTTGGCGAGTCTGAGCAAGTGCCAGCTGGATTCGTGCCCTTCCTACCGCCTCTGGTTCCTCTCCATTTCAGTTTTTCCTCCTGTTTTTCCTGCTGGCTTTATTAGCACCTGGGAACTGTAGTATCACCGCGGGCAGCTGGAGTTTACAGCGCCGAGCTCTTCTTTCGGAGCATCACCAGCTCTTTTTCCAGTCCCTCACGTACCTGGCACAGCAGAGGTGCTCACAAACACACGGCGAAAAGTGTAGTAGGAGGGTCAGAGGTGTTGGTGAACTTCGGAAAATAGAGGAAAGGATTGGGGTATTGCTGGAAAAGGGCTGCTTTCTTCCAGGAATTGTTTGAGGAAGCTTTTGGTCCGTTCACTGCCCTAAAACCTGACGGTCCCGATAGGTGACGCCAGCACTGGGGTAATATGTTGGGGGGTGAGATCCTGCATAGAGGGGGCAAACTGGGAAGGGGAGGAGCAGTTCAGAAGGTGGGTTTCAGCCTCTCGCAGCCTCGAAGGCTGGCTTGGCCCTACCAAACCTGTGAAAAACCACCATTTCCAGCTCATTTTGGAAGCTCCAGCACTCTCTGGGCACCCTCTTTCACCCAGCACGGCATAGTAGTGCCTCCTTCTTTGCTTTTCCCTCCACTGATCCCCTTCCAACACCCTCCAGGCAAAAAAAAAATAAAATAAAAAAAAAAAAAAACAACATTAAAAAAACCAAAACATCCCTGCTTGGAGCTTTCCCCATTCCTCCTGCCTGGGCTCAGCCCTCGGCAAACATCTCTGCCCTCCGGGGCACGACTGAGTGCAAAATAAAGCAAATACCACCCAGGATCAGGCAAGTCCACGCCAGGCACTGGCACGCGAGTGGGATGAATCACCTCCTGCCTTCACCCGGCAGCTTCCCAGACCCGCAAACATCCACCGCCGGCTCCGAGCCCGGCATGGGGAGCCTTGACCGCGGCATCCCCCTGCCCCGAATCAAGCTGATGCTCGCCCTTGAAATCCTTCCAGCCCCGAGGGTGTCCCCTCCACGGTGGCAGAGATAGCGCCTGCCCAGTCCCTCACTGCGAGTAACCCCCGGAGAGCCAAAATATTTCCCTTTTGGATGGTTAAACCGCCTCTAACAGCATCCCACCTCCCCACGCGATGGGCTGTGCTCCCCTCCCTACTTTCACCCCAGCCCTGCTCTCCCCGTTTAATTCCTCTTTGCCTTGCACCCACGCTGCTCCTCTCTTTTCCTAGGAATGCAGGTATTTCACCCCATTTTAAACCCGCGGGGCCAAATCCAGGCCAAGACACCACTCCGGTAGCATCGCTGACTCCTGCCAGCCCGGCAGCTGAGAGTTCAAGCAATGATTTTCTCGGCTCCACCGCCCTCTGCGGGTTTGCGCCACCATTTCCAGCCAGATCCCAGGGAAAAAACAAGGGCCAGTCTCCCAGCTCTGCAGGAAACCGAGGGCCTCGCGCCGAGGCGTGCAAGCAGAAAGCGTTTCGATTCAATCTGGGCGAGAAAACACAGTAAAAACAGCAAGAGGGAAATTTTACCGTCTATATTGATGCAACGCTCGCAGCCCCTGCGTGCTGCTGGCTCAGCCCTGCCCATCCCGGCAGCAAAAATGCTCTGTATTTCCAAGCGCTCGCTGCCGATGGGGCGAAACCAGGAGGCTGCAGCCCAAATCCAGTCCTTAATAACGAGCTGGGGCTAAATAGCAAACGAGCACCCAGCACATGGCTTGTTTTATGGCCACCAGCCCTCCCAGGTGCTCAGCTGGGAGCCCGCGGTCCAGGTCCTGCCTTGCATTTTTTCGGGCAAGCCTGAGGAAGCCACAGAGCATCCGTTTGGGAGTGAAACGTTGGCCTGCGTTAGCGAGCTGGCAGCAGCCAGCCGGCATCACGGAGCTATAAATACGGCCGTTTGGAGAGCAACCTGCGCGGGGCCGAGCACAGCCCGGCCAGCCAAAAAACTCACCCGGGAGGAAGGAAAAGCATCCGGGAAAGACCTCCCTGCCGGGGAGATGTGTGGGGCCATGCCATACAAGTGGAAAGCAACCACCCACCGGCAGCAAGTCGGCTTTAGCCTCGGAGAGAGGCAGCCGATGCCAAGCACAGGCTGGGAAAAGCCTCCTCAGCTCACTTTTGTCAGCACAGGATGGACTCATCGCTGGGGACAGGGAGAAAGATACGGAGAGGGGACACAAGACTCTCCCTGCTGTCCGAAAGAACAAGAGGTGAGCAGCTCCAGACCCAGTAAAAAGTATTTATTTCAATTACGATAAGCCCACGTAGGGTGAAAAAATAGTTACAAAAAAAATCCCGCCCCATCCCTTCTTTTACATATAAATATTAAAAATCCCTCTACGTCTTTGCTTTCTGTCTAGAGCAAGAAGGTGCCCCGCGAGACAACATGCAGCACCTGAGCTACTGTAAGTGGTTTCTTCTCAAAACCGCAAAAGGAGCATTAAAAAAAACCCTTAAAAAAAGCCCCTCGCCCCTATCCTGGCCAGATCTTACAGCGGTGCCGAACCGGCCACGGAAGGATGGAGGTTTGGGGCCGTGCGGTGGTTTCGGGGCTTGCAGTTTCCCAGGCCATACGGCGGCGAGTGAAGCAGTGGTAGGAACTGCCTGCGCTTGTCCAGGGAAGCCTTTGGGCCGGGAAAAAGCGGCTGACCTCTCTTCAGAGGCGACAGGAGGGAAAACCGGGTGCTCCATCCACAGCGTCACCGCCTCCGTGACATCTTTGGCATGTCAATTTGTCCCTTCGTGCTCCGGGATTAAAGCTAATCCCAGGAGCTGCAGCATCCCGGCAGAGCCTTTCTGCGACCCACAGCATCCTTCCAGCCCTGTCCCCAGGCCCGCTGTTCCCAATTTCCCCATCAGCATCCTCTGAGGACAGTCCCTCCTGGAGAAACCTGGGATCCGGGGCTGGCTACTCGCATCCGCAGCCCAGGCAGCCCCATCCAGCTTCCCCGGCCGAGGGACTGTCACCACAGGGTGCTGCACCTACAGCTGCACTGAGTAAAAAAAAAAAAATAAAAAAAAATTAATAAATATATGAATCTTTTACTAAAAAAAGGCTTTTAAATGCATTTTCCCTGAAATTTTCCAGTGTATTCCACGACGCATGAACAAAAATATATATATTTCCCCTCCCCCCCACCAAAAAAAAAAATATATCTTAAAATATTTTCCATCCTCATGTGCGTATCTTTGGAGAGAGGAAGGTACGTCAGGTGTATTTAGACACGCAGCCAAATGCACCGGCATCGTGGCATTCCCTTTATCGCCTCCGAAAAAGAGGCATTTTGCCGGGGGGGGGTGGGTCAGGCTGGAGCGCTGCGTGTGTAAATACAGGGCAGTGCCCATGGATGCACGCGCCTCGACACGTGGCCCGGTCATGGTGGGAAGGAAAAGACCCCCAAAATCGAAGTCCTTTCACAAACGAGCGAGAGGATGAGGAATTTTCACAGTGGATCGAACCTCGGACGACACCGGGGACGCGGGGCGCCGCTCCGGCTGAGAGCTGGGCAGTTTGTTGCATGGAGAAGTGGTTTGAGCCTCTCAAAAGGACCGGGGAAATCCAGCTGTCAGCAAGGACGAAGCAACCGGCAGCCGGTTCCCTCCAGTGCTCGCCCATCACCAGACTTCGCATTTCTTGGGGGGGTTCATGGGGGAGCCGAGGGGGCAGCCGAAATGCTCCGCGAACTCCCGGGAGTTGGAGACTGTGCCGATGACGCGGAAACGCGAGGGGCTGTGGGGGTCGGTGATGAGCCCCTCGTGCGAGCTCTCCGGCGTGCGAACCGAACACCACACCTGCAAATGGAAGGCGAGAAGCACGAGTATGGTTGCCGGTAGCCGCAACCATAAGGCCCCACTCGGTGCCAAATCGGACCTCCCTGCTTGAGTGATGGGCACCTACACAGCTCGAGCTCCAGCTTTGTCTCGCTGTTTAACCAGCACCACCCCGGTCTGGTTCTCCATCCACCACGCAGCATCTCTGGAGACCTCAGTTTTGCTGTCACACCCTCCCAACACCACTTGGCCATGCCTCCACCCCTCAAGAACCTGTGCGTCCGCCCTCCCTACCCACCACCGAGTGACCTACCTGGGCGAAGCCAACGAAGAAGAGCTGGTGGTTGGTGAGGCCGAGAGTTGGGAGGGTTTCCTCTTCCCCATTCTTTTTCAGCCAGTTTTGATATGCCTGGAGGCCAGGGAGCACAGTGGGCTCAGTGGACACCACCGATCCCACCACACCATGCCCCCCACCGCATCCCCCCAGCCCCATGGCCCTACCCGGTAGGCAGCTTTGAGGCCACCGTTGTCAGCGATGTTCTCCCCGAGGGTGTGCTTGCCGTTGACAGCCTCGCCATTGATGGTGTAGTTGCCGTACTGCTCCACCATGCACGCTGTCTGCCGCTTGAAGGCCTCCACCGAGGAGTTCTTCCACCAGGGACGCAGGTTGCCATCCTTGTCATATTCCCGCCCTGCCGAAAACACAGTGGGTCCTCCATCACCCCGCCAGCCAACCCTCCGGCAGCCCACCCGCCTGGGCCTGGCCATACCTTGGTCATCGAAGGCATGCGTCAACTCATGACCCACCACCACGCCAATCCCACCAAAATTCAGTGACCTGCGGGAGGGCGATGCTGAGATTTAGAGAGCAGCCGCTGCTCCCCACAGCCATGAAGTTTAGCCTCCAGTTTTGGGATGGGAGGAAATTTGGGAATCCTGTCCTCCCTGTTTTCCTTAGGCTCTTACTTGGGAGACGCCCGGGTGTAAAAAGGGGCCTGGAGGATGCCGGCAGGGAAGACGATCTCATTCTTGGTGGGAGAGTAGTATGCGTTGACGGTCGGAGGCGTCATGCTCCACCTGCAGGGACACGGACACGGCCAACGTGGCAGCACAAAGCCAATGCTGATGTTTGCTCCAACACCATCCATTTATCATGGTGCAAAGCCATCAGCCCCAATTTAACTCCCCCAAACCAGCATGGCCTGGTGGACGACAAATCCCAGTGCTCCAGATATTGTGATATTCCCCACTGAGCACAACAGGGAAGTAGAGCAGAGGACTTACTGGTCCCGGTTGGGTGGTTTGCGAAGCTGGTCGGCGGTGACCCTGGCTGAGAAGTTGTAGAACTGCATGACGTTCTCGAAGTAGAGGTCAGACACAGCCTCGTACTGCAAAAGAGCAAGGCGTGAGCGGCGCGCGGTGATCGCCCGGCCCCGCTCCTCCCTCCATGGTCATATTTGAGCCTCCGGAGCCGGCTGAGTTACGTCCGCTCTCATTTCTCCTCCTCTCCAACATCTGCAGAGTCTCAGCGGAGCAATGAATCACCGTTACGGAAACCGGCTCCTCCTCTTCCCAGGCAGGGATCCCGAGAGCCACAGCCACCCCAGAACTGGCCTGCAGCTCTCCGGGAAGCCCCCAGAGAATGGCCAAGGACACCAGTGAGACCCTTCTGGAGGAAACCTAGGGCTTGAGGCTAACCCTGAGGCCGTGGTGATGGGCACACGTCCTGCATACGCCAGCAGAGGGGGGAACAGGGGACCCAGGGGATGTATCTGACCAACTCACATCATTAAAAACTTTATCCAGCTCCTTGGGGTCCATGATGAACTTGGGGTAGCCGATCATGTTGTAGATGGCATCTGCCTGGGGGGTGACAAGGACCAGAGTGCTTTTGGTGCCAGGGATGGAAGGATGGGCTTGCCCAGCTCCACCACCCCCCACCGTCACCCCCTCCTCCCCAGCGCTGCTCCTCCCCAGCTCCTCACCTTCTCTTTGGCTGATTTCCTCGTCTCTTCGTCCATCCATTGCAAGGTCTCCAGGCTTTCCTCGAAGGCTGTTTTAATCTCCGCGATCATTTCCTCTGCCTGGACAAAAAAAGGCAGAGCAACGTCAGCCCGGAGAGACGGCTTCCACCCCGGAGACTTCAAGGACCCTTCGCCCCGGTGGGGAGGAAGAGGCCGGGATGCCGAAATGGCATGCAGACGGGTGAAAAACCCAGTGAAAGGAGATGCACGGTGGACAAAAGGTGGGCAGAGAAACATTGGCTGCCCCAACTGTCCACCGTCGTGGTGGCTTGCACGCTGCTCGCGTGGGGACGTACCACCTGCTTGCTGTCCTCGGCGAAGGTGGCCTTGACGAACATGGCCCCCAGGGCGAAGCCCAGGTTGTTGTCCGTGTCGCTGATGCAAAATTTCCAGCGCGGGAGGCAGGTCTGCATGGGGAGAGAGGTGGTCGTCAGTGGCCAAAGTCCCGCACCTTCCCATCCGCTTGTCCCACTGGGAGATGGGGTCCGCATCCATCCCCCTGCACCGGAGCTGCCACCCCAAAACCTGCCCCACATCTCTAGTTTTTGGATGCAATGTGATGAGGACTTTGCTTAAAAAGCTGTCACCACTTTAACGGCGACGTGGGGGCAGTGGGGGGCTCCCCCTCACCTTCTTTGTCCCGTACATCACTTCCATGAATTTTTCCTCAGCATCCTGGAAGCGCTGGTCAAGGAAGGGGCTGGTTTTCCGCACCAGGTTCCAGATCATGTAGTTGTTGAGGAGACTGTGGCAAGAGGTGGTGAGCAGGCGGCAGGACGTGCCTGCCCTCCCCGGACAGCCCTCCGTGCGGGCTGGGGGCTCTCACCATTTATCGGTGGCCAGGATGAGGTCGGAGACCTGCTCCAGGTACTCCTTGGCGTAGACCACGACGGGCTCCGACTCGTTGAGCTCCACCGGGTAGAAGACAGTGGAGAGGAAGGGCATCCAGTCCACGGCTGGCGCCAGCTCCTGCAAAAGCCACGCCGCTGCTACGGACCCAAAAGCCATCCAAGGGGGGGTGGCAGCCGCTTCCCGAGCTGGAAGCCGCTGCATCAGCCCCCGTTTGAGGGATTCAGCTGATTTTGCAGAGACCGCTTCCCATAACAGCAGCATCCTCCAAAGGTCGGAGGGGAGTAAACAATTTCCTCCCGCAAAGGAAAAGAAAGTGGGGCGGGCGTCAAAAATGTTGACATAAGCCATTAGGGCCCCTTCGGGGACACGGGGAGGTGACCGAGTTGACGTCCGCAGCCGGACCGCAGCCCTGAGGGTGGTCCAGAGAATGGGAGGAGCGGGTCAGGGTGGGATTTCCCCAAGGAGGACATGGGCCAAGCTATTGCACAAGAGCTTCCCAGACGGTGTCAGCCAGCGTTAGGCTTCCTCAGAGGAGCTGCGTCACCTCCACCCGTCCATCCCGCTTCCCAAACCACGGCGGAGCAGGGAGGCTCGCCAGCTCCATCCCTACCTTTAGGTCTCCGGCTGTCATTTTATGGTAGATGACCTCCTCATCCCGGTGTTTCTCCTGCGGGATGGTGATGTTGGCCAACGCCGTCTCAAAATCCAAGATCTGCTGCATCTGCTGCCGCGTCGACTCCTCATCGGTGCCGCCCAGGTACATCCCCAGCTGCACCATGTAGTTCAGGTACCCGGCGAGCACCTACATGGTAGGATGGGGGGGGATCAGCATGGTGGGTGCCACCCACCCATGACACCTCCCGGCAAAGCCAGATTTCCCCCGACAACCTGACCTTCTCGTTCTCCGTCTTGTTCAGGTAGTAATCCCGCGACGGCAGGCCTAGCCCCGACTGATCCACCTGGATGACGTTGCTGTTGGAGTTTTTGGAGTCGGCGCTGACGTAGACGGAGAAGAAGGGCGAGGTGCGGTAATGTGCTGTCACCTCCCGCAGCGTCGCGTTGAAGTTGTCCCCTGCGCAGGGACCCGTGATGTTCCAGCCGCCCAGCTGGGGAGAGACAGCAACCAGTTTTTGGGTAAGGAATGACCACCTGGAGCTGCTTAAATATCCCCCCAATGCCCACCCTGGGGGGAAACATCTTGCAATGGGTCTAAAAAGCTCAGGAGAGGCAAGACCTGCCTATAAACCTTACAAATCCCTTCCCCTCTCTGCCCGCCTGCCCTGAGGGATGCTCTTCCCCAGGAAGCACCGGGAATGGGGTCTGGAGGGGGCTGGGACTGCCCATAAAGGAGCTTTTTCCTCCCATTTCGCAGCCGCCCGGGGAAGGCAGCTTTGCTGCAAGGCAGGGGACGAACCTTTTGGATGAGGTCCATGAGCGGGGCAGCGCGCAGCTCCTCGATCTTGCTCTCGTTCATGCAGGCTTGGTAGTAACGCTGCGCCTTGCGCTCCGCCTCGCTCGACACGTTGGCCGTGGTGTTTTCTACGGGAGGTAGCCAGAGGGGCTCACAGGGGGTCCCCGAGGATGGACATCCATCCCCCATCCTGCCGATGCCTGCCAGAGCCCCCATCCTTCCACCGGAGAAACATTCAGCCCCGTTTCGGGCAAAGCCAGGCTCCAAAAAGGCGCCGAGGATTGTCCCACCGATCTCCTCTGTGACCCCAAGGGCACCCCGTGGCCCCCAGCCCTTCCTGGCCTCCTGCCTCCATCTCCTCTCCCACCCGCAGCGACTGCTCCGGCTCTTTGGAGCAGAAAGATAAAGAAAGAAAAAACAAAAAGCATTTTTCCAGCAGCTCTGATGTTCCCAGCATCATCCAGCCCCCTGCGCTGCCCTTGCCCCCGTGCTGGCGCTCTCCAGCTCTATATTATTTATTCCTGCGAGAAGGAACAATAAACCCATTTTTCTCCTCTGCCTCCAAAACCCAAAACCATCCTTTTATTTTTTTTTCCCCCCCACTCTAAAATTCTGCTTCCCCAGAGGTTTAGGGTTTTTTTTTGTTGTTGTTGTTTTTTTTTTAATTTTATTTTCCTCATGACACAGCTTGCACCTTTGGCTTCCCAGCTGTGTGGTTTTATTAACTAAAGGTCCCTCGGCTCCAAGGAATTCAAGGAAATGCCGAGCGCGACCGCTTGGACGGAGGCCCGGTCCCTTCTCCCGGTAAAACCAGCGCCAGATTTCTGCGGGAAGAGCCAGGGATGAAGCCGTTCCCGCGCCACCCCCCTTCTTCTGAAAGACAACACTCTCCCCAAACCTTCTCTTTTCAGATAATCAGCCCCGGCGCAGTGGAAAGTGCTGATAAGGAGCCAGTTGTTTGCTCAAAGCTTGAACAAACCGTCCCCGCCGGTTGCTCGGATAAGCCGCCCCAGTTCGGTGTTCGCACGCAGAGGCTGAGCCCAGGATCCTCCCTCCGCCGGGGGAATTTTGGCCCCCCAAAAACCAGCCAGATCAGCAGCCAGCACCCCAAAAAGGCTGCTCACAAAGGCTGGAAGCTATAGCAGGAGGAAAAAAACATCTCCTTGGGGTGATATTGGGGTGCTACGGTCTCTGGATGCAGTCTGAGGTGCAAATCCTGAATTTCAGAGCTCCTGGGAATGCCGCCATGGGGTTTGTGGAGTCAAGGCCGGGACCCTTCCCCTGCTCGTCCCCAAAGAGCCGCGTCAGCACGGCCAAAAATCCCACGGGCATCCAGGAGAGCAAACACAGCCAGGATCTGCTTCCCAATGTCCTTGCAGCGCGCGCGCGTCACGGATCGGTTTGACACTGGGGGTTTAAGTCCAACCTTACGTCCTCGCGGGCATGTTTCTGGCATCCCCTGGACCTAAAGGGACTCCTTGGCCCCGCGGGGGTCCCACCGCTCCCACGTACTCACCCAGCAGATGCTTCATGATGGCCTGGTTGTGCTCCCAGAGGTTGTTGAAGGTGCCCCAGCGCGAGTGGCCATCGGGGAGGGGGTTGGCCTTGATCCAGCCCCCGCAGGCGTAGCTGAAAAAGTCTTCGCAGGGATTCACCGCCCGGTCCAGCGAGCTGAGGATGGAGCTGGTGACGGAGATGCAGGCTTCCGACAGGCACACGGCGGGCGACCCTGGGGGTTGGGAATGAGGGGTTCAGCTCCTCCGCCGCGGCGTGACGAGCTGCACCAGGGAGCATCCTGCCCCGCGACGAAGGATGTGGGCAAATATCCTATCTGGTGCCCGAGCATCCCACCCTGTGCCTTAACACCTCGCTCCAGGGCAACAATATCCAGGGGCAAGTAATATGAACCAGCATCCCATCCCCGAGCATCCTGCCTGAGCATCCCGTCCCAGGGCGAGGGATGCGGGCGAGCGTCTCATCCTGTGCCCAAGCGTCCTGTCCAGTGCCTGAGCATCCCATCCTGGGAAGGACCATGGAATCATAGAATTGCCAAGGTTGGAAGGGACTTTTCAGATCATCAAGTCCAACCATCAACCTAACTCTGACAAAAACCATCACTAAACCATATCGCTAAGCACCACGTCTGCGCGGCTTTTAAATCCCTCCAGGGATGGTGACTCAACCATTGCCCTGAGCAGCCTCTTCCAATGCTTGATAACCCTTTCAGCATAAAAATTTTTCCTAATATCTAATCTAAACCTCCCCTGGCACAACTTGAGGCCGTTTCCTCTTGTCCCCTCGCCTGTTCCTTGGGAGAAGAGCCCGACCCCCCCTGGCTACCCCCTCCTTTCAGGGAGTTCTAGAGAGCGAGAAGGTCTCCCCTCAGCCTCCTCTTCTCCAGGCTGAACACCCCCAGCTCCCTCAGCCGCTCCTCATGAGACTTGTGCTCCAAACCCCTCATCAGCTCCGTTGCCCTTCTCCGGACTCGCTCCAGCACCTCAAAATCTTTCTTGTAGTGAGGAAGGATGTGGGCAAGCATCCCATCCTCTGCCCAAGCATCCAGTTCTGGGGTAAAGCATGAGACACGCATCCCTTCCTGGGGCAAGGGATGCAGGCAAACACCCTGCCGCGTGCCCGAGCATCCCACCCTGGGCTGAGAGATGCAGGCAAGCATCCTATCCCCTGCCTCAGCATCCTGCCCCATGGCAAGGGATGCAGGCAAACACCCTGTCTTGTGCCCACGCATCCCACCCCACACCTGAACATCCTGCCTGGTACCTCCGAATCCCGCCCTGGGGCAAGGGAGGCGGGTGAGCAACCCGTCCTGGACCCAGGCATCCCATCCCAGCGAACCCACCCCCCCCAGGTCAAGGGCATAGGACCCCTGCGCGGTGCGAGGACTTACGGGCTCTGTACTGGAAGATGAGACCCAGTAGACACGCGGCCAGCACGGTCCCCAGCACCCCCACCACCACCAGCAGCTGCTTCTCGGAGCGCGTCCGCTCAGCCCAGCACCCCGGGCTGCTCCTCGAGCCGCGGAAGTTCACCTGCGGGAAAAGCAGCGACGTTTCCCCACTGGCGGAAAAACCCACCCGTGTGTCCCCCATTTGACTCCCTGCAGCCCGCGGCACGAATTTGGCCCCCGGCGAGGGATCCGGCATGGCTGGGGCTGGGAAAGGCGGCAGCTGCCTTCCAGAAACCAGCCAGGAAGGGCGGCACAATGGCAGGAAAGGGAGCGGGGCGAGCGTTTCGGCAGGCTCACCTGCTACGCCGTGCCACCCGAATCCCTCCTCAAGCACGGCTGTATCCCCCCCCCCGCCCCAGTGGTCCCTGTCCCCACCGCCAGCGCTGGGAGAGGGTGGGGGCCACCACGGCATCGGGAAGTGCCGTAACAGGATACTCCCGCTCAGCTGAAAAACATCCCCAGGAAACATCCCGATGTGACGGCGAGCGGAGATGGCCCCGACGGGGAAAGCGAAAAAACACAGCGGAGCCCTGATTTTTGGGGCAGTAAACACCATTTTGGGCAGAGGCCGATGGGGCTGGCAGCAGGGCCGGCACCGAGAGCGTCGCTCCAGCCCCAAATCTTCCCCGGCGAAGCCGGACGCTGGCAGCCGTGGGGTTTCTTCTCACCACCCGTGGTCCTTTTTAAGCCGCTTTCCCGCTGCTCAGGGAGGAATTAACCTAATCCCCTTTTGTGCGGGGACAAAGCTCCCACCGTCGCGATAATTGCTCGCCCCGGCCATGCCAGGAAGGGGCTTGGCCGGCAAAAAACTGGGTGCTGGGGCTTTGCAAAGAGGATCTGGTCCCGCAGGCTCCCCCGTCGCTGCTGCCGGGAGGGGAGCAAAGGGCAGCAGGAGCCAACACGGCTCTGCCCACGCCAGACTTTGCCCTGTGGAAAGGCTGGTCCCAGGCGGAAAAACCTTCTCCAACCTCCTTTGCTGCTTTCCAGGACCTAAAATCGCCTTTTTTTCCCCCCCGCTAAACCACACAAGAACCCCTACCTGGAAGCCGTTGGGGTACCCATCGCTTTCACTGATGGAGTCCAGGGGGTCTTCGTCGTCCAGCGTCGCCCGCTTGTAGGTCGACATCTGCGCGGGGAGAACGGCAAACAGAGGTGCTCAGGGGCTCGGGATCGACGAGGAGGAGGAAGGAGGGCGAGGAAGGGATACGCACCCCCTAAAGCCGCCTCCTCCTCCAGGGAGCTAAATCCCGAATGGCTCCGGGGTAGTAAAGCGCTAAACAAACACCGGAGGAAGGTTATGGAAAGCAACGCAGCCGGAGCCAAAAGCTGAGCAAAGCCCGAACCCGCCTTGCTTTCCCCCGGGGCCGCGTTGTGCAACCTCCCCTTCAGCCTGGAATAACGCCGGTTCCTCCTCCAACGGCTCCCGGCCCCGAAACGGGGTGCAGGTCCTCCCCTGTGCCGGGGAAGCCCGGTGTGCCGGGGACCTGAGAAAGGCTGGTAGCGGAGAAAATGGCTTTTCACCCCGAAACTACCAGCTCGCTCGCGCTCCACGCCCCATCTGCGAACCGTGCGCACCCCGAAACAACCCGTGGCTCCCTCTGAGCACCCAAAGGCGACGGCACCTTGAATTTCGGCTACTGACGGGCTCCCTCCCAGCTCCTTGTCCCCCGGGGCGTTATCTCGCGCCGGTGCCCTGCTCTTATCTCATCCCCCAGCAGAAAAACAAGGGGAAACCTCACCGGTTGGCAGCTGGCCCTTATCGTGCCGCCGCCACCGTTTCCTTCCCCCCTGGCACGGCCCTGCCACCCAGCCAGATTGTCTGCCGCCGGGGAAAACAACCCTCCGCCTGCCGCCGAGGGGGTGAGCCCCCCAAAACCCACCCTGAGCCCCGGCCACCGACGGGCCGAGCGGCGCCGGTCACGTCCCTTCGGCCCCCACGCAGCGCAGGGCTGGGGTTCGCACCCATCCAGATGTCCCCATCCCACTGGTATCGTCCCCAAAGGGACGCTGAGTTGATCCAACCCAACGCAGCCGCACCTCAGTTTCCCCTGGCAGGAAGGCGCACGCAACGAAAGCGCAAGTTCTCAGCCCCGTCGCCGCTAATGGCCTTCCCCAACTTCCCCTCGCACAATTATTAACGAATCCCCTCCTCCCCCCGGATCCCCGGTCGCAGCCTGGCTTTAATCAGCCACAAAACCCACCCCGGGGAGGAAAAAGGGTTAAAAGAAAAAAAAGGCAGTTTCCCTCCTCGGTTGTGCAAAAAGCTCAGTTTCCAGCCCCAAAATCTCCTCCAGGTGCCTTGAGCCTGCAAACTGCAACGCGGGAGGGGGGAGGAAGCTTTAACTGCAAGATTTTATCGCCGGTGAAATCTGATTTTATACTTTTTTTCCATCCGCTTTCACTTTTCCCCCTTGTTTTCGCACTTCGCGCATGGCTGAAATTCACAGCTCCAGGCACAAATCCCCGGGGTGAGGGGGCGGGCGGGGGGGGGAGTCCATGAAGCCCCCACGGCACCGAATTCCTGAAGTCCCAGCTTCCAGCCAAGGTTTTCACTCCGTTTCCTGAGGAAATGAGGTTTTTTCGGCGATCCCCCACCCCGCCTGCCTGCCCCACACTGAAAACAGCAGGAAAAAGAGAAAAGGGGGGGGGGGGGAAAACCCACCTTCCCCCCCCCCCCCCAACCTTTCTCTAGGGATGTGCTGGCTCAACCCCATATTAGACATCGGGGAATCCAAGCTGAGCTTGAACACCTCCCCCCCACCCCCAACACCCCCGGGATCAACCCCCAGCATCTTTAATTTGAGGGAAATTGGGTCCGGGAGGTATTTTTAACGCCGTTACCCCCCCACCACCACCTTACCCCACATTGGGGGCATGGAGGCAAAGCAGCACCCATGGGTGCTGCCCACCCCTCACTGCTCCAGCTTGCAAAGCAGCAACACCCCCTTTTTTGGGGTCAAAACGGGGTGGTTTTTGGCCACCCCCCGCTCTGCTTTTTGTTTAAATCACAATAAAAACGCAGCTCCAACAGGGTGGGGGGCACCCACGGGTGCGGGGGGGCACGCATGCTTTACACCCCCCCGTCCAAGCCGAGGGGTTTCCCCTCCCTTCTCTTCCTAACTTATAAAAGTCTTCGCCGGGCCTTAAATCGCCCGATTTGCCCCCAAACCGCTCCTCCGCCTTAAAAAACAATAAACCCCGAGCGTTTCGAGCCCGCAGCCGCCGAGGAAGGTCCGGGGGGGGAAGTGGGAAGGGGGCACCCACCACCCTGCACCCCCCCCCCACACCCTCCGGGGGAGCCCCCTCACCCCGGTATCGTGGTGGTGGTGGGGGAGCCCCTCACCCCGGTATCGGGGCGCCGCCGCCGGTTCCTTTCAATTCCCGCCCGGGCGCCATTTCGGAGCAACCACGGCCGCGATCGCGGGCGATGGCGTTTCTCTTCCCCCCCCCAACTCCTAATTTCACCCCCAGCCCCCCCAGACCATCCCCGCACCCCCAAACCTCCCCCGCACCCAGCGGCGCCCGCCCGGGCTCCCCCCCAGCACCCATGGGTGCCCCCTGCACCTCCAGGACCTGCAGTCAGCACCCAGCGGCTCATTAAGATGCTCAGGGGGTAATTAGCAACGCCTGGCTTTCATTAGGGGCCCTGGCGTTAATTAGGGGTGCTGGGATGGGGGGGAGGGGGTGCTGGGACATAGGGGTGCTGGGAGGGGGGGGGGGCACCCAGTTTTGCAGGGAGCCCCCGGCTGCAGATAAATTAAAAAAAAAAAAAAGCCTAAAAAGGAACAAAAACCGGTTAAAGTTTGCCAAAAAAAACCCGGGGGGGGGGGGAGGGAGGAGGCCAGTTTGCAAAGAGCCCCCCCCTCCAAAAGTGGGTGCTGCTGGGGGGGGGGGGCACCCCTCCACTTGCAGGGGGAAACCCAGTGCAAATCCCTGCGGGTTTGGGTCAAGGGCTGGGGGCTGGGGGGAGGGGGGGGGCACCCACTTTGGTGTCCCCCCCCACCCTGGGGACCCGCTGGCCACAAAGCAAAGCCGGCTGGGGGAGTCGATGGGCGGTGACGGGGGGGGCACGCAGGGGTGTTGGTGGGGGGTCCCTTGGAGGGTGCAAGGGGGGGTGCGTTGGGGGGTGTTGGGGGGTCCCAGGGGGCTACAGGTGTATCCCATGGGGGTCCCATGGGGGTGCGGCTGGATCCCGTGGGGGTCCCTTGGGGGGGTGCACTGGGGTCCTATGGGGGTCCCTTGGGGGGGTGCAATGGGGGTTCCATGGGGGGGTGCATGGGGTGAAATGGGGGCCCACGGGGGTTCTGTGGGGATGCCATGGGGGTCCCTTCGGGGGTGCATGGGAGTCACTTGTGGGGGGGAAAAGGGGGGTCCCATGGGGGTGCAGAGGGGGGTCCCTTGGGGGATCCCATGGGGGTCCCTTCGGGGGTGCATGGGAGGCACTTGGGGGGGGAAAATGGGTGTCCCATGGGGGTGCAGAGGGGGGTCCCTTGGGGGATCCCATGGGGGGGTTGCAACACGCATCCCACGGGCGACGCATCGCCCCGGTTCGGCCAGATGACCCGACCCCCAACCCCCCCACCCGCATTAGGGGTGCCGCCTGCGCCGCCCCCCCCCGCATTCACTCACCATGGCTGCCCCCCCGCTCCCGCCGGCCTCGGCCCCCCCACCCCCCCCACCCCCGGGGCGGGCTCCGCTGAGCCCCGGCGCAGCTCGTTACGCGGCGGAGAGTGACGGCGGGTGACGAGCAAAGGCCGTACCTGGGATGGGAAACCAATGGGGCCGCCGGGGGGGGCGGGGGGGGGGGGGCGGGCTCCTCCCCCGCCTCCTTTAACTCTTTCGGGGGGCCCAAATCCCGCCTTGGGGGGGGTCCCTGTGTGTCCTGTGTTTGTGTCCCCTTCCCCCCACCCACCCCCACCCACCCCCCCAGCAGCTGCTGCGAGCATCCCCCCCGGTAAATCACGGCAGCTCACTCGCCGGCGCAGGGATGCGGGGTGTTGGTGCGAGCGTGCGGTGGTGCGAGCGTGCGGTGGTGCGAGGGTATGGTTGTGCGAGTGTGTGGTTGTGTGAGTGTGCGGTTGTGCGAGGGTACGGTTGTGTGAGTGCGTGGTTGTGCGAGGGTATGGTTGTGCGAGAGCACGGTTGTGCGAGCGCGTGGTTGTGCGAGCGCGTGGTTGTGCGAGGGTACGGTTGTGCGAGCGCGTGGTTGTGCGAGCGCGTGGTTGTGCGAGCGTGCGGTTGTGCGAGGGTACGGTTGTGGGAGCGCGTGGTTGTGCGAGCGTGCGGTTGTGCGAGGGTACGGTTGTGCGAGCGCGCGGTTGTGCGAGCAGGCGGTGCTGCCGGGGGCCCAAAGCGTGCAAGCGCGCGGCCGTGCCCGCAGGCGAGCGTGCAAGGAAGGCCGCGAAGCCCCGCGCTCGTGCAAGCGAGCGGTTTCGTGAGCCGCCAAGCACGCACCCGTGCAAGGGCCCGGGGGGTGTGTGGGGGGGAGAGGCATGCGTGCCGCGTCGCACGCGTGGGCGCAGGTGACTGCGTGAGCGTGCAAGCGCACAATCACGTGCGAGCCCGCGATTGTGTGCACGCAGACCGTCGTGCGAGCGTGCACGCCCCCGCTCGTGCAAGGGCACGATTTTGCGAGCGTGCAATGGTGCGAGCTTATAAATTTATAAGCCTTGCCCGCCCCCCCCACCTCCCCCCCCCGTGTTTCACAGCCCCTCGCAGGGTTTTGGGGTTCGAGCCTGGCCGGGTTTGTGCACGTGGCCTCGCAGCGAGGAGTTCCCCAGATTGCGGCTCTCCGTGTGCCGGGCTAACGAGCTTTTTAATTAGCTTTCCAATTAGCTTTCCAGCACCCGCAGCGACGTTGCATATGGGGTGACCTATGGGGGGGGGGGAGGGACACGGTGCCACCACCCCGGACCCCTGTGCCGGGCCGGCGGGCTGAGCACGGACACGCTCGTCTCACGGATGGAGCGACAAACCTCCAAAGAAACGGGGGGGGGGGGGGGGGGGGAGGCGGGATGCAAAGGGACGGTGGCGGGAGCGGGGGGGGATGCCGGGGGGATTGGGGGGGCCTGCAGGAGCCCTGCCCATCCCCGTGGCGTCAGGGCGCCCTTGGTGACACCCCGAAGCTTTCGGGGGGGGGCGGATTTTTGAGCTGAGACTGCCACCTTCTGGGAAGCCACGCGGGGCCCCACGGTGCCCCCCCCCGGCGGGGAAACTGAGGCAGGGGAGACCGCCCCCCTCCCCCCAACTCCTTCTCCATCCTCCCCCTCCCCCCCCCAACCCACGCTCGTGTCGCTGGCACGTTTTGGGTGAAAATAATGCAAAATCCGGTAAAACACAAAACCACTCATCTAACTTCCCCTCCCCCCCCGCCCCAGGGGTGCACCCCACTTTCCCCCAGCCTGCGGGGGGGTGGGTGGGATGGGGGGGGGTGTTCCTCAGCACCCACATCCGCGCTTGGGTGCCCCCCCCCCCCCCCCCCCAGTCCTCCCAGTCCTCCCAGTCAAACCCGGCAGAGGGCACCAGTAAGCCCAGTTTGTTGCCTCTTCTCCCCCCCCGCCCCCCCCCGCCTTTCTCCCCGTGCTGGCCGCGGGGGGAGGGTGGAGGAAGGGGAGGAGGAGGAGGAGGCGAAGGCCGGTGCGGGGGGGATTTAAGGGCTCGCTGTCCCCCCGGGCCGGCCTCCTCCCGCCGCCCAGGAGGGACGTGGGTGTCGGGACCCAACTTTGTGCGGGTACGTGTGTGTGTGTGTGTGTGTGTGTGTGTGTGTGTGTAAGGACACCCCCCTCCCCGGGGCCACCGCTGCCACCCCCGGGGGAGCAGGGGGTCCCTGGGGAGGGGAGGGGGGGGGGATTGAGAGCAACGGCGGGGGAGGGTGCGATGGGGATGCGGGGGGTGGGATGGGGACATGAGTGTGCGACGGGGACACGGGGGTGCGATGGGGACACGGGGGTGCGATGGGGACACGGGGGTGCAGCGGGGACACGGGGGGTGTGATGGGGACACGGGGGTGCGACAGGGACACGGGCATGTGGTGGGACACAGGTGGGTGATGGGGACACGGGCGTGCAACAGGGACACGGATGTGCAATGGGGACATGGAGACGTGATGGGGACACGGGCACGGGGGGGACACAGGCGCAGGATGGGGGACACGGGCATGCAGCAAGGGTGTGGACTTGGGATGGGGACACAGGCATGGGGTGGGGACAGGGGCGTGCAACGGGGACAGATGTGCCACAGCGACACAGGGGTGCCATGGGGACACGGGGGTGTGATGGGGACACGGGTGTGCAACAGGGACACGGGTGTGCAACGGGGACATGGGCATGTGGGGGGGACACAGGCACAGGGTGGGGGACACGGACATACAGCAAGGACGTGGAGTTGTGATGGGGACACAGGCATGGGGTGGGGACAGGGGCGTGCAACGGGGACAGGTGTGCAACAGGGAGATGGGGGGGGGGCCATGGGGACGTGGCCACACGATGGTGACACGGGCTGGGGATGGTGTGCCATGGGGACGGGGGCGTGCCATGGGGACATGGAGGTGCAGTGGGGACAGGGGCATGTGATGGGGACGCGTGTGTGCGATGGGGACGCAGATGTGCAACAGGGACATGGGCACGGGACGGGGACACAGACGTGATGGGGACACAGACGCGATGGGGACACAGGTTGGGGACACAGGCACACAAAGGGGACACGGGCACGGGATGGGGACACAGGCTGGGGACACAGACGTGATGGGGACACAGACGCGATGGGGACACAGGACGGGGACACGGGCACAGGACGGGGACACGGGCACGGGACGGGGACACGGACATGGGATGGAGACACACATGGGATGAGCCACGGGTGCACAATGGGGACACGGCCACGCGACGGGGACATGGCCATGCGACGGGGACCTCCCTGTGCAGTGGGGGTCACAACCGCCATGGGGACAGGGACACGCGCTGGCGACGCCGTGCCACACCATGCGTGGGCCGTGCCACCGTCCCCCAGGCCCGGGTTGGTGCCAGGGAGGTGACGCCCCGTGGGACCGATGGCCGGGGATGGCGGGGGGAGGGTTGGGAGCGGGGGGTGGGGGGAGCTGGCACGTCCCCAGGTGGTCACATCGGACCGGTGACCGCGCGGGGAGGGGACATTTCCCTCCCGTCCTCGCTTGGCCGAGCTCCGGGGCGAAGGTCTCGGTGGGGAAACTGAGGCCCGGAGCGGGTGCCCCCCCCCGGCCCCGCAGCTCTCTCCTACCCAGCGCCCGCAGGATGAAGGCTCTCCTCCTCCTCCTCCTCCTCGCCCAGCTCTGCTCGGCGCAGCTGGTCCCGGGTAGGTGAGGTTGGGGGGTGGGTGTGGGGGGGTGTACACCCCAAAAGTGGGTGCTGTTGGGTGCTATGGAGGTTCCCCCCGTGCAGAGAGGGAGAAGGACCCCGAGTACTGGCGGGGGCAGGCGCAGGAGACCCTGCGGGACGCCCTGCGGCTCCAGCGCCTCAACCAGAACGTGGCCAAGAACCTCATCCTCTTCCTGGGCGACGGTGAGACGGGGGCACCCACCCGGGGGGGGGGGGGGTGTGAGGGTGAGGAGGAGGGGGCTGCCGTGCTCGGGGGGCTGCCCTGAGGATGGGGGAGTGGGGGGCGACGGTCGGTTGGGTGCGATAAAGGGGAGGGGGGGGGGGGCTGCGATAAATTGGATTTGCGAAAAACATTGGGTGCGGCGATAAACGGGGTTTGCGGCCAACTGGGTGCCGGGATCGATGGGGTTTGCAATAATCTGGGCACTGGGATAAACCGGGTTTGCCGTAAACTGGGTGCCGCGATGAGGCGGGGGCTGCGATAAACTGGGTTTGCGATAAACTGGGTGCTGGGATAAACTGGGTGCTGGGATAAACTGGGTTTGGGATAAACTGGGTGCTGGGATAAACTGGGTTTGGGATAAACTGGGTTTGCGATAAACTGGGTGCTGGGATAAACTGGGTTTGGGATAAACTGGGTGCTGGGATAAACTGGGTTTGGGATAAACTGGGTTTGGGATAAACTGGGTGCTGGAATAAACTGGGTGCTGGGATAAACTGGGTTTGGGATAAACTGGGTGCTGGGATAAACTGGGTTTGGGATAAACTGGGTTTGCGATAAACTGGGTGCTGGGATAAACTGGGTGCTGGGATAAACTGGGTGCTGGAATAAACTGGGTTTGGGATAAACTGGGTGCTGGGATAAACTGGGTGCTGGGATAAACTGGGTTTGGGATAAACTGGGTGCTGGGATAAACTGGGTTTGGGATAAACTGGGTTTGCAATAAGCTGGGTGCTGGGATAAACTGGGTGCTGCGATAAATTGGGTTTGCGATAAGCTGGGTGCTGGGACGAACTGGGTTTGCCATAAACTGGGTGCTGGGATAAATCGGGTTTGCAAAAAATTGGGTGCTGCGATGAGTTGGGTGCTGCGATAAAGCGGGCTCGCGGTCAGCTGGGCGCTGGGATGAATCCGGTTTGCAATAAATCGGGCGCTGGGAAAACCCGGGTGCCGCGACAAACCGGGTTCGCAATAAGCTGGGTGCTGGGATGAACCGGGTTTGCCGTAAATCGGGTGCTGCAATAAATCGTGTTTGCCGTAAACTGGGTGCTGTGATTGAGTGGGCGCTGGGATGAACTGGGTTTGCAATAAATCGGGTGCGGGGATAAAGTGGATTTATGATAAAGTGGGTGCTGGGATAAACTGGGTGCTGCGATAACTCGGGTTTGCAATAATCTGGGTGCTGGGATAAATCCGGTTTGTGATGAAGTGGGTGCGGGGATGAACCAGGTTTGGGATAAACTGGGTGCTGCCATAAACTGGATCTGCGAAAAAATTGGGTGCTGCGGTAAAACCGTGTTTGCCGTAAACTGGGCGCTGGGGTAAATCGGGTTTGCAATCAAGTGGGGTAAATTCGGGCTCGCAACAAATGGGGTGCCGGGATAAACCGGGCGCGGGCCGACGCGCGGCGACACGGGTGCGACGAGCTGCCCCGCGCTCGGCGGGAGCTGACGGGTGCCCCGGCAGGGATGGGCGTCTCCACCGTCACGGCCGCCCGCATCCTCAAAGGGCAGCTGCAGAACCGCAAGGGCGAGGAGAGCCTGCTGGAGATGGACAAGTTCCCCTACGTCGCCTTGGCCAAGGTGAGCCCCCCGGGACAACAACCCCCCCCCTCCGGGGTAGAGTTGGGGGGACGACGACGACGACGCGACACCCACCGCAAGGTCGCGGGCGGGCGGCCGGCATCGACCGGGAGACGGAATTAGGTCAGGGGCGGGCGAAGGCAGCTGGCTCCGGTGCCCGCTCGCCGTGCCAGGGTCTGGCCCGTGGGAACCCAGAGGGGGGGCAGGATGAGGCCCGCTCGGCCGTGGGAAGCCACGGGACGCCCCCCCCCGCCCCCCCCCCCCGCTTCTCCTGGGGTCATTTTGCTGAACAAAAGGCTTTTTTTTTTTTTTTAATTATTACTAAATTGGAAGTCGCCGCTGTCTCCCTTCGCTCCGCGGGGGACGCTCGCGGCGGCGGCTGGTCTCTTTCCCTGCCTAAAAATGGGCTGAAAAAAGGCTAAAGCCGTTAAAAACGCAGCAAGGCGATGATGCGCAACCACCTCGGGGGGCAAAAGAGAGGGGGGGACAAGGGGCAGAAGAGGGGGGGCACGGGCAGGATGGGCGTCCAGTGCAGCCAAACAGCACGAGGAGGGGAGCAGCAGGGTGGGGATAACGATGGTGATGGTGCCCCAGGGTGGGGGATGATGATGGTGTTGAAGCCCCAGCGTGGGGATGATGACGGTGATGGCACCCCAGGGTGGGGGATGATGATGGTGATGGTGCCCCAGGGTGGGGGATGATGATGGTGATGATGCCCCAGGGTGGGGGATGATGATGGTGTTGAAGCCCTAGCATGGGGATGATGATGACGATGATGCCCCAGGGTGGGGGATGATGATGGTGATGATGCTCCAGGGGCGGGGATGGTGGTGGTTGGGGATGGTGGTGGTTGGGGATGATGGTGGCAATGATGGTGGTGGCGACGATGATGGTGATGGTTGGTGATGGTGATGATGACGACGATGGTGGTATTTTATTTATCTCCCCCCCCCCTCAGACCTACAACACCAACGCGCAGGTGCCCGACAGCGCGGGCACGGCCACCGCCTACCTCTGCGGCGTCAAAGCCAACGAGGGGACGGTGGGCGTCAGCGCCGGCGTCACCCGTGACCGCTGCAACACCACCAAGGGCCAGGAGGTGACCTCCATCCTCCGCTGGGCCAAGGATGCAGGTGAGGGGCTGGCGGGATGCCGGGGGGGGGGCTGGGTTAAGCGGTGGGGTTTGGGGCTGTTCTCACCTTTGTCCCCTGAATTCGTGGTGCAGGCAAGGCGGTGGGCATCGTCACCACCACGCGGGTGACCCACGCGACACCCAGCGCTGCCTATGCCCACTCCGCCAACCGCGACTGGTACTCGGATGGAGAGATGCCCCCCGATGCGCTGGAGGGTGGCTGCAAGGACATCGCCCGGCAGCTGGTGGAGAACATTCCCGACATTGAGGTAGGGGTGGGGACAGGGCCAGCAGGGATGTGGGCTGGAGCCAGCCAGGGATGGGGCCACCAGGGATGGGAACAGGACTCCCCGGGGACAGGACCATGGGTAGATGTGGGACCAGGACCCCCAGTAGATGTTGGGTAAGGACCACCGATGGGTGCAGGACCAGGATTGTGGGTAGATATGGGGCCAGGATCACCAACGGGTGCAGAGCCAGGACCCTCAGAAGATATCGGACTGGGACCACCAATGGCTGCAGAGGCAGGACCTCCAGCAAATATGGGACCAGGACCACCCATGGGTGTAGAGCTGGAACACCCAGCAGATACAGGGTCAGGACCACTGGTGGGTGCAGAGCCAGAACCCCCAGCAGATATGAGACAAGGAACACCTATGGGTGCAGAGTCGGAACCCACAACAGATATAGGACCAGGACCACCCATGGGTGCAGAGCCAGAACCACCATCAGATCTGGGGTCAGCACCGCCCATGGGTGCAGAGCCAGAACCCTGGGTAGATATGAGACCAGGACCACCCATGGGTGCAGAGCCAGAACCCCCAGCAGATTTGGGGTCAGGACCACCCATGGGTGCAGAGCCAGAACCCTGGGTAGATATGAGACCAGGACCACCCATGGGTGCAGAGCCAGAACCCCCAGCAGATCTGGGGTCAGGACCACCCATGGGTGCAGAGCCAGAACTCTGGGTAGATATGAGACCAGGACCGCCCATGGGTGCAGAGCCAGAACCCTGGGTAGATATGAGACCAGGACCGCCCATGGGTGCAGAGCCAGAACCCTGGGTAGATATGAGACCAGGACCACCCATGGGTGCACAGCCAGAACCCCCAGCAGATCTGGGGTCAGGACCACCCATGGGTGCAGAGCCAGAACCCTGGGTAGATATGAGACCAGGATGACCCATGGGTGCAGAGCCAGAACCCCCAGCCGATATGAGACCAGGACCACCATGGGTGCACAGCCAGAACCCCCAGCAGATCTGGGGTCAGGACCACCCATTGGTGCAGAGCCAGAACCCTCAGCAGATGTAGGACCAGGACCACCCATGGGTGGGGTACCAGGACTGTTGGGTGGAGACGGGACCGGGACCACTGATGGGTGCACCACCAGGACCCCCGCCAGCCGTAGGGCTGGGACCACCAGACCCCCAACCCCTGTACCTCCAGACGCCCAAATCCCGCGTAACCCCCCCCTCCACTCAGCCCTCTCCTTTCCCGTACCTCTCATGCCCAAAACCCTTCCCTTTCCCCCCCCGATCCTGCCCCTCGCTGCGGATTTACCCAGAAATTCAGCCCTGCAAATAAATACTCTTCTGTCCTTCAAAATAGCCCCAAAGCAAAACATTTCAGCCTGTTATTTAGCTCTTTAATAGCCTCTTCTTCTTCTTCTTTTTTTTTTTTTATCCCTTTAATATAATTTTAACTCCGTCCCAGGCTGGAAATAATTATATAGTGGGGAAAAGACATTTTTTTCCCTTTTTTTTTTTTTTTTTTTCTCTTTTCGCTTAATAATTTTGGCGGCAGCGTTTTGCAGCTTTATAATTCACCTTCTGCGCGGAGAAAGGCGGCGGGGGGGGGGGGAAGAATTAAAAAAAAAAAAAAAATCTCCGCTCGGTTATAAATAACAGAGGCCAAATAAATCGGGCTCCAAAGCAAACAGCGGGAGCCGCGGGATGGGGCTCCGTCCCGGCGGGTTCACGCGGGGACCCCGATGTGGAGCAGCCCTCCCACCGATGTGAAGAAAAAAAAAAAAAAAAAAAATTAAAAAAAAAAAAGCCAAATTTGCTGCTGGAAATGGTTATTTTTCGCCTTGGGTTTTAATTAATAGGAAGGCATTCAGGGTTATTTCGAGCGAGGTGAAATTCCTCGCGTGTTTTCGCCCGCTTTTTTTTTTTTATTATTATTATTATTTTTACGCGACGCCAGGGTTTTCCTGGACATCCCGCTCCGCCTCCTCGGGGGTTTCCCCCCCTCCGTTAAACCCAAAATAGGGTGGGGGGGGGGGGGAATAAAAAGAATTAAAAATACTTTTTAAAAATGCGGTTTGGTTTTTTTTTTTTTCCCCCCTCCTCTTTCGCAGGTGATCTTGGGCGGCGGGCGGAAATACATGTTCCCCAAAAATGCCAGCGACGTGGAGTACCCCCACGAGGACAAGCATCGGGGAACCCGCCTGGACCGCAGGGACCTCGTGCAGGCCTGGCACGATGCCAAGCCCCCCGGCAAGGTGACGGGGACCTTTTTTTTTTTTGGGGGGGGGGGGGAAGGGGTAAACACACATGTTTTGGGGGTGGGGGTGATATATAAAGCAGCCCTGGGGGTTGGCGGAGGCCACGGGGAGGTGACAACCTGCCTGTCCCCCCCAGGTGGCCAGGTACGTGTGGCACCGGCGGGACCTGCTGGCGCTCAACCTCAGCCGCGTCGACTTCCTCCTGGGTGAGTCCCAGCACCCCAAGGGTGCCCCGGCCTCAACCGGGTGCTTTGGGGGATCCCCCGGCCCCTCCCGGGCTGCTGGGGCAGCTGGAGCGACCAGTTACCCTCAGGGATGCTGGTATCCCGCCCCCCCCGCCCAAGGATGCTGATACACCCCTGGGGATGCTGGTACCCACCCCACCATCCCCCGGATGCTGCTACCTCCGAGGGATGCTGGTACCCCCCCAGGGACACTGGTCCCGACCCCCCAGGGACGCTGCTACCTCCAAGGGATGCTGGTACCCCCCCGGGGATACTGGTCCCGACCCCCCAGGGATGCTGCTACCTCTGAGGGATGCTGGTACCCCCCCGGGGATACTGCTCCCGACCCCCAAGGGATGCTGCTACCTCCGAGGGATGCTGGTCCTGACCCCCCAGGGACGCTGGTACCCCCCCGGGGATACTGCTCCCGACCCCCGAGGGACGCTGGTCCCAACCCCCCAGGGATGCTGATCCTCCCCTGGGGATACTTGTACCCCCCTGGGGATACTGGTCCTGGCCCCCCCAGGGATGGTGGTACCCCCCCAGGGATACTGGTCCTGGCCTCCCCAGGGATGCTGGTACCCCCCCAGGGATACTGTTCCTGGCCCCCCCCCCCTCCAGGGATGCTGGTACCCCCTGCAAAAATGCTGCTACTCCCCTGGGGATGCTGTTACCCCCCCGCCAAGGATGCTGGTACTCCCCTGGGGATACTTGTACCCGCCTCCCCCCCCCACCCCAGGGATGCTGCTGCCTGCAAGAGATGCTGGTACCCCCCCTCCCCCTCAAAGATGCTGGTACCTCCAAAGGATGCTGGTACCTGCCCCTGGGATGCTGCTGCCTCCAAGGGGTGCTGGTACCCCACCCCGGGGATGCTGGTACCCCCAAAGGGATGCAATTCTCACTCCCTGGGGATGCCGGTACCCCCCCAAAGGGCTGGAAGTTTCACTCCTTGGAGACACAGGGATTTTTGCCCCGTGTTGCGATTCTCCAGCCCAGCCGGGCTGCAGGATTTGGCCGGGCCAGAGGAAGGAAGGGCTGGGAGCATCTCCCCGGCTCCTATCTAATCACGCTGGATCCGGGGGCAGCTGAAACGCTTGAGCCAGCACGAGCGGCAAGCGACGGGGCTGGATTTGGCCCTCTTTTTTGGGTGTTTTTTTTTTTTTTTTCGTGGGGAAAGGATGTCCCCAGCAGCGTCACTGTCCCCAGGCCTCTTCGAGCCGGGTGACATGGTGTACGAGCTGGATAGGAATAACGAGACGGACCCGTCCCTCACCGAGATGGTGGCTGTAGCCATCAGGATGCTCCAGAAAAATCCCCGGGGGTTTTTCCTCCTGGTTGAAGGTGGGGGGGGGGGGAGGAAAGGGAGGTATGGGGGTGCAAAGGGGGAGTAAAAGGGGGTGATGGGAGGATGCATGGGGGGAAAAGAGGGGGATGAGGGACGCGAAAAGGAGGGAGGATGAAAGGGGTGATGGGGGAATACAGAAAAGGGGGGATAAAGGGGGTGATGGGGGGGCAAAAAGGCGGAGGATGATGGGGGGGCAAAAGGAGGGGGGGATGGGGGGGCAAAAAAAGGGGGGATAAAGGGGTGAGGGAGGAGTGTAAAAACTGGGGGATGATGAGGGATACAAAAAGGGGGGGATAAAGGGGTGACGGAGGGGTGCAAGAAGGGGGGATAAATGGGGCAACGGGGGGCTGCAAAGCAGGAGGGATAACGGGAGGGATGGGGGGTGCAAAAAGAGGGGGATGATGGGGGGGATGCAAAGGGAGGGGACCAAGGGGATGGTGGGGATGCGAAAAGGGGGGTATGGGGGGGAGAGGGTGTGAAAAAAGGGGGGGGATGAAAAAGGGGCGATAAGGGGTGCAAAGCAGGGAAGAGAAGGGGAGTGAGGGATGCCGAGGCGGGGGGGGAGGGGATGGAGGATGCCGGGGCCGCGGCGGGCGATGCCGAGCGGTGCCGGGGGTCACAGGGGGCCGCATCGACCACGGGCACCACGAGGGGAAGGCGAAGCAGGCGCTGCACGAGGCGGTGGAGCTGGACCGGGCCATCGGGCTGGCCGCCCGCCTCACCTCGCCCCGCGACACCCTCAGCGTCGTCACCGCCGACCACTCGCACGTCTTCACCTTCGGCGGCTACACCCCGCGTGGCAACCCCATCTTTGGTGAGTCCCTGCCGGGGACAACCCTGGGGACACCTTGGGCATGGCCCCGTCCCGCTGACGGTGCCAGGGACAACCCTGGGGACACCTTGGGGATGTCTCCATGTCCCACTGACAACCCTGGGGACAATCCTGGGGACACCTCGGGCACGGCCCCGTCCTGCTGACGGTGCCAGGGACAACCCTGGGGACACCTCGGGCATGGCCCCGTCCTGTTGACGGTGCCAGGGACAACCCTGGGGACACCTCGGGCATGGCCCCGTCCCGCTGACGGTGCCAGGGACAGCCCTGGAGATGTCTCCGTCCCCCTGATGGTGCTGGGGACACCTCAGGGATGTCTCCATGTCCTGCTGATGGTGCTGGAGACAACCCTGGGGACACCTTGGGGACATCTCCATCCTGCTGACGGTGCCGGGGACAACCCTGGGGACACCTTGGGGATGTCTCCGTGTCCTGCTGATGGTGCCAGGGACAACCCTGGGGACACCTTGGGGATGCCTCCATCCCACTGACGGTGCTGGGGACACCTTGGGAATGTCTCTGTCCCCCTGATGGTGCCGGGGATAACCCTGGGGACACCTTGGGGACGTCTCCATCCCGCTGACGGTGCTGGGGACAACCCCGGGGACACCTCGGGGATGCCTCCGTGTCCCGCTGATGGTGCTGGGAACAAACCCCGAGAACACCTCACGGATAGCCCCATCCCGCTGACAGTGCTGGGGACAACCCCGTGGACACCTCGGGGACGTCTCCGTCCCGCTGACGGTGCCAGGGACAACCCTGGGGACACCTTGGGGATGTCTCCGTGTCCTGCTGATGGTGCCAGGGACAACCTGGGGACACTTTGGGGACTCCTCCGTGTCCCACTGACGGTGCCGGGGACAACCCTGTCCCCCTGACGGTGCTGGGACACCTCGGGGATGTCTCCATCCCCCTGACGGTGCCAGGGACAACCCCGGGGACACCTTGGGGATGCCTCCGTCCTGCTGACGGTGCCGAGGACAACCCCGGGGATGGCCCCATCCCACTGATGGTGCCGGGGACAACCCCGGGGACACCTCGGGGACGTCCCCCTCCTGTTGACGGTGCCACACACCCCCCCCCCCCAGGTCTGGCCCCCATGCAGAGCGACGTGGACCGCAAACCCTTCACCTCCATCCTCTACGGCAACGGCCCCGGCTATAAAATCGTGGCGGGCGAACGAGAAAACGTCTCCGCCGTGGATTTCGGTGAGCGTTTTTTTCGGGGGCGAAACCCCCTGGAAAGTGCCGCAGCCTGGTTAAAACGAGTGATTTTTTTTGAGGGGGGGGGAATTATTCTGAATTTTGGCCTTTTTTCCCCCCGGCCCCCTTTCCCCCCAGCGCACGCCGACTACCAGGCCCAATCGGCCGTGCCGCTGCGCCAGGAGACCCACGGCGGCGAAGACGTGGCGGTTTTCGCCCGCGGCCCCATGGCCCACCTCCTCCACGGGGTCCACGAGCAAAACTACATCCCCCACGCCATGGCTTACGCCGCCTGCATCGGCGCCAACCGAGCCCACTGCAGCAACGCCGCCGCCGCCCGCCCGGCCACCGCCGCCATCGCCCTCCTCCTGCCCTTCCTCGCCCTCCTCTTCCTCCTCTCCTAAAGCGCCTCTCGCTCGCAAGCCACGGAGTAGGGGGGGGGGGGGATTTATTTTTAATTCCTTCCCCCCCAACACAACACCCCCCCCCCCTTTTTTTTTTTTTGTTTTTTGTTTTTTGTTTTCCTCCCCCCGTTGTTTCTTTTTTTGGGGTAGCAGCGCCCGGAAAGAGGGGAGAAAGAGGGGGGGGGGTGTTGGGGGGGCCGGGGGGAGAGAAAGACTCAGCGGAGCAAAAGCAGCCGCCGGTGGTTTGGTGCCGGGAGCTGCCTCTGTAAATACACGGTTCCTTCCCCTGTAATTACCATCCCCTGCCTTGTCCCATCCCGAACCCGCCGCGGGATTTGGGATGGGAGCCGGAGCCTCGGCGGATAAACCCCCCCTCTTTGAGCAAAAGAGGGGAGAAAAAAAAAAAAAACCCACCACACCAAAAAAAAAAAAAAACCCCCCAAAAACAAAAAACAGAAAAACCAAAACCACGCCGCGGGGACTGGCTCCCAAAAACGCCTCCCGCTCCCTTCGGCTGAGGACTGACCCTGGCGCCCAACTCGTCACATGCGCGGGCACCCAGAAACCACACGAAGATGGAGAAAGCTGGGGGGCGGGGGGGGAGAAAAAAAAAAAAAAAGAAAAATTAACTCACTGGGTTAATTTGTCCGCGAAATTTGGGGTGGTTTTTCTTTTTCTTGCCTCCTGGGTGATTTCTTCTGCTTCAAAAATCCTTCGGTTTAAGATAATTTGCTGCCCCGGGGGGGGGGGGGGGGGGGGGGGGGAGGGGAAGGTTTTGGGGCTGGGAGAAGGCAGCGAAGGGGGATTTAAGGGGCGGTACCGGCTGGGGCGCGCCCCCTTCGTTTAGGGTGGGGTAATTAGGGAGGGTGATTAGGGGGTGGGGTAATTAGGGGGTGGGGTAATTAGGGGAGGGGGTTTTTGCAGCTTGCGAGGTGGGGGGGGGGGGATTGAGGTCTGCCATGGGAGGGAGGGGGGTCCTGGGTGTGTAAATGCCACCGGTGCCCGTGCAAATGTCACCGTGCCCGTGCAAATGTCACCGTTGCGTGTGTAAATGCCACCGTTGCGTGTGCAAATGCCACCGTTGCGTGTGTAAATGTCACCGTGCCCGTGCAAATGTCACCGTGCCCATGCAAATACCACCGTTGCGTGTGTAAATGCCACCGTTGCATGTGTAAATGCCACCAGTGCCCGTGCAAATGTCACCGTGCCTGTGCAAATGCCACCGTTGCGTGTGTAAATGTCACTGTGCCCGCGTAAATGCCTGTGCAAATGCCACCATCTGTGGGCAAATGCCACCGTTGCACGTGTAAATGTCTGTGCAAATGCCACCGTTGCATGTGCAAATGCCACCGTGCACCTGTAAGTGTCACCGTGCCCGCGTAAATGCCTGTGCAAATGCCACCGTCCACGTGCCAATGCCACCGTTGCACGTACAAGTGTCACCGTGCCCGTGCAAATGCCACCCTGCGTGTGTAAATGTCACTCTCTGTGTGTAAATGTCATTGTGCACGTGTAAATGCCTGTGAAAATGCCACCGTCCATGTACAAATGCCACCGTGCCCGTGCAAATGCCACCCTCCGTGTGTAAATGTCACTGCGCATGTGCAAATGCCACCGTAGTACGTACAAATGTCACTGTGCCCGTGCAAATGCCACTAAGTGTGTGTAAATGTCACCGTGCCCGTGTAAATGCCCGTGCAAATGCCATCGTGCCTGTGTAAGTGCCACCCTGCCTGTGTAAATGTCACCGTGCCCATGTAAATGTCCGTGCAAATGCCACCATCCACGTGCAAATGTCACTGCGCCTGTGTAAGTGCCACCCCGCGTGTGTAAATGTCACTGTCCCCGTGCAAATGCCTGTGTAAATGTCACCGTGCCCGTGTAAATGCCACCATCCACATGCAAATGCCACCGTTGCACGTACAAATGTCACCGTGCCTGTGTAAGTGCCACCCTGCGTGTGCAAATGTCACCATGCCTGTGCAAATGCCTGTGTAAATGTCACTGTGCCTAAGTGCCACCCTGCCTGTGTAAACGTCACCGTGCCTGTGCAAATGCCACCGTTGCCCGTACGGCTGTCACCGTGCCCGTGCAAATGCCACCCTGCCTGTGTAAGTGTCACCGTGCCCGTGTAAATGCCCGTGTACGTGTCACCGTGCCCGTGTAAGTGCCACCCCGCGTGTGTAAATGCCACCCTGCGTGTGCGAATGTCACCGTGCCCGTGCCAATGTCACCGTGCCCGTGCGAATCCCGTGCCCGAGCTGCCCCTCGCACGCCCCAGCTGCACCCTGCATTTGCACCACCCCCCCCACATGCACACCCTCCAGCACCCCCAAAACACCCCCCACCCCCCCCCCCCCGCTCCGGGACCCTCCGATCCCCCCCCCCCCCTTCCCTTTTGATTTTATTTATTTACCAGCTTTATAAATAAATCACGGCGCCGGTTTGTCATTAACCGGCGAATTTCGGAGCGGGCGGAGGCGGTGACGCGAGCGGTGCCGGATTTCGGGGTGCGGGGGGGGGGGACGGACACACACACACCCCTCCCACCCCCCCCCCCCCCCCCACTTGACTCGGGTGCCCTTTGCGCCGGCGTCACCGTTGTCCCCAACCGCGTCCCAACCCCGGCGTGGGGCTTCCCAGAAACCCAGGCGGTGCCGAGCTATCTTTAACTGGTCCCGGGGTGTTTCGTGGTTTTTGGGGGTTCGGGGAGGGGGGGGGAAGAAGGTGGGGGGGTGGGGAACCGCTTTTTCTTGGCCGGGGCTTTGGCCCGAAGCCGGTGGCCACCGGGGCTACCGGCCAAACGCCGCTCCCGACGGCGGGTTGGCCACCGGAGCCGAAAAAGAGAGGGGTTTGTGTGGGGTTATTTTTTTTTTTTTTTCGGGGGGGGGGGGAGGGGGGGGAGGGAGAGGAGTTGTGGTGGGGGGAGGTGAGGACATCGCCAGGCACCCGCAGCCCCCCCCGAAAAATCGGGAGGAAAAAATATAAAAATAAAAATTAATAAAAAAAAAAATCCCAGCGAGGCTTTGCTCAGCCCGGCTGCCGCAAAAGCCCCCCCAAATTTGGGGACCCCCCCCCTCCAAATGAGTCGATTTAGGGTGTTTTTAAGACCACGCGGAGCATCTGCCCCCACCCCCCAGCGGGTTTTTTTTGGGGGGACCCCCCCCAAATATCGAGGATCCCCCCCCGTCGTAGCGATAAATAAACCTTTATTTTATACAGGGCTCACGGGAAACACAAACACGATCTTTGGGGGGGGGGGGGGGGGGGGCTTGAAAAAATAATTCCCCCTCCTCCTCCCCCCCGCCCCCCCTCCACCCCCCGGCGAAATCCAGCATCAGACCCATTCCAGAGCTTTTTTTTTTTCCCTTAAAATAAAAGGGGGCGGGGGGGGGCAGGGGGACCCCCACTTTGGGTTTGTGCTGGATTTGAGACGCTCCTTTTTTTTGGGGGGGGGGGGGGGGTGATGCTCAGGTTGGACCCACTCTTCATGGCAGGGGGGGCGCCCCCCATGTGGCATTGGGGTCACAGTGGGGGGGGGGGGGGATCCCCTGTGTGGACCGTCACACCCCCCCCCCCAAGGTGTATTTGGGGTGACAGAGATTGTCTGGAGGGGGGGGGAGGACACCCCCATTTTTCGGCGGGGGGGGGGTGGGGGTGTCCCCCCAAATCCTGCACCGGGGACGATGGCTTCGGCTCCTGGCACGGGGGTGGCACACGGTGGTGGGTGGGGGGGGGTGGTGACGAAGTGGTGACACACCCCCCCCCACCCCGGGATGGCGGGGGGGGGCCTATGAGCCCTGTGAAGAGGGACATCAGCGGGTGCACCCCAATATGGGTGTCCCCGCATGGGGGTGCGCTGGGGGGGGGGGGATGTTTCACAGCCTCACCGCATTCTGGGGGGGCCGCTCCAGCTGGATTTTGATCTCGGGGCAAGGGGGGTCGGGGGGGTGGCGACCTGGGGGAAAGTGTGGGGGGGGGGGTCATGAGCACCGCAAGGCGGGGGGGGGGGGGGGGGGTGTGTGTGCGCCCCCCGACCCCGCGGCCGCCTGACGCCCCGGTGATGGGCTACCTGGGGGGGTACCGGGGGGTCATCCTGCCAGGGGGTGTCGGTGAAGGCGTCGCGGTGGGTCCCCGAGGGCGAGCGGCTCTCCTGAGGGTGCAGTGGGGGGGGGGGGGTGGTGTCAAAGGGGTGCTGCCCCCCCACCCCCCCCAGCACCCATTTCCCCCCCCCCCCCCCGCCCCCCCTGGCACCCCGGTACCCTGCCGGGCTCGCTGGGCTCCTCGGCGGCGCTGCCGAAGCTGCTGGCGCTGGAAGAGGAGCGGGAGAAATCCGGCGGCTCCGGCTTCTCGGCCCTGCTCGGGGACAGTCCCCACAGCAGGGGACAGGCTGGCACCGCGCCTCGGGGACGCCGCCGCGGCCCACCGTGACGCCACGCTGGCCCCCCGCGACACCCCCGGCCCCGTGCCATCTCGGCCCCGTGCCAACTGGGCCCCAATGTCGTCCCATCCCTGGGATGTCCTGGCTCTGTGGCTCCCTGTCCCCACACCATCCCGTCCCTTGGATGTCCCATCCCCGTGCCACTCTGTCCCCATGCCATCCTGTGCCTCGGGTGTCCCATCTCCGTGCCACCCTGTCCCCGTGCCACCCTGTCCCCATGCCATCCCATCCCATCCCTGGGGTATCTCAGCCCTGCATCACTCCATCGCCACACCATCCTGTCCCCGGGATGTCCCATCCCCGTGCCACTCTGTCCCCATGCCATCCCATCCCTGTGACAACCTGTCCCCATGTCACCCCATCCCTGGGATGTCCCATCCCCGTGCCACTCTGTCCCCATGCCATCCCATCCCTAGGATGTCCCAGCCCTGCGTCACCCTGTCACCACACCATCTGTCCCCAGGAGATCCCATCCCTGTGCCACTCTGTCCCCATGCCATCCCATCCCTGGGATCGCCCACCCTCATGCCACCCAATCCCACGCCATCCCATCCCTGGGATGTCCCATCCCCATGCTACCCTGTCCCCATGCCATCCCATCCCTGGGATGCCTCATCCCAGTGCCACCTGTCCCCACGTCATCCCATGCCTGTGATGTCCCAGCCCTATGCCTTCCAGTCCCCGTGTCACCTCGATGTCACCCCATTCCGGTGCCACCCCATCCCGGTGTCACCCTGGCCCATTGCAACCCTATGCCACTCCATGCCGGTGCCATCCCATCCCAGTGCCACCTTGTCCCGGTGCCCTCCAGTCCCTGTGTCACCCAGGATGTCACCCCATCCTGATGTGACCCCAGCCCAGTGCCATCCTGTCCCCTTGCCACCCAATCCCAGTGCCCTCCGGTCCTCATGTCACCCCATCCCGGTGTCACCCCGTCCTCATGCCACCCCATCCCATTGCATCCTCATGCCACCCTGTCCCCTTGCTGCCCCATCCCAGTGCCCTCCCGTCCCCATATCACCCCATCCCGGTGCCACCCCATCCCAGTGTCACCCTGGCCCACTGTATCCCTTTGCCACCCCATGCTGGTGCCATCCCATCCCAGTGCCATCGTGTCCCGGTGCCCTCCAGTCCCTGTGTCACCCGGATGTCACCCCATCCTGATGTGACCCCAGCCCAGTGCCATCCTGTCCCCTTGCCACCCAATCCCAGTGCCCTCCAGTCCTCATGTCACCCCATCCCGGTGCCACCCCGTCCTCATGCCACCCTGTCCCCTTGCTGCCCCATCCCAGTGCCCTCCAGTCCCCGTGTCACCCCGGTGCCACCCTGTCCCCTTGCCGCCCAGTCCCGGTGCCCTCCAATTCCCATGTCACCCCATCCCAGTGTCACTCCGTCCTGGTGCCACCCCGTCCTTGCACTGCCCCCATCCCTGTGCCCTCCAGACCCCGTGTCACCCCGCGTCACCCCGCGTCACCCCCCCGTCCCGGTGTCCCCCGTCCCGGTGCGGGGTGCGGGACCTGTCGGGGTGCCGGCGGCTCTCGGGGGAGCTGTGTGCGGAGCAGGCGCCCTCGGGGGCGGCGGCGGCGGGGCCGTCCCTGCGGGGAGGCGGCGGGCGCTGAGGTAACACCGGGAGGGGACACGGGGCGGTGCCAACCCCCCCCCCCGCGCCGCCCCCGGCGCTCACCTGCCGGCCGGCGCCTCCTGGATGCTCTCGATACCGATGGCGCTGGAGCGGCGGGAGCCCAGCGGGCCGGGCCGCCGCCGCGACGGGCTCTTCCCGGGCACCAGCAGCGCCTGCGGGTCGCCGTTAACGGGGTCGGCGGTGGGGGGGGGTGGCGGGGGGGGGGGCGGGCGACACCCACCGTGGGGGGGCGGACACAGCGGGGAGTGGGGGGGGTGCGTGCCGGGGGTACCCACCTCTTCCACCGAGCCCAGCCCGATGGCGCTGCCGCGGCGTCCCCGCCGGCTCCCGGGCACCAGCAGCGACTGGGGGCGGCACCGCGTCACCCCCGGGGGCACCGGGACGGGCGGGGGACCGGGGAGGGGTGGGGTGGGGGCACCGGGAGGGGCGGGGCTTGAGAGACGACTAAGGGGCGTGGTTTATCGCAGGGGCGTGGCTAAGGAGGGGGCGTGGCTTACGCACAGCAGCGAGGCGCCGGGCTTCCCTGAGGGCGTGGCTTATGAGGAAGGGGCGGGACCAGAGCGCGCCAGGGCTATAGAGGTTCTATGGAGGGGGCGTGGCCTTATCCGGGAGGGGGCGTGGCCTGCCGGGAGGGGGCGTGTCCGGGGCGGGGCACTCGGGGGCTCGGCGCCCTCGGGGGCTCCTGCGGCGGCGTTGGCGGGGGGGGACCCGTCGGGGTCGCAGCCCCACGGCCTCCAGGGAAGGGCCGCGGCCCCGCAGCGCCCGCTGCAAGGCCCCGCCCCGTCAGCACCGCCCGGTACCGCCGGCCCCCCCCCCCCGCCTCAAGCGGCCGTAACACGCCCCCCCCCCCCCGCAGCGCCCCACCTTGAAGGACTCGAAGAAGCCCGGGGCGGCCGCGCCGTTGTCGGGGCGCTCGTCGTCGGGGCCCAGCCCCAGCATGGCCTGGCTGCGGGCCTGCAGCTCCTCGTGCAGCGTCTCCAGCAGCGCCGCCCGCGTCCGCTCCTGCGCGCACACCCCCCACCCCCACCCCCCCAAAAACGCTGACACCCCCCCGCACCCACCCGCCACATCCCCCACCCGCGACATCCCCCCCCCCCCCCCGACCTGACCCGCGACATCCCCCGACCCACGACACCCCCCTCACCTGTGACACCCCCCCCCCCCCGCCCCATAGCCCACATCACACACAGCACCCAGCGGCCACGGCACCCCCCCTACCCCCCCCCAGCACCCACAGCAGGCATGGTCTGTCCCCCCCCCCGCCATCACAGCACCCCCCCCCCAGCACCCACGTGCACAGCACCCAGACATCATGCGGCACCCACACGCACGCCCCCGCTGCAGGCCTGGCCCCCCCCCCAACCCCGCACAGCACCCGCATCATGCACAGCACCCGTATATGGGCCCCCCCCGTGCCCAGCAGGCACAGCACCCAGTGTACGCCCCCCCCCCCAGCACCCAGAGGGCACAGCACCCCCCCCTGCCCCCCCACCACAGCACCCACAGCAGGCAGGGCACCCCCACATGGCCCTGCTGCAGGCACGGACCTCCCCCCCCCCCACACACACACCCCCCCCCGCACAGCAGCACCCAGGGTACGCAGCACCCGCGGCCCCCACGTCGTGCACAGCACGCAGCGTAGGCGGCACCCACCCGCAGCGGCACCCACAGCAGGCACGGCCCCCACGTCGCGCACGGCACCCGCAGCCTGCGGCACCCGCCGCCTGCGCAGCACGCGGGGGGGGACGCGGGGGACACCCCCCCCCCGCCCAACGACACGCACCCAGCTGGCGCCCAGCACCCGCACGCGTGGCCCCCGCGCAGCAGCACCCAGGGGACGCGGCGCCCACGCGCACGGCGTCGCTGCAGGCACGGGGCACCCACGGCGCTACTGCAATCCCGGCACCCACGGCACCGTGCTGCGGGCGCTGCACCCACCACCGCCTGCCCAAGCACCCGCGTGCCCCACAGCGTGCCCAGCCCCACAGCCACAGCACCCACCACAGCCCCATTGCAGCACCCACCTTGTGCCCAAGCACCCGCGTGCCCCACAGCGTGCCCAGCCCCACGGATGGCACGGCACCCACAGCGCTGCTGCAATCACAGCACCCCCAGCACGCACGGCCCCGCTGCAGGCACAGCACCCACAGCCACAGCACCCACGGACCCATTGCAGCACCCACGTGCCCCACGGCGTGCCCAGCCCCATTGCTGGCACAGCACCCACGTCCACGGCACCCGCATCCACGGCACGCACGGCCCCACTGCAGGCACAGCACCCACAGCCCCATTGCAGCACCCACGTTATGCCCAGCACCGCCCCCCGCCCCAGCCCCACTGCAGGCATAGCACCCATCCACACAGCACCCACAGCCCCACTGCAGCACCCACGTTGCGCCCAGCACCCATGTGCCCCACAGCGTGCCCAGCCCCATTGCTGGCACAACACCCACGTCCACGGCACCCGCATCCACGGCACCCATGGCACCCACAGCCCCATCCCACTGCAGGCACAACCCCAATGTCCATGCCACCCACGGCACCCACAGCCCCACGGCAGGCACAGCCCCCATGTCCACAGCCCCATTGCAGCACCCACGTTGCGCCCAGCACCCACGCGCCCCCACGGTGTGCCCAGCCCCATTGCTGGCAGAGCACCCACGTCCACAGCACCCACAGGCCCACGTCAGGCACAGCCCCCACATCCATGGCACCCATGGCACCCACAGCCCCACGGCAGGCACAGCCCCCACGTCCGCAGCCCCATTGCAGCACCCACGTTGCGCCCAGCACCCACGCGCCCCACGGCGTGCCCAGCCCCATTGCTGGCAGAGAACCCACGTCGTGCCCAGCACCCACGCACCCCACGGCGTGCCCAGCCCCATTGCTGGCAGAGCACCTACTTCCACGGCACCTGCATCCACAGCACTCACAGTCCCATGGCGTGCCCAGCCCCATTGCTGGCACAGCACCCACATCCATGGCACCCACAGCCCCACGGCAGGCACAGCCCCGACGTCCGCAGTCCCATTGCAGCACCCACCTCACGCCCAGCGCCCGCCGGTGCTGCCGCAATCACAGCACCCACGGCACGCGGCGCCCGCACCCACAGCCCCATTGCAGCACCCACCACCCGTGTGCCCTCCCCCACACACACACCCCCCATGCCGTGCCCAGCCCCCTGGCAGCCCCCCACCCCACCCAGCACCCCCCGGCACCCCGCCGCGCTCAGCGCCCAGCGCCCACCTCCAGCTTGGCGAACTTCTCGGCCTTGTAGCAGGCGTACTCGGCGTTGATGAGCTTCGTCAGCAGGAACTCCTGGAACTCGGGGCCCTGCATGGGTTGAGGGAGGGGGGAAGCGAGGGGCAGCCCTGGGTGGGTGCCACCAGGAGGGGGGGAGACACCACACACACCCCCCCACCCCAACCCTTCCCTACCACAGCAGCGCCCATGGGTGCTCACCTTCCTGAAGACGGCGGGGTCGGGCAACGGCGGGCCGAAGAAGGGCACGTCGTCGCGGGCGGTGACGGAGACCTGCGGCGGGTTTGGGGCAAGAAGGGTCCCCAGCACCCCACGGGGATGGGGAAACTGAGGCTGGGGATGGGGGGGGGTGGGGGGGTGGTACCTTGTAGAGGGTGCCCCGGGGGCCGCCCTGCTCCAGCTGCACCACCACGAAGGCGTGGAGGAAGTTGGAGGCGATCATGTCGGGGACGAAGGGGGTGTTCTCGTCCTGGAAGACGACGGCCACGATGTCGTTGCCGATGTGACGCTTCCGCTGCAGCTGCGGGGACGGGGGTGGGTGGGTGGGGGGGTGGGGGTGGGTGTGGGGGGGTTGGGGGGGGGGGGGAACAGGGGACGGAGACGGGGACACACACACACACACACGAGGGGGTGCCGGTCACAGCAGGGAATGGCAGACCCTGTGCCCCATAGATGTCCTCCCCCGCCCCAGCACCCAGGGGTTCCCCCTGGAGCTTTTGCAACCCATAGATGCCCCCCCCAGCACCCAAGGGTGCTTTGCCAGCCCACTGCATCCCATAGACACCCCCCTAGCACCCATGGGGTGTGCTGAGAGCTCTTGTGCCCTATAGATGCCCCCCCCAGCACCCAGGGGAGTCCCTGGAGGTTTTGCAACCCATAGACACCCCCCCCAACACCCACGGGTGCCCCTGGAGCTTTTGCAACCCATAGACGCCCCCCCAGCACCCATGGGTGCTCCGCCAGCCCACTGTACCCCATAGACACTCCCCAGCACCCAGGGGTGTGCTGAGAGCCCTCATGCCCCATAGATGCCCCCCAGCACCCAGGGGTGCCCTACCAGCCCCTCTACCCTATAGATGTGTGTGTCCCCCTCAGCACCCATGGGTGCCCCTGGAGCTTTTGCATCCCATAGATACCCCCCACACACACATAACCAGAACGCAGGGGTGCTCCGCCAGCCCCTGCACCCCATAGACACCCCCCCAGCACCCACGGGGTGTGCTGATAGCACTTATGCCCCATAGATGCCCCCCAGCACCCAGGGGTGCCCTACCAGCCCCTCTACCCTATAGATGTCCCCCCCAGCACCCAGGGGTGCCCCTGGAGGTTTTGCAACCCCTAGACACCCCCCAGCACCTATGGGGTGCACTGAGAGCTCTCGTGCCCCATAGATGCCCCCCCAGCACCCAGGGGTGCCCCACCAGCCCCTTGCATCCTATAGACACCCCCAGCAGCCATGGGGTGCGCTGGCAGCTCTTGTGCCCTATAGATGCCCCCCCAGCACCCATGGGTGCTCCGCCAGCCCACTGCACCCCATAGACACCCCCCAGCACCCACGGGGTGTGCTGATAGCCCTCATGCCCCATAGATGCCCCCCAGCACCCAGGGGTGCCCCTGGAGCTTTTGCATCCCATAGATACCCCCCCCCCCCCATAACCAGCACCCAGGGGTGCTCCGCCAGCCCCTGCACCCCATAGACACCCCCCAGCACCCATAGGTGCCCCACCAGCCCCTGCGCCCCACGGGGCGGGGGGAACCCAGCGCCCCCTCCGCCTCCCCCTCCCCCACCGAGCGCCCACGTATTTCCATTCCCCACCCCACCGCCCCCCCCCCCCCCCCGGGCACCCATGGGTGCCCCACCTGCTGGGCGTCCCCCTCGGTGTAGGGCAGCTTGGTGGAGACGTGGAACATGATCTCCTTGTCGCGGAAGTGGCAATAGACCGACTCGCTGCCCGTCTGCCCGTGGGTCACGTCCAGGCCCCCCCGGAACCTGCGCCGAGAGTTGTCGGGGGGGGAGGGGGGGGGGGTGGGGGGGAGATAAAAGCACCCTGACCTTGGGGGACACCCCTTCCCCCCCCCCCCACCCCCCCCCAACATCACGCACCCCTTGAAGTCCCGCAGCTGCACCCGCTGCCCCAGCACCTCCAGGAACTCGGCGAAGGCCGGGCTCTCCTCCGTGGTGCCGAAGAGCTCCTCCTCCGACGTCTGGGGGGGGGGAATGGGTGTCAGCACCCACCCGCGACACCCCCCCCCACCCAAACCCCCCATCCCCCCCCTTACCTGCCCCAGTTTTTGGTAGATGACCCCAAATTTGAAGTGGTTGCTGAGGACGTGCTCGTCGAAGGCGAGGATGAGGCGGGACGCCTGCGGGGGTGGGGGAGGGGGCGGCGGTTGGGTGGGGGGGTGGGGGTGTGGGGGGGGCACCCCAACCTATGGGTGCCCCCCCACCCCACTCACCTTGGGGTAGAGCACGGGGTAGAAGCGATCCACGTTGACGTCCTCGCACACCAGCTGCGGGAAGGATGGGTGATGCGATGGGGTGGCCCGGACCGGGGAGGGGGGGGGGTGTGGGGGGGGTGTGGGGGGGCACCCATGGGTGCTGCCGGTGGTCTTGCACCCACCTTGGCCATCTGCACCACGTTGGGGAACTCGGCCAGGCAGGAGATGGGCACCACGTCGTGCAGGGTGCGGGCGCGGGTGCTGCGGGGCGAGGTGGGGGGGGGTGGGGGGGGTCAGGGTGGCCTCCAGATCCATCCCCCCCCGCCACAGCCAGCACCCATGGGTGCCTCCCGGCACCCTGCTCACCGCAGCAGCAGGTGGAGGTGCTCCTGCTCGTCGTACTTGAGGGAGAAGACGAGGTGGCCCAGCGCCGGGTCCAGGGAGTAGTAGTTGAAGTGCTCCTGCGGGGGGGGTGGGGGGGGGGCCAAGCACCCATGACCACGCCGATGGGTGCTCACGCTGGCGGGCACCCAGCCATGGGGCACCCATGCCCATGGGCGCCAATATCCAGGAGCAGCCACGACTATGGGGCACCCGTGCCCATGGGCCACCCACCCTACAGACACTGGTAGGGTCCCCAGGCCCACGGACACCCGTGCCATGGGTCATCCAGGTCTCTGAGCACCCATAACCCTGAGCACCCATGTCCATGAGCACCCACACCCACAGATACCACCACCTACGGAGCACCTACACTGAGGGGCACACGTGCAACGAGCCACCCACACCCATGAGCACCCATACCCCTGGGGCTCCCATGCCCATAGATGACCACACTCATGTCCATGAACACCCATGCCCATGAGCACCCATGAGGTCTCCATGCCAATGCCCATCCATGCCCATGGGGAACCCACCCGCACCCATGCTATGGGGCACCCAGGTTCCTGAGCACCCATAAGTGTGGGCACCCGCAGTTATGGAGCTCCCATGCCCATGCACACCCATGCCCATGGGGCACCCATCTCCCTTGAGCACCCATGCCATGGGGCACCCAGATCCACGAGCACCCATGCCCATAGATCCCCACACCCATGCCCATGAGCACCTGTGCCATGGGGTGCCCAGACCCAGGAGCACCCATACCCATGGGTCTCCCATGCCCATAGAAGACCACACTCCTGTCCATGAGCACCCATATGCAGGACCACCCATGCCATGGGGTGCCCAGGCCCATGAGCACCCATACCCATGGGTCTCCTGTGCCCATAGAAGATCACACTCATGTCCATGAGCACCCATGTGCATGAGCACCCATGCCATGGCACACCCATGCCCATGAGCACCCATATGCATGAGCACCCATGAGGTCTCCATGCCGATGCCCACCCATGCCCAATGGGGAACCCACCCACCCACACCTGGAGCACCCACGGGGGCCTCACCTTGCCCAAGAAGTGCTTGCGGTAGATCTTGGCCGTGTGGTTGCCCTCAAGCCTCGCCCGGGTGCCGGGTGCCGGGTTGGGGGGGGACTCGGGTGCCCCACTCAGCTGGTGGTTGGTGCCCTCGATCCAGTAACCCCCAAACTGCGGCAGGAGGATGAGGGGGAACGGCCCCTCCCGGCCCAGCACCTGCACCCACAACGGAGGTGGGTGCTCTGGGCACCCACCCACCCGCCCACCCAGTCGCTCACCCGCCCTGGCACCCGTCTCTGGAGGGGAGCGGGGGCTCTACCTCATGCACGCTGGGGTAGGGGATGTAGTCCTCCTCCGTCTGCAAGACAACGGGGTGGGTGAAGGCCATGCTAACACCCATGGGTGCTGGGGAGGGTGAAGGCCACGCTAACACCCGTGGGTGTTGGTTGGGTGCCCCCACCCCAAGGGCGCCTACCTTGAGCGGTGGGGGGACGGCGTGGCGCTGCTGGGCCATCCTGCTGCCCTGCGGGAGACGGGGGCTGTGGGTGCCCGTCACCGCCCCCTTGGGATGGGCACCCCTGGGTGGGGAGCACCCACGTTGTGGGGGGCTTACCTCGGGGTGAGGTGGCCGAGGGGGAGGTGGTGGTGCTGGTTGAGGACACGTCTAGGTGGCCTGGGGGGTCCTGGGGGGTCCATGGCTCTTCCTGGGGGAGAGGAGAGCTCCCCCACAGCCCCTCGCCGTGCGGCCCGGCCGCTCGGGCAGCGGTGTTACCCCTGAAGCCTACTGATGGCAGCAAGCCGGGCGCCACCTTGCAGGCTGCCGGGGGCCGGCGGGTCGGGGGCGGCGGGTGCCGGGTCACTCCCTGGGGGGTGCCCGGCTGCTGAGGCCCCCCCCAAAACGCATCGCACCCCCCCTCACCCCCACCCCGAAGGGCGCCCCCCGCGGGCGGGAGGCGGAGCCGCGCCGGGCAGCACCACGGACAGCGCCCGGACCGGCAGCGCCGAGCACCGCCCGGGACGGGGACAGCGGGACACGGGGACGGCGGGACAAGGGGACACGGGGACACTGGAACAGCGGGACACGGGGACATGGGGACACTGGAACAGCGGGACATGGGGACACCGGGACGTTGGGACACGGGGACAAGGGGACACCGGGACAAGGGGACATGGGGACACTGGAACACCGGGACATGCGAACACTGGGACACCAGGACATGGGGACACCAGGACATCGGGACACTGGGACATTGGGACACGGGGACATTGGGACACGGGGACAAGGGGACACCAGGACATAGGGGCGTGGGGAGGCTGGAACACCGGGACATGCGAACACTGGGACACCGGGACATGGGGATACAGGGACACTGGGACATGGGGACACAGGACATGGGGATACGGGGATACCGGGACACCAGGACATGGGAACACTGGGACATGGGGACATCAGGACACCAGGACACCGGGACATGGGGACACAGGAATCATAGAATCATAGAATTCTAGGACATGGGGACACCGGGATACCGGGACACTGGGACATGGGAACACTGGGACATGGGGACACCAGGGCACCAGGACACCGGGACATGGGGACACCGGAACACTGGGACATGGGGACACGGGACATGGGGACACCAGGATATGGGGACACTGGGACACTGGGACATGTGGGCACCGGGACATGGGGACACGGGGATGCCAAGACAATGGGACATGGGGACACCGGGACAACGGGACATATCGACATGGGGGCACCAGGACATGGGGACACAGGGCCACAGGGACACCAGGATAAGGGGACACTGGGAAAACGGGACACAGGGACACTGGTCCTGCTGCAAAGGTGGCCCAGCCTTGTGCAAACACGGCCCTGGTGCAAGTGGGTGCCACCCCCGTGCAAACACCCCCCGGGTGGGCGCGCGACCCTCGTGCGAACACGAACCCTCGTGCGAACACCACCCGGGTGCAAATGTCACCTGTCCCCGTGCAAACACGACGGCGGGCGAGCGTGTCCCGGGCGCTAAAGTGACGCCGGTGCCAACGCCACCCTGGTGCAAACCCGCACCCCCCGTCCCCCCCCGTTCCCCGCCCCGTCCCCGTGCAAACGCCACCCTCGTGCAAACCCGCCCCCCCGTCCCCGTCCCCGTGCAAACACGACGGCATGCGAGCGCGTCCCCGGTGCAAAAGTGACCCTGGTGCAAATGCCCCCCCCCCCGTGCCAATGTCACCTGTCCCCGTGCAAACACAGCTGCGTGTAAATGCGACAATGTCACACGTGTCCGTCCCCCCCCCCCGCCCGTGCAAACCCGCCCCCTCCCCGTGCACCCCCCGGGCCGCAGCGTCACCCCACGCTGGGCAGTGGGGCTGCGCGGGGTCCTGGGGGGGGTCCCCGTCGCCTCCCCCCCGCCCCAAACCCAGCACCAAAGTGTGTGTGTGGGGGCAGCCCCGCGGGGGGGGGGTGGTGTGTGACCCAAATGTGGGGCCGGGTTGCGGGGGGGTGGGGGGGGCAGATGATGGGGATGAGATGCGGGGGGGGGGGAGAGAATTTGATGGAGGGGGCAGCTGGAGGGGGCAGGTTGTGGGGTAGATATTGGGGGGGGGCAGTTTATGGGGTAGATATTGAGGGGGGGCAGGTTGGGGGGGGCAATTCACGGGGGAGATATTTTGGAGGGGCGGGTTGTGGGGGGGGGGAAGTTTACGGGGTAGATATTGGGGGGGGCAGGTTGGGGTGTCGGGGGGGGCAATTCGCGGGGGAGATATTTGGGGGGGGCAGGTTGGGGGGGGCAATTCGCGGGGGAGATATTTTGGGGGGGCAGGTTGGGGGGGGGAAGTTAATGGGGGAGATATTTTTTTTGGGGGGGGCAATTCATGGGGTAGATATTTTGGGGGGCAGGTTGGGGGGGGCAAGTCATGGGGGAGCCATTTGGAGGGGGGGGCAATTCATGGGGGAGATATTTTGGGGGGGCAGGTTGAGGGGGGGGCAATTCATGGGGGAGCCATTTGGAGGGGGGGGCACGATGGGGGGGTACCTGGGGGGGGGGGGTGGGGGCTGATCCCCCTCTCCCCCCCCCCCCATCCCCTCCCGGCCTACCGGGATGCCGGGGCCCCCCCCCAGGCCTGGAGCATCATCCCCCCCCCGCCCCGCGCTGCCGGTACCGGCGGCGGCTGAAGGTCACCGGGGGATGGAGGCGGGGGTGGGGGGAAGAACGGGGACACCGGGAGCGGGGTCTCGGGGGGGGCCAGCCGGGTTGCGGGTCCCCGCGGCGCGGCACTTACCGGAGGGGCGGCGGGGCCGGGGCCGGTACCGGAGCGGAGGGAGCGGGGGCCCCGCCGCTCGCAGCCACCGCGCAGCGTCACGTGCGGCGGGGCGGGGCGGCCCCTCCGGGGGCGGCCGGCACCGGGAACCGGTACCCGGGCAACAGGCAACCGGAAAACTCCACCGGGGAAACGGCAACCGGGAACCGAAAACAGGCGACCGGGAAAACCGGCGACAGGGGGGAAAAAAAAAAAAAAAAACAAAAACCAAAAAAAAACCGCACCGGGAAAACCGTACCGGAACCGGCAACAGGCACCGGGAGCTGGGATCGGGCACTGGGCACGGCATCGCCCCCAGCCCGGGCTCCCCCCTCCATCCCTGTCCCCTCCCCTGGACCACCTGGCTGTCCCCGCCCCCCCCCGGCACTCAGCTCCCCCCTCCCCCTCCTCCATCCCCGCAGCCACCGAATCCTCCCCCCCCCTCCACGGCCCCCGGGGAACCGTCTCCATCCCCCCCCGTCCAGGGCTGGCAGCCGGGTGTCTCGCTGGCCATCACCCGTGTGGCCCCCCCCGCCCCGGTTCAGGTCCCCCCCACCCCTCCCTGGCACCCAGAGTGCCCCCCCCTCCAACCGTCCCTGGCATCTAGGGTGCACCCCCCCCTCCATCCTCAGTACCCAGGGTGCCCCCCACCCCCTTCATCCCTCCACGGCACCCACGGTGCCCCTTTCTCCATCCCTGGTACCCAGGGTCCCCCCCCTCCCTGCATCCCTCCCCGAGACCCAGAGTGGCCCCCCCCTCCATCCCTCCCTGGTACCCACGGTGACCCCCCCTCCATCCCTCCCTGGTACCCAGGATGCCCCCCCCCTCCATCCCTGGTACCCAGGGTGCCCCTCCACATCCCCGCATCCCTCCCTGGTACCCACGGTGACCCCCCCTCCATCCCTCCCTGGCACTCAGGATGCCCCCCCCCTCCATCCTCAGTACCCAGGGTGGCCCCCCCATCCATGTATCCCTCCCTGGGACCCAGGGTGCCCCCCCCCCCCCCCATATTCCTCCATCCCTCCCTGACACTCAGGATGCCCCCCCCCATCCCTGGTACCCAGGGTGCCCCTCCACATCCCTGCATCCCTCCCTGGTACCCACGGTGACCCCCCCTCCATCCCTCCCTGGCACTCAGGATGCCCCCCCCTCCATCCTCAGTACCCAGGGTGGCCCCCCCATCCATGTATCCCTCCCTGGGACCCAGGGTGCCCCCCCCCCCCCCCCCCATATTCCTCCATCCCTCCCTGACACTCAGGATGCCCCCCCCCATCCCTGGTACCCAGGGTGCCCCTCCACATCCCTGCATCCCTCCCTGGTACCCACGGTGACCCCCCCCTCCATCCCTCCCTGGCACTCAGGATGCCCCCCCCCTCCATCCTCAGTACCCAGGGTGGCCCCCGCCATCCCTGCATCCCTCCCTGGGACACAGAGTGCGTCCCCCCCATCCCTCCATGACACCCAGGGTGCCCCTTTCTCCATCCCTGGTACCCAGAGTGCCCCCCCCCCCCCCATATTCCTCCATCCCTCCCTGGTACCCAGGATGCCCCCCCTCTCCATCCCTGGGACACAGAGTGCGCCCCCCCATCCCTCCATGACACTCAGGGTGCCCCTTTCTCCATCCCTGGTACCCAGAGTGCCCCCCCCCCCATATTCCTTCATCCCTCCCTGGTACCCAGGATGCCCCCCCCCTCCATCCCTGGTACCCAGGGTGCCCCTCCACATCCCTGCATCCCTCCCTGGTACCCACGGTGACCCCCCCCCTCCATCCCTCCCTGGCACTCAGGATGCCCCCCCTCTCCATCCTCAGTACCCAGGGTGGCCCCCGCCATCCCTGCATCCCTCCCTGGGACACAGAGTGCGCCCCCCCCATCCCTCCATGACACCCACAGGGTGCCCCTTTCTCCATCCCTGGGACCCAGAGTGCCCCCCCTTCATCCTTCCATGACACCTAGGATGCCCCCCCTCTCCATCCCTGGTACCCAGGGTGCCCCTCCACGTCCCTGCATCCCTCCCCGGTACCCAGGGTGACCCCTCTCTCCATCCTCAGTACCCAGGGTGGCCCCCCCATCCCTGCATCACTCCCTGGGACCCAGAGTGCCCCCCCCCCCATATTCCTCCATCCCTCCCTGGCACTCAGGATGCCCCCCCTCTCCATCCCTGGTACCCAGGGTGCCCCTCCCCATCCCTGCATCCCTCCCTGGTACCCAGGGTGCCCCCTCTCCATCCCTGGTACCCAGGGTACCTCCATCCCTCCCTCCCTCCCCACCCCCCCATGCACCCAGGGTACCCCATTCACGCATCACCCCCCCCCCAGCACCCATCTCCCCCACCCCAGGGGCCATTTTGGCTGGAGGAGGGGCTGGCAGGGACCCCCCCCCCGCCCCGCCATTGCCGGTGCCAGCGCAGAAGGAGCCGGGGGCTGGCACCCTGGGAGCAGCACCCAGGCGAGGTTGCCAGGGTGGGGATGTGATGGAGGGGTGGGGGTGGGGGTGTCACGATCCTCACCCCATCCCTTCCCTCGGCGATGTCCGGGAGCGGGATGCACAACGTGATTAAAAAAAAAAAAAAAAAAAAACCACAAAAACAAAACAAAAAAACCCCCGGAATTTCGGCCGAGGCGTTAAAAGAGGCGCCAGCCCACGTGTATGCGCTTTAATAAGGCTTCCACAGCTCAAAGGACAGTTTTAATCCCATCGAGTTGGCAAATAACAAGTCCCAAACAAAAAAAAACAACAAAAAAACCCCAAAAAACTCCCAAAAACCGGGAACTGGGCCCTTCGATCCGATCACGTCTTGTACCCGCAGCCTCCCCCTCGCTTCTCCCAACGCCGCCCCGGGCCCCGGCTCCTTCCTCCTTTAAAGTTTTCCCCAACGTTAGAAGCTCAAGGAAGAGATTTTTGTAACCCAAAAAAACCTAATTTGACAGCAAATTGAAGAAGGAAAAAAAAAAAAGAAGAAAAAAAAAAAAAGGAATTTCCAGGGAATATGTACACAAGCCGAGTGCTTCAGTCTGGGAAGAAGAAAAGTTCCTGCCTGTTCCCGAAGGATGGAGAGGCTTCGGTGTGTCCGACGTCTTCACCTTGGGAAAGAATTGCCCCGAAATTGCCCCCCCAAACCCACTTTTTTTTTTTTTTTCTTTTTTTTTTTAAAGAGCTCCAGGGCCCCAAGCGCCGGCTCCTTCTCCCCACAAGCCGCCGGGGAGGGGGGGGGACGGACGCGGAGCCAAGGAGCAGCTGGAATTCTTCGGATAAAAGATAATATTTATAATAAAGGCTTCGGGGTTGGGATGGGATACGGCCTCCCCCCCCCCCCCCCGCAGCCCCAAAACTCCTGCAATTCAAAAATAAAAGGCCACCGGGGGGGGGGGGGGGTAGCCCAACCCTCCGCAGCGCGTTTTGCCATGGAAAAAAGTTAAAAAAGGGGGGGGGAAAGGAAGAGAAAATGTCTAAATTTTATTCGGGAGACACCTCGAGGGTGCATTTTTAATGTCGGGAAGCGGGGGGTTGTTCTCTGCTATTAAGGGGCAACGGTGGGGGGGGGGGGGAGAGTGTAAAAAAAAAAAACAAACCCCAAACCCCCAAATAATTAGTGCATTCCTAAAAAACGAGAATAGAAGGGGGGGGGAAAAAAACCCACCTCTTCCCACGGGAAACGTGCCCTCGCCCCCCTTCCCCCCCCCCGGAGCCCCCTTCGCCATCTCCCCCCACCGTGGGCAAAGCCGCTGGCCGGCCCCCCGGGGCCGGAGGGGGGAAAAAAAAGATGTTATCAAAAGGCATTAAAATACCCCCCCGTTCCTAAAAAAAAATAATAAAATAATAAAAATAAAATAAGGAGTTGACAGAGCAGGCGATTAGGGAAGGGCTGGAAGTGAAGGCGAGCGGCTGAGGAGCCGGAGGCAGGGGGGGGGGCAGCTCCCCATTCCCCCCCCTCCCCGCAGCCACGGAAGGCTTTGGGAGGCAGAGCACAGCTTAGATTTTGGGTTAAACAGACGAAGTTTGGGGTTTTGTGTGTGTGTGTTTGGTTTTTTTTTTTTCCCCCAAAAGAGCGAGACATTCCTCACGAGTAACGATTTTTACTTCCATGCTGTACTGAAGGAGTAATAGCGGATGAAGAGCCGGGATTATCCGTCGGCAGGTTACGCCTAAGGAGCGAGGGGAGAGCAGAGCGGGACGGTTTCCCCGGAACGCATCCCAATCCCTCTGCGGGGGACGAGAGCCGGGGAAACCCCCCCACCCCCCGCCCCCAACCCTGGGAGAAACCCTCCGCCCCCAAACCCCCGCCCCGCTCCCTACCGCGGCTAAAAACTTCCCCAAACCTTCCCGGCGCTTCCTTAAATATAAAACGGGGAACGTTCCCTCGAAGGCAGGGTGTCCTTCAGTGCAATCTGCTTTGACATAAGGCATTTTTTCGTTTTTTTGGAGGGGACGGGGAGGGCGGGGGCGGGGGGGGCAGTCATTTCAGGATGGGTTTCTGCCTTCTGGAAGAGTCAAAGAGTTCAGTCTTGTATCCACCTTTTTTGGGTTGGTTTGTTGGTTGTTGGTTTGTTTTTGTTTTTTTTTTTGTTGTTCTCCTTTTAATGCCCTACCGCGTCAAAAAATCCTCTTCCCTTCCGGTCGCTCCAGCGCCTCGAAAACCATCAGTGTCCGAGCAAACCAGTCCCTGGGGAGGAAAAACACCCACCCGAGGGGGTGAGGACGCTTACGGGATGAAGTCAGCGAGCGGGGGCTTAAATCAAGGGGGAAGGAATAAAAAAAAAACAAAAAAAAAACCAAACCACCAAACTCACCTTTAAATCCTTCTTCGGGCATACAAACTGGGGACGGAAAGAAAAAGGCACGGCGTTAGAAGCCCCCCCCGCCACTCGTTTCTACACACGGTGACAGCCAAGCTTCAAAGTCTTGATTTTCAACCTTTCCCACCCAAATCCAACCCAAGCCTTGGCCAACCCAACGCGTCTCCCAAAACGCCAGCGGCGAGGCGCCTTCCCCGACCCACCCCCCCCCCCAAAAAAAAAAACCAACAAACTTCCAGGCGCGTGTCGTCTCCCCCCCACCCGCCCCCCTGCAACTCTCACCTTGCATAACGTCGTCCATCGCCGCGTAATCCGCAATGGGTTCGTCGGCCTGGAAAATCAAGCGGAGCAAGGGATTATTAACGAGGAAGGAAGCGAAAAACGGGGCGACGGTGCTGGGGAACGGGGCTCTCGCCCCAACGCCGTCTGGGAAGGAGAGGGGAGGACTGGCTCCCTCATTTAGCCGTGTTTTTGGGCTGGTACGCGGGGGGGCTCAGCAGCAAAGGCCAGCTAAGAAACGCTCTTTAATGAAAAATAAAAGAGGATTTGGCTTCTCTAAGAAGGAGCTCGTTAACTTCGGCCAGAGCGCAGGCACGGGTGGGCACGTCTAGGGCAGGGCGGTTTTCACACGCCCCGCGGGGCGTTTCTCTCCGCTTGTACAAAAATCAGTTGGGATTCTCCGCTTCACGCGACTTCGTCGCAGCGGCCGCAGCCTCCCGTTACCTTTAATAAAATGACGGATTCGGGGATGACTCCCAGGCTGCCGAGGGTGGCGGTGTCGTCGCTCAGGATCTTCCCGTCGATGGACAAATTCTGGTCGAAGGGAGCAACTGAAAATGCATGCATGATCTGTGCCAACACAATGAGACACGCTGGTTGTGTGCGGAGGGAAAAAAAAAAAACCAAAACAAAACCAAAAAAACCCACACAAAAAACCCACCGCTGCCGAGCTACGCAAAAAAAAAACCAACCAAACCACCCCGGCTTCCGAGAGCAACCCCGCGCTTTTCCGTGCCACGGGGGATTTTAGACTCTCCCTTCACCCCCTCCCAGCCACGCGCTGGTTTTTTTTTTTTTGTGTTTTTCCTACTGGAGACGGCTCGTTCCTCGGAGGAAAAAGCCACCTTACCTGTATTTTTAGCTCTTTGAGTGTCTGATTTGCAGAAACGAGCAGCGCTTTCTCCCCTCTGACTTTCCGGTGCCGGGTGCTCCGCCTGATGCCTTGCTTTTGGTAAGCGATGTAGTTCTGGTGCGAGATCTTCTGGCGCTTCGCACCACCGTTGGCCTAGAAACAAGAGCCAAAAGAAAAAAAAACCACCCAAACAAACAAACAAACAAAAAACCCCAAATAATCAAGACCTTAAGTTTGGGATTTGCGGAAAATACACCCTCCTCTTAACCCCGGGGCTGCGTTTCGGGCGAGTCGGCGACGCGAGGGAAGGAGGCACGAAGCGCTGCGATGCCCCGTGGAAAGCGAACCGCCGCACGCGAGAGTCCAGAGGAGCCCGAAGTCTCGGCCTCGAAACCTCGGTTCCCGTTTCGACACGCTAGCGCGGGGCGGATTACCAGCCGGGCGTACGAGTCACCAGCAATATTTGATCTCTCCGAACCCAAAGCGATGGTGCGGGCGCAACCGTTAAAAATGACCATTGAAGAGCCTTGTTGGTTTTGGCTGCTGGCGGTACGCAGAGCGGGGGGGGGGCTCCCGTCACGGTGACTCAAGAGGATGACGGAAAAACCGAGTAACCTGGCGGTAATTTTTGATCTCTACCTGATTAAAATCTGGGTCTTGCTCCCCCTCTGGCTTGTTTTCCTCCCTTTCCTCTTCAGCTTCCGAGCTGCTCACGTTCAGCTCCGGAGCAGCATCCTTCATTACCTGAAGTCATAAAAAAATCGTTCTCCGTAACTAACCCCGCGGCGTCAACCCCCCGACTGTCAACTCACAAGCAAACAGCTTGCGGAGGCCTCCGGGATGCCACCTCCATCCAGGGAATAACCCGGGGAGATGCGTTCCACGTGCTCTGGAACGTCTCCCTGCACCCCTCCCCAGCCGCGTGGGACCACGGCGGGTGGGGGATTGGGCTCAGGAGAACGAGCCGCTCCGTTGAATCGCAGGTGCTTCCTGCGGCTCAGGACCTTCCCTCCTCTCTAGGCCAAGGGAAAGTCTCCAGGGGCCTGGACTGATTTCTTTCCCATTAGCTGGCTGCTTCTCCGGTTCATCTAAGTGTATTATGAAAGCCCTTACACGCGGAAAGGAATATTATCTGTAAATTAAGACACTTATCCATCCCTGCAGCGGCCCGCCAGAGGCACTCAGCACCATTATTTATGGGTCTGGAGGCTGTAAGTAAACGAAATCTAAATAATTTACACAAAAACATAGAAATAAAAAGGATGTTCGGTTCCGCGTAAGGCACTCCAGGAGGCACGGATCCGCCGGACCTGAATTCCCATCTACGCTCCGGCTGGAGCGGGGGTTTGGAGGAGCCCAGGAGACCGGCACGCTCTCCGTCCCGGATGTCTGAGAGCCCGCTTCTCCGTCAATGTATTTGCAATTAACGATGCAATCATAGTCCCCAAACATCCAGCACCAACCGCAGCCTCCCCAGAGCCCTCTGCATTCCAGCAGTGCCGCCTTACGCCGATTTTATACGGCCGCGGCTTCGCCATGGCAGCGCCAGCCGAAGGAGGTCGTGGAGGCAGGGGGGCGAAGAGCAGGGGCGAGGGGATGGGAAACGCTCCCCGGCTTTGCACATCGAAAGCGGCGGGGAAGGAAGTGGCGGCGCCTTCGAGCGCCGCCGTCCCCAGCCCTCGCTGGCAGCGCTGCCGCCCCGCTGGCGGGCACGACAGCTCCTTCGCATCTCGCCGAGGCTGCCCCCTTAATGAGGGGTCTGGCAGGCAAGCTCTCGCCCCCTCTCTCCGACTCCAGCTGCTCGGCAAAGAATAGCTGCCTGTTTGGTTTGATTTTTTTTTTTTTTTTTTCCTTTTTGCCAGCCCCGTGCGTGAGCACGGTCCCGGCCAGCACCAGAAAAGAAACAACAACCCTCCTCTGCACCGGAGCCAAGATACGGCCGCGGGATTCAGCCTCCAGAGAGGCCGAAAGCCCGTAGCCCATGGCTCAAGACGGTGCTGCGTGCTCCGCTTCTCACACCCGAGGCAGAAACCCGTCCGGCCTCTGGCGCCCTGCAGTTGTCCGGGTTCCAGCTCCTCCCTTAGATTGGCAGGGAGGTGGGAATCGACGAGAGGCCAAAAAAAAAAAAAAAAAGGAGCAAGGAACATCTTTATCCGAGCTCGCCCAGCGCCTTGGTTTCCTCCTTAAAGCATCAAACGAGCCCTGCGGAGGAAGGCTGACTTTAACCAGCTCTCGCGTACCCGTAAAACCAATTCTAGCTCTAACACTGATCCCTTAAACCACCAGCAAAGCAGAGACGTAAACCGACAGCTTCGTAGGGGATCTCGAGAAGCATCTCTAAGTTCACCGCGATTTCATCAGCATGGAGGTTGAGGAGCTTATTTCTATCTAGGAATAAATGTCACTTGAGCAACCAAGAAAGGAACTGACAAATCCTGGAGGGGGAGGAGAACAGGTAGAGCCCAATAATGCGATTCTGAAGGCAGAAAAACAGTTACCACATTGCCTGAAATAATCAAAGATCCGTGAAGATACCGCAAAGGATTTGGTTTGGCAAAAGGAAGCTTCGAGGAGACCAAATTTTTTCAGAGTAGCTACAGCCAGAGTTTTCCCATTTGCTATTTTCGCCAAAGCGAGAGCTTCCCCGTGCCACGGAGCCGAGGGCTTTTTGCCCTGCCCACCACCACGGGCCACCCAGGTCCCCACCAGCAGGTCCCAGCCCTGCGGGGACGCGGCAGGCTGCGATAGCCGGTCCCGTCGCTCGGACGGTCATTTGGGTACTCGGTGCGGTTCCCGTTAAAATGAAACGGAGCCGGGATGAGCGAGGACGGAGGGAGAGAGCCCGTACCTTTTTGTTATCCACCACTTTATGGATGTAGATGGTGGCTTGGGTGTACTCACGCAAGTCCCGCTGCTGTTGGCACAACAGCCCTTCTCTGCACTCGGGACAGAGCTCTGGGGAAGGCACAAAGGGAAAATGCATTTAATCGTTTCAGCTCCTTGGAGACACCTGCCCGAAGCCTCCCACCGCTAACCCCGAGGGGCTCTGCCAAGCTCAGGATCCCCTTAAATCTGACCCTTTATCCCAAAAAATAACCACTTCCCAGGGAATCACAGAACAGTGGGGGTGGGAAGGGACCTCTGGAGATCACCCAGTCCCACCCCCTGCCAGAGCAGGGTCACCCACAGCAGGTGGCACAGGAACGCCTCCAGGCGGGGTTGGAATGTCTCCAGAGACGGAGACTCCCCCACCTCTCTGGGCAGCCTGTGCCAGGGCTCTGCCACCCTCACAGCAAAGAAGTTCCTCCTCGTGTTGAGATGGAACTTCCCATGGTCATGTTTGTGCCCGTTACCCCTTGTCCTGTCGCCGGGCACCACTGAGAAGAGCCTGGCCCCATCCTCCTGACACCCCCCCTTTCAGTATTTATCAGCATTGATAAGGTCCCCCCTCAGCCGTCTTTTTTCCAGACTGAAGAGACCCAAATCCCTCAGCCTTCCTTCATCAGAGAGGGGTTCCAGTCCCCTCAGCACCTTGGCAGCCCTTAGCTACAGAGGCAACATGTTGGATCGGCAACAATTAGCAAAAGGACGGAGCACAGACAGCGGCGAAACATTCACTCACTGGGCTCAGAGACGTAAAGTGCGCTCTCGGGGTCCGCCCCGGCAGCCTGCGTTCGGGTGATTTTGATGACGTGATCCACGACAAAGAGTTTTTGAATCCTCTCCCACTCGCTGGGCCATATCAGAGCTATACTGTGCAAAGGAACAAGAACGTGCTTTATGACATGGAAAAGCCAAGCCCCGAGCTCCCGAACAGCCTCCCCTTTTCTTTTTCAGTCCGTCAACGAAAGAAAAGCTGCAAAAATCAATGCTTAACTCCAGCTACGCGGGAGGGCCTGTACGCCCGAGATAACAGGGGAACAGCAGCGTGTTATTAGTGACGCTGTTCTGCTCCAGTCACGCCGGAGGGAGGACGGAGGAGGAGAGGAAGGGAAGATCTGCTACTTTTAGTTCTGCATCACTGCAGAAGCAACCCTACGGAGCATGAACTCCAGCCCAGCGTCCAGCGCTGCGGGGGTAAGTCTCACGGAAAGCAAATCCTAAGGAAGCCGGATGTTTCTACGCCCCGGTCAAATTCAGGGTAGTTTATTGTTAGGAACTAGCCGAGCTGAAGTAAGCGCTCTCTTTTTTTTTTTTTTTTTTTCTTTTTTTTTTTTTTTTTCTCCCCTGACCCAGCATCCTTCGACGATTTAGGTCTTGCCTCGCGGCAAAGGCTAAGGCGGGCCCGAGAAAACACACGTGTTAATTTTGCTCAAGGGAAAGGATTCGTGTTGCTGCAGCTCAGCGAGCCTCCAGGAACGGTCCCCTGTGGCACCCGCGAAGAGAAGAAACTCACAGTTTGGAGTCTTCTTTGGTCATGGAAGCGTAGGTGAACATGAGACCCCCGTGGGGACAGAGAAGAGCGCTGTTTCCTACCGAGGAGACGGGGCTGCAGCGCGTCGGCCTCCTGCGCGGGCAAAAGGAAAGCGGTTTGCAGAGCACGCTCGAGGTTATTTCACACAAACCACAACTCCGCAGGGCGGCCAAGAAGAAATCGCAGGTGACTCTTTACAGAAGGCACGCCAACGGGGAGCATTAAAAACTACTCCCGACGCGGAAATCAGATCGGCGTTCCCCCGCGTTGCAAAATCGCACTCCTCTCTAGCGGAGATTTCCATCTCCTGCCACCGGCAGCCCAGGGAAAGAGGCCCGAGCGGTGACCTCGGCCCAGGGTGCAGCTCCAGACAGACGACAAAACTAATCGGGTTACGAATCTAATCCGACCATCTGGTTAAGACACAGCAAACAAGGAAATTCGGTTTCTTACAACGTATTACAACCGATACGAGTCCTGCCAAACTCTTGTTTGCACGACGGCAAACCGCAGGCAACCCCAGAGCGCACCGGGATTCGAAAGCCAGATCGTTATCTGCGGCCCCTCCGAAAGGAATAAAAAGCACCCCCAAAAAAACCCCCTCGAGCCAAAGTTACCTGACAAATTTCCTCCACTCTTCTACAAAGAACTGCGAAACAATATACAGCTCATCTGTCTCCTGGAGGTGAAAAGAGAGGAAAAAAAAGATCCTTTTTAATTAATCCAACAATAGAGACGCGATGACTGTTCGGCTTTTTCTGCAGCGCTCATTCTCTCGGAGATCTCGCCGTTCTTACCATGACAACTCCATCCAAGCGCGCTGGGAAAGCCAAGGAAAATAATTTGGGATCAAGTACTAAGCACTTCCATTACTAATCTCGTGTTTATTACAAAGTTAATTTAGCTTTAGATCCAATTACCTTTAATTCGCTGCAGGAAACGGTCATTTCCCCCGGAGCGGCTCCGACTGCCCAGCACCGTGTTTTCTCTCGCCGGGCGCTCGGCGTCTAAAGCCTTTCTGCGCCCCCCCTCCCCGGGTGTGGGGCAAGACCACCCCAACCCCGCTTCGTTTGCTTCACCCAGGAAAATCCCGAAGTTTCTCCTTTGGGCAGCAGCAGGGATTCAAATCCACAGCCCTGCACCCTCGCGAGGCAGCGGTTTTAGGATAAACCCTCGTTTTCCTGTCCCAACCATTAGATAGGCCGCTGGAGCGGACAAGAAACCACCTCCATCCTAAAGAGCCGGGTGACAAAAATCACTTCCATGCTCACCTACCCTCACCACCTCCCCTAACGCGGATTTAAGGGCTCACTCCATCTTTCTGCGGGAAAATTCAGCACTCCTGAGGAATAGATAGATATTTTTCCATCTCCCTTCATCTCCTCTGCATTAAACCGCTCCGCTGATTTTCTTCCCCGAACCTCAACTGCTTTGGATCAGGAAAACTCAAAAAGCTTGAGGGAAAGATCCTCAGCTCTTTTTTACTCGGGCTCCCTTGGGAAATTCCAAGGGAGGGGAAGACGTAGCCTCGCTGCCTGGAGGGACCCTCATATTTTGAGCTGCCCCATGGTGATGGGGCTCCGGCTTTTCCATCACCCGCAAAAGCAGATCCAACCCGATACTGCCCTTAAATACCACCGGCGGGACCTGGCAGCTCCCCAGCTCAGCACCGAACGTTTCCCATTTAAACCCTTTTGGGACTCCCCGGTTCCGAGACACAGATCCCTGTTGACCTGAATATTTATTCCCGGCTGGAGAAGGCACCCGGGAATGGCAAACTGCCCTCGCACGTAGGAGCGAGGGAGGCAGACACCTGCCAAAGCAGCTTGGCAGGATCTAAGAGTCAATCATTAATCAGCGCCGCGAGACGTCTGGGAGCCAAGGCGCGGAGCCAACGGCTTGTGCCATTTCTTTTGAGCCTCCTCGAAGCTCCAGGAAGGTGCTGGAGAGCTGCAGGCTTGTACCGAGGAGAAGCCCACTGCGAGAGGTCTCACACGACCATCGCTCCCTATTTACAAGGCTCTAGCGTTTAGGGAAGCTCCCCCCGAGCTCTCGTGATGTAGGAGGATGCCGGAATTTTGTCCGCCCAGCAGCAAAAGCCTGGCGTGCACGGGAAGGCGGTGAAAAGCCGCCTCCGCCGGCACGGCCGCGTCGTTTCGCTCCTTCTAGGGGGCGGATATAACCGCAGCAGTAATATTGTCGCTGCTTATCTCTCCGAGCCGGGGCCAGCGCCGGCGATGCTGGCACACGAGCCGTTCTCGCGTTACCTTTAGCGGGGCGTTGCGCCAGCGCAGCTGATCGGGGGAAATCACACCTCGGCACAACACACGCGTAAGCTGCGCCGGCACAGCCACGCTCTCCGCTCCGACCGAGCGAACGATGATCGGGCAAGTCTCTCTCGCAGGCGGAATACAATTTTTTAGAAGTGGGATTAAAGCTCATGAAACCCTCCCCCCCCTACACCCCAGACCCACTACGTTCCCCTCGCCGCCCTCCTCCCCGTACCTGAGGCCAGCTGCCCAGGCAAGGTCTGCATTTATCGTGGAACAGGTTCTGGAGAGAAGTCTTTTGCTCGCTGGCCATCATCTTATGCAGGGCTTCGTTTTCCTCCCCTTCGCGCTCCAAAATCTGCACGAAACAGTTAATTACACCCCAGCTTCAGTTCCCAGCTGTTATTAAAAGGTGACAACACTTTTCCTGCGCTGCACTGCGTGGTGTTCTAAAGAAAACCAGAAACACGACCACGTCTTTACGGCCAACAAGAAGGCAACGTTCATTCAAATACCTTGCACTGGGAACAGCACTCTCTGTTATTTGGGAATTCGGGGGCTTTTGGAAAATATTGCTTGAGTTTTTCCCAGGCTTCCTTCGAAACCACCCTCCGTTCGTTTTCCGATATGCACAGGTCACCTGCGGGGAGAGAGAGAGAGCGAGAGAGAGCCAGGAGTAGGGCTTTGCTCTCGACGCGCTCAGCGATGTCGCGCAGCCCTCACTAGATGGAGGAGATTACAGGGTATCAGCCAACACCACGTCAGCAAAAAAAAAAGAGAGCACAACTAACACACAAAGTCACCTTCGACTTCTTTACCATTTCCTCGTTTAGACAGGAACAACAAAAAAATAAATTTACGATTTCAATTCATATAAACGTCCTTCAGATTCCCAAGCTCGTGAACCCAAGCAGCTGATCAAACACAAGCGGTGGCAAAGAGATGCTCGGAAAAGCGAGGGCAAGCCAAAGAGGGCATGGGGCTACCGTCTTCCGACCTTGGCTATCTACGGTTACATTTTTACGGCGACTCCGTTTACCAAGCTGCAGACTAACCCCGCGCCCCACGAAAACAGGAGCCAGGTGCTTTCCACGCTCTTTGAAAAAACAAAACCGCCGCCGTGTAATCTCCGAGGGCTTCGCGTGCCCTATCCGCGATATCCACAAAATCCGGAAAAAAAAGACAGGTTTGGCACCCTACATCTGCCCCAGGGAACACCTGGGGCGTGAAGATCCGAAGCAAGATTTACCAACTATCCCTCGGCCTGCTGGACGATGTATCCCGACGCTCAAGCAGCTCAAAAAACCCCCCCAAAAGAACAGCTTCACGCGAGGCGTTTGTCATTTTAGCGCCGGCCGTAGCAGAAAGGTCACGCTCACGCGTTTGGACACCGCGCGTACGCATGACGACACGCATTCCGGCGGACAAACAAGGCTTGGGAAAACGGGAGAAGGCGAGGGCTCGGGGATCCCAGCAGGGCCGACGATCGCCGAGGGGAAAGCAAAACCGCATCTCCCCGCGAGAGAGAGAGCAGCTGGGAAGTCAAGGCCCGGCTGTCGCGGGGAGAAACAAGGGGAACAGTCGTTGCAACACGGAGAGGCAAACCGTCACGCCTCGACGGGGGTTTCGCCAGCGAGAGGGAAGCAAAAGAGCAACCGCGAGGTCGCGGTGCTGTGTTTCTACAGCCCGGAGAGCTACGAAAAGGAGACGGGGGAGAAAAGGCTCCTTCCTCCCCGCCCTCCGGTAGCTCTTTACCATCACAAGCAGCTCCTCAGCCCCACAGACCCATCAGTTTTCCTCGCTCCGGCCAAGCCTGGATTTCTGCCAGCCCCGAAGTGGGAGGTGGGGTGGGGGAAATAAAAAAATAGCAACGCTCCCCTCCTGCTTTTCCTCTCATAAACAAAGGTCGGGCTGGACTGCTTCGATGCGGCGCTTGGCCGCTTGTTCTTCATCAAACGCGAGCAAGCGGCCCGGCTTTACCATAGGAGGAGGCAGGACCAGGCTGCTTTCCAGAGCCGGGATGGCGGAGGGTGGGGGAGAAAACCCCCGAGCTTGTACAAATAAGCGCCTTGACGCCGTGTGATGGATGAAAACAGATGAATACACCGTTGAGCGAAAGAGGTGGGGGGAAAAAAAAAAAAATCAGATCCGGGTGCGCGGGGAACAAGTGCTTTGCCATCTGGAAGAAGATGATCCAAACCGCTGCCGACCCCGCTTCCCCCTCCCGCCGTCCAGAGAGACCTTTTTTTTGGGGCACGTCTTCCCTTGGGAAGTCTTGGGAGATTGGGGGAAATCTTCCCCTGGTTACCTGGAAAAAATTCTTTGCCGGGGTCGGGCGACTAGCAGAGAGCGAGAAATCGCGGCAAAGATGCAAAGGGACTTCTGAAGGGAAGGCCCGGGTGGCATTTCTGGAGGGCAGCCAGACCTCACGGATAAAGAGCCGGCTTTTCCGCAGCCTGCCATGAAGGCAGGAACTTCCTCCGCGGCAAAATTTGAAGGCTGGAGGACCCAGACCTCCAGATTCGCCGGTAACGCTCCAGAGGGAAATTTTCGAGGTGGAAAGGTTGTTTTTCCATGAGTAATCGGAGGTCAGCTCCGGAGAATGAAATCTGATCTGCCAGCAGCCCCCAGATTTAAGATTATTTATTCTGATACGACCCAAAGTCACAGATCAACTAGCGATTTACCAGCGCGTAGGCCTATTTTTATCATGTCTGGCTACATGAAATGTTTCATCACCACGCCGCGTGCCTTTATTGAAGGGCAGCAGCCTCGCGGCAGTGGGAAATACGGCGTTAAAGGCTCCGAAAAACAGCTCAGAGCGTGACAAAGCGCTTAACCACTCTGCTTTAAAATGAGCCTTTATCAAGCCATTACTCTACAAGCCTTGATTAGCCTCGATGACAGGAGGCGCGTTGCTAATTTATGGCATGTTTCTTTCTTACTAGGAACAAGATTTGAGCATCCCTGGCAGGGAAATTTATGCCACCGAACAGAGCTTGCTGGAACGGTTGCGTCTGGGAGCGACGCACAACGCTAAAAAAAAAAAAAAAAAAAAAAAAGCGAGATTTAAACAACAGGGTAGCCAAGGATGTAGCTAATGAACCATCACCGAGCAAAACAACCGACATCGGGTCAAAACCTTATGTAAACAGACACCAAAGCACAGCAGGTTGGCAAATCGATATCCTTAGCGGTCCCAGCCGCTCCCAGATAAGCCCGTGTTTCTACAGTTGTTAGGTAAGCGCTCCTGTTTTCGTGTGAACCGAGAGAATAAACGGATACTCTCAGCTCCCACCTCGACTGATTTCAACCACCTGAGGTTCTCAGAGCTTCCCCGCGGCTGCAGATCCTTGGGGCGCTGCCCTCGCTCCATTAGCGAGAGGAGGAGAGAGGCTCCCCTTCCGCCGCGCCCCTGCGTTTACGCCCCTGTCACCGCCCTCCAAAACTCGGGCCGCCGCGTGACGACGGGCGCTCGCCAAATCAAAGCTCGAAGGCTGAGCGTCACGTAAACCCCAGGCCGACGAGGATAAAGCGCGTTTCCTTGGGAGCTACTCACGTTGGCCTTGGACGGAGCAAAGGCTACGAGGTTAATGCCTCGAGCAGTGGGCAACAACAGATCTATTCGGCTCCATTCCCCCCGTAGAGACCTACCATGTGGGCAAACGATGTCTTCATTAAAATTTAATTCCTCTTCCTCCTCTCTCTTCTCTTCATTTGATTCATCTAATTTAAAAAAAAAAAAAAAAAAAAAAAATACAAGGCGATTGCAGAGAGTTCCCCTCCCAAGGAAAGGAAAAAAAAAAAATCTTTAGGGGAAAGAAGCGCGGTTGCCTTTCAAATTGTGGCAAACCCCTTAACCCAAGGGAGACTTTGGAAGCAAATTTGTTATTCTCCAATGTCTCGGCCTCCAGGCAGGCGGGATTACAGCCTACAGGCCACATAGGAGTGCTTTGAAGTGCGAGGAGCACAAGACGGTCCTTTGTGAGACTACAAAGGATGCATTTGTTCCGGCTAAACCACCCCAGGGGTTCGCTGTTCCCAAAGATCGCAGAGTTTAACCTAAACACAGCCTAGGTAGGAGCGCGGGGAGCAGAAACCTTCCCGGAAAAATATTAGTCCGCTCTTTGCCTTGATCTAAACCAGATGCCGCCTGACAAACTAAGGGGGAGCCTGCCAGGGGGTTGACGAGCCCCACATTAATGTAGAAATTATAGTTAAGAACCACAAGAACCATAGCTCCAGAGACAGAAGCGCGCCGGCCGCTGAACTGGAGCGTCACCAACACAAGAATGTGTTACTAAGAGCCTCTAACGACGCGCCTAACGAGCCCGTTGGCTTGTGAGCCATTCTACCGGCCTACCTACCGGGAGTTGCAACCTGTTGTGAAACCAAGGTGAGCAGCCAGGAATGAAGAACCCTTATCAGGACGCGCCGCTGGGCAGCCCATCGGCTCCCGTTTCACTCAAACCACCTTCCTGCCCTCAGTCACGCCAACAAAAACCTCCACCAAATAACCAGTTTCCAAAGGTTTTAAAGAGCAGAAGGCAAATAAAAACCCCCATCTACTCTCACGGACTTGTGATGTGAGCACAGAAGAGAGTCCAATTCATGATTATTATTTTTTTTTTCTTTCCTAGGCTGTGTTTTGCCAGAGCCGGGCTGTTTCACCCACAGACCTTCCCAATAAACACCTCCATCCCTTCCCCAAGGTAATTTTCCTGTTTCTTCCTCCCCTGCGCTCTCGCGTTCAGATAAAAGCCGATGAAAAGCTCACGTGTCTCGGGCGGTAATTTTACACAGTTTTGTAAAACTACTTAGTACTTCGTCTTCTTCTCCGGGTACGAAGATCACCCAGCAGTTTTGAAGCTTATCAAATAAAAAAGCTCCTTAAATGAAACTTAAATGAAGGAGCTTTTTTTTTTTTATTATTATTATTTGATTTATTATCCTTTCCTTCCTACTCATACGAGGGAAGCAAAACAGCTACAGGAACACCTGACGTGTCTGTTGCTGGGAGGTATCAGTCAGAGCTGGTGGGTCTCCGCAGCGGCAGAACTACCTTTGCTTTGTGCGTTTCCATTCATTTTTCCGTTGCTGTGCTCCCCGTCTTCGTCTTGCTCGTTTAATTGCTCCAGAGCCAACTGACGCCAGCTGCGCAAGGACGCCTTTCCCACCCAAAACCCGTCGTTCCTGCAGAGAGAGAACAGCAGTGGCACCGCGAATCCCAACGCCGTTCACTTTCGGAGCCCAAACAGTAAAATGTTTGGGGGGTGGGGGAAAAAAACCAACTAACTATTTAAGCAGTTAAAAAAAAAAAAAAAAAAAAAAAAGATCTCCGACAACGTTTGAAGTTGTCAGGACTCACATACCCCTTGACTGTTATCTTCAGCAAGTTCGTAACGGTTTTGTAGTCTTCGTTTAACTGGTTTTTCAGTCGCAGGATTCGACACCTTTCCACCACGCAGTCCTTGCAAAGTGCTTTGACTGGGGGGGAGGGGAAAAAGAAACACAATTTACGGTTATTTCTTGTGCGGCCGAGCCCCTTCGCTGGTTTGAACGCCCTCAGACAGGTATGTACCAACTATCCTGCCTCGCCACCGGCGATTTCACGTGGAAATGAGGAGGTCCCTGGGGTTACTGCCAGATCAGGCCGCATTTGAAGCTGAAAGAAGCGTAAAACGCTTCCGATGAGGTGTGATCTGTTCCGCCAGCTTCGCAGCGCTGGTATCGACAGTCTGCAGTCACGGCTGCGAGCCAGGTCACGCCAACGTACAGCCACGGGAGGCAAAAGGCAGGAGGGTTTAGGCATACGCAGGGGTGGGGGGTGGGGGGAAAAAACCCCAAAAACAGCGTATTGTGGCACTTTGCCACTTAAAATCAGAAGAGAACAACTCTCCCGCAAAGCTCCGCTGGACCTAGAGGAGTGGAAACCCTACAGCTGGGCGTGGATTTTCATCTGGGAGCAAGAGGGTCGCGTCCAGGGAAGCGGCGCATCCGATCCTCCGTGCCTCCCAGCCGTACTCAAGGGAAAAAAACAAAAAAAGCCAAAAAAAAAACCAACCCTGCAGGCGATCTTCCAGTTGACGAATAAACATTGGCCTGGTTTGGTTTCCCCCCCCCACCCCCCCCCCCACAAAGGCTGCCTGCGTCACAGCAGTTTCCGCCGGTTGCGTTTCTTCCGTATAAGCTCCTAGTAGGAGCTGAGCTAATTTGGTCTCAGTGGGAGTTATTGAGCTCCTTTATGAAAGAAATTCGGCTCGGGGCTCCATTAAGGGATGCCCAAAGACTGTAGGGGCCGGGCTGACCCCAAAAATCAAAACGCGCGACAGATGCTCGCGAGACAAGCGCAAAGGCTCCCAGGTACGCGCGGCCCTCGCGTGAGACGGCTCAGGACAGGCTGGAGGTGAAGGACAGTAAATGATTTTTTCTCGCCCGGCGCGTATCGCGCTGCTCCGGAGCGCGGGCTGCTGGCAAGAGGCAGCAGAGATCCGCACGCTGCGCGAAACGCTGCCCACGCAGGATCTGTAGGTGCTGCGAGGCACCGAAAATCATTTTCAAGAGTCTGGGGGGGATGTGCGTGTGCGTGTTGCATGTGCAAGTTTTGTTATTTTCCAGAAATCAACTTCATAAAACCATCCCAGGATCACGGTTTCCAACCTAAACGCGCCACCGCTTTCTGAGAAATTCCTCCATGCGCTTCTCTTCCTAGAGGGAGCAGAACTCGGGTCGCAGACCAATCGGACTAACTGCGTTTGTTTGAATGCTAACGCAATTAGGTGATAGGAAAAGGGAAAAAAAAAAAAAATCACCCGGAAAGAAGAGCGCAGCGCAAAAGCTATGCGCAGAAATGAAGTTATGATGATAAAGGATGGCTCAAAACGGGGCCGGGACCACAACAAGGCCCTACAACGCGTTCAGCGCGTGAGAGGGCGTTTTCCAGCCCTCCGCCTTACCGTTCAGCCGGGGCCCGCCGCCGTATCTCCTGTAGAAGAAGTCAGCCACGTACTCCGATATCCTCTTCATAATGGATATTTTATCGGGATGGAGCTTGCCGTGCGCGCACAGGCAGGCTGTGTTGTCTATAGGCTTCGGAGGAGTAGACTCATCCAGCCATTTCTGCAGCCATTCCAGGGAGATGAAGTCGTACGGGGAACCTGGGGAGGGGGGGGGGGGGGGGGGGGGAAGAAAAAAAAATACACGAAGAGAAACAAGCCTGTATGTGTCAGCGAACATACAACACAGCAGATGGCATTTTATAATTACTCCGATATCCAACGGTACTTTTAAAAACATCAACAAGCTATCGCCGTCGATTCAATCTCCGCGGTGCGAGTTTTCAAGCATCCGATACCGCTTCCCCCCCCCGCCCCCCACCCTCCAATTCTCGTCTCCGTATCGCAGATTTAGAAGAGGGGAGCTATGTGAAATGAAGGCACGCAAGAAGCGGCGGTCATTTCGAATTCAAAGCAAGCGACAGGGAACAGCGGAGCGCTCCAAGCAGGGCTGCCTTCAGACTGCTGAGCCTTTGAGGGGGGAGAGCAGTCGAGGAAAGGGGAAGGTTTTCTTATCGGCCACCAAGGGACAAATAATAACATTTAAATTAGGATCACACATTAAAGGCAACAGCAGCAAGTAGAGGAGGTCAATGCTCGCCCTGTCCCTTCAAGCGCCCAAAATGTCAGCGTTATTCTGGGCTTCTCTCGCAAATCTGGGCGAGAAAACACTGGCACATTTTAAAATTTACAGCGCAAACGGAAACTTGCTCGCATTTTTTAGCGCGAGCATGATTTTTTTTGAAACAGAGCGGCGGGCTCGCCCTTGTTTGCCAAAGGAGAAGCACCTCGCACAAAGCCAAGGTTCAGGAGAGGGTCAGCGTCTCCACGAGCCGGGAAACAGCTTTTGGTCTCGATACGGAGACCCAGTATCGACGCGCGAACCCTCCTGCGAGACGACTGGGAATTTCAGAGGAAATTGAACCCATTCTGTGCTGACACGGGGAGGGCAACGCTGAATCCGAGGTGAAACGTAACCATTAGTTGCACTTAACACAAATCCTCAACGTTTCACGCAAAGAAGCGACAGAGAAGCGACAGGAAAACACTCCGGCTTCTTCCAGCTTGCCCTGGATCTTTGGGAAGCCGGGCTTCAAACCCTCTGCAGGAGAAATCAGCAGTATTTTCATCTTATGCAACGCCATCAGAGACAACACAGCCATGACCTCCAGAGAACCGCAACGCTGTCAGAAATGGTTTGCTAGTTTGGGATGAAAGCTGCCTCCCCCGGAAAAGTACGTTTTTCTGGGGCAGGCTACACAAAGCTGGCAGAAAACGTGTCTGCACAGCTGCGGAGAGCATCCCAAGCTCCCGCGGGATGGGAGCCGGAGCAGCTCCGGGATAACGCTGCCTCCAGCTGTGCCCAGCAGCAGGTTGTGGGTGCCCTCAGGGCACTGCTTGGGGTCCTGCCATCTTCAAATTGGGGCAGAGGTGCTTTACCTACACCGGTAAAAAAAAAAAAAAAACCACCACCCTTTTGAGATTTATTCCTCCGTCGCGCTAGAAACGCCAAGAGCAAACGATTCTCTTTCTGCTAAGGGAGAGAGAAAACACCCCGGAGCTGTGCTTGCTGCTCCTTTCGAACGGTGACTCACGGCAGAGTCATACCTCCACCGCAACTTTGACTTAACGGTGACATTTTAACACCGCTCAGACTCGCGGGGACTCGGCAAGATGAGCTGCGACACCCTCCTGTTGGTGAGTTAAGCGCCCGTCGTCTGCAAAGCCGGGTTCATAAATTGAAGAGGCAGACATTTACGGGAGCCGGGGAGTCTGCTGTTCGGCTACTCGCATCTCCCTGCCGGTTCTGAGCATCGAGCAACGAATATTAAGAGCTAAAAATCAAATTGTCTAACTGGCCACGCAATTAAACGCATTTTAAAGTCTTTAATTACGGAGCTCCTGGAGTTTTTAGGAGATGCACGCAGCGGAGAGGAACTCCCCACGCTGGATGGGCAGAGCAAGCACCTCTACACTTGTTTGGAGGGCGACGGGAGAGAAAAAACGAGGAGGGGAGTAAAAATCCTCGTGCTCAGACATGCTAAAGTGACAAGACACAAGGAGCAGTCGGAAAGGATTAACCCCAGTCATTCATCGGATGGACCTCGAAGTTTAGCCATGCGCCTTCGAAACACTGGCGGGGATGAATTAAATCGTTTTCTGCTGGAGGTCAGGCATTCTCCTGCCCTGTTACCTGCTGATTAATTCGGATCAACAGCTCCCAAACTTGCCGTGAGCTGGCAGTTTGAGACCGGCCATTTATTCTGCCTCGATGCTACCGAGCGCTAACAAGACAAGCTGCTCACCGGGCAGAAGAAAACAGTCACAATGCATGGAAGCACGCAGGAGAGACTGATGGGGAAGGAGCGAGAGGGAATTAGCGACGCCGGAGGCCATGAGAATGAGCAAAAAACCCGGAGAAAAATAGGTTAAGGCAGAAAAAACAAGAGAGGAAAAACAAATTCTAAGCACGCGCGAAGCAACAACAGACGGCTATCGCTCTTCCTCTTCCGAGGGGGCTACGGCTAATGCCTTCCAGCGAAGCATTAGGCCACAGAAGCGAGTTGTGGGTTAGTTACAACACATCACTAATCTTAACAAGGCTCTACTACAAAATACTACCACAATATCTTACAGACCAGCTTCAGCAGGTAACCTTTTGTAGAGCTCCTTCACCTCTTCGTGTTTGATTTTGCCTCTGGCCACGCTCTGTTTGCGCATCTCGGCCATTTCGTTGCACCACTCCTCAAACTTGCAGTTATCCCGCTCGACCAGCTCCTGCAGAAAAGCTGTTGGGAATGAAGGAAAAAAAGCAGTCGTTTCAAGGAAAAACGCCAATTATGGTAATTATCCCCGCCATCGGTTATCTGGGGATAACGGCAAGCCTTAAAAAATTCCCCCCACGTGGCTACCGACACACGAGGTCTTCCCGAAAGCCAAGCCCGCGGACGTTGCTCTCTGGGATGTTTATGGTTGTAGATGATTAAATGCAACTACCCCACGCCGTACAACAACGCCCCAAGAAAATAATTTACTCGGGGCTGGTCGCCGCTTTTAAGAGAAATCCTTTGCTTGCGAACAAACCTACGCCGAGCGCTGGCAGTCGTGCCGAGTGCGGCGGGGTTTGGCGAGAGGCTGGAGAGCCGGAGCGCGGCAGGACGCTGCCTGCTTCGATCCCTCCCTGCTATTCCTCTCGCTCCGGCCATTTCTCTGCCTCCCACCGAAAGCAAGGCCCCGTCATTCCCAAGGGAGAAAGCGAGAGCTTCTCGTCCTACAGATACATCCGAAGCTCATCCCGACGTGCAGCCCCAGGGGAGGCGCGATCGCAGCAAGAGGGGTCAAGCACGTTGCAAAGCCAAGGGCAAAAAGCCCTCAGGAGACGGGAGATAAGCCGGGGCAGCTCCCGGTGTCGACGGGAAGGTGAAGAAAACAGGAAATTTTGCTGTCGCCGATGGAAAAAACCAAACAAACAAATCAAACTTCAGCAGAGGAAAAAAAGATTAAACGCTTCCCTCGCAGGGCTGGTCTAGGGGAGGGGGAAAGCACTGCTTATCTGAAGCCTCTTCCTATTTAGCAGTATTTCGAAGAGCTAAAATATTTCCCCCGAAAGGTTAATGCTTGTGTGGCCAGAGAGCACAATATCCACCTCGGGGAGAATCCACAGCGTTAAAAAACAACCAGTTTGAAGCCCTTGAGGTCAGCGCCGAGTTATGTCTCTCCACCGTCCCGGAAAAGCCGCTTTTAACGGCATCAAAGCAAAATGCCTCAAATTTACAGTTGCATGAAACCTCCCCGCAACCGCACGGCTCGACTGCTGCCCTTCGCTCCCTGTTCCCTGGCAGGCTTCCACGGGAAACAAAGGCAACCGCGGGGCCACGCAGGAATTCGGAGCTGGGTGGAGAGGCTTTTGCTGAGTTATTGTTTAGGGCAGAGGGGTAGGAGGAAAGGGAGTGCAAGAGAGCTCAGGAAACAGACTGAAAATGCGGATTTGAGGCAGGAATTAGCGCCGATTCCCAAAGCCGCGGAGATCGGAGGGTGGGTTTTAGTGGCGGTGGGGCTGGAAAAGGTTTGGTGCTGTTATTGGTGGGGAGGGGGGGGGGAGAAAGCTGTACGATTTACCCCCTTCGCATCCAGATAACCTGAACAAAAAGGGAGGTCCAAAGGGGACGCGCCACCTCCGCTGCCCCCGCTTCGCAGGAGAGGGAAGAAGGTGGAACGCACCTCCCTCCCCGTCAGCACCAGGGGCCTAATTAATATTTCTAATCGAGTAGCACGCAAACGTGAAGCATCGTTAAATCCACAGGCCAAACCTACAGGGATTTCTGCCACCCCCAGCAATTCTAAAGCGAGACACGAACCCGCTTGTACAAAACTCTTGTTCAGGGCTTGGATCCTCTTATTTTCATGCCGTTTAGTCTCACTACGGCAAAAGATTAAGCACTCGCAGAAGAAACCTGACATCTGTCAGGATTATTCACCTCCAGCACAGTGCGTGCACTGCCAATGACATTTAATCACACTGTTCTCCTTCGCCTTCAGGAACCTGAGCGGTTCCTGCGGGATCTCGGCTGCGAATCCCATCACTCCCGCCGCCGCACGTGGCTCCCAGCGGGGTGATCTCCTCCAGCTGGTTACGACAGCGAGGTCTGAGCGGGCACAGGGGTGGGATCGGCAGGCTAATATGATTTAAGTGCGAGGGGTTTCGCCGGTCATGACACCAAGTCTCCATACAGCACCTTCCGGGCTCCCGGAAAGCAGTTGCAAAAGGGATTTCGAGGAAAAGCCCGCCTCCTGGCCCTCATGGAGCATCCCAAGACGAGACGCTGAGGCCAGGAGAGTCAAAGCTCACTTACTTACCTGGTACTTCGACGGTCAGAGATTTCTCCCGGGTTTGCAGCCTGTACACCAGCATGTAAGCATTGCGGGAGCAGTGAGTCCCTTTCCCACATTTCGGTTTACGAGTCTGGGCTTTAGAAGGTTCCGCTGCGGTACAGAAGGCAAAAAAACCATCATGAACACACAAGCTCGCTTACTGATTCTCCGTTAACGGGACGAGTTTGCCACCTAGCCGGCTTCCCTCGCCCCGCTGCGCCCTGCCAGGCATCTTTGTGCCAAGCATTGGGCTTGGCACGAGCCAAAATTGTATCCCAAAGAAAGACCCAAATCCCTCCAGCGTTTCTGGAGGCAGGGTAATTCAAAGGGACTAAAATTAGGAGTCTGCTCTCAACCGCCCTCTCCAAGAGCCTTTCTTCTCTCTCCAATTAAACCTCACCGCGCCAAAAAGCTGCCCTTGCAAAAACATCCCTTCTCCCCTCTGCCTCTTGTTCTGGTGTCCTGGCACCAAAGAACGGAGTCAAACCCTCGGGGAAGAAAAGTCTTGTTTACAGGTGACTGCGTATGTGACAAAACGCACGCTTTCACGGAGCGAACGGCCGCGGAAACGGTCATTTCAGAGCAGCCGGTGGCGCGACGTGAACTCGTGTCGCAGACAGGCTGCCAGGCGAGGCAAAAATACTTACCTACAGCTGCAGCTTCAAAAATCAACCCTTTTTTTTTTTTTTTTAAATTTAAAAAAATTAAAGGAACAACCCTCCACGGGTCAAACTCTAAACGGAACGTTGACATATCAAGAAAAGCATCTGCCTTTCCCAAATTCTGGAAAAATTCACGTGCCTTTCCCACTCGTACCGTCCAGGGGACTTCCTAGACACTCTTTATTTGCGTTTTCTCCAAATATTTTCTAAATTGTTCCCATCTGCGGGGCCAGGCTGCAGGACTCTTCCCCACAGCAGCCCTCTGCTTTACGTTACTGACCTTCTCCTGCTGTCGCAGGTATTTGTAACGAAGCAGCGTCTCAGTTTTGCTTGGAGTAGGCAAATAGCATCAACATTGGATAAATCTACTAAGACTCCCAGCCCCCAGAGGCTTCTAAACGCGCTTTTACTCCTGTCCTTCACCCAGCCTTGTATTTCAGCAGGAACGCTTACTTGCTGTTAAGCATAAACCTTTACAAAATCGGTTTATTCGCATCCGATTTTGCTCCGCTGGGTAACTCGGGAGGTGAAAAAGAAAGGCTGAGAGACCTCTTTTTCCCTTTCAGGGCTTATTTTTCTATCTTACACCACTAGATGTCTAGCCAGCTTCACAATTCGCTTGCAAGCAAGCGGCAGTCGAACATTAACCGGATGAGAAAGCCTCTCCCGTGGCAGGCGGCGTTTATGTACGTCGCGATGAAATGCAAGAAGCTGTTTACTAGCAAGGGAGCTGAAAATAAAGCGGCACCGTGCGGATGCGCGCCGGGAAGGAAGCGGGAGAGGCAAGGGAACGTCCCAGTCCCGCTCAAGGGTGCGCTCAGGCTGGCGCGGCTTTACAACAAACTAAGGGAGCAAATACATCCGAGGGTGTCTTTTCACGCAGCTGTTAATTTAAGGATGCTTTAAAGAAAGGCAACGTTTCATGAAGTCCAATTGCAGCAAAGCACGAGCGTCCCGGTGTTTCTGGGAACGGACCGCTCGCATTGTAAGCGAAATTTCTGGCATTAAACTTCCCTGTTTCCCAATACTGCAAAGCGTCCGGCGCTAAGGAACGCTGAGCGACCGCAAATCCGAACACTCAAAATGCCAATTTAATGGCCGAACCGTTCCTATATACCCACTGCAGACCCAGAAACCCACAGGTCCAGCCTCAGCCCAAGCTCTCTGAGAAATCCAGACCCTGTCCTGTCCCGGGAACGCGGTTATCTGGGCAGCAACGGGACATTGCACAAAATGAGCCGGCAACGGTAGAACAGAAGAACATAAAAGAGAAATAAAAAGTGTGAAGTAAAAAGGCAGTTTGGGCTTCCAAGCCGTTATTTGGCTTAAGATTTTTTTTTTTTTTTTTTTTTTTTTTAACAGAGACTCTTCACTGCCTCCAAGTAAAACTCCTCAGTGGAAATAAAAACATAATGTGTTAGGGAAACTGAAAGTAATCTTGTTATCTGTTCCCAAGGCTCCTTTCGCACAGCGGCCAAGGAAGCAGCAACTTGTGTTTCATCCCGATAGGCAACTTGCTGCCCGCGTTATCAGCGCCTTATCTGTCATGCGGCAGGCAAGAGAAATACTAGAGCGGAGGAACTGATCACGAGGTGTGCGTAAACACTCACACGGGCCTGAAACGAAGACAATCTGGCTGCAATTAACAGAACTGCCGTTTCACACATTACTCCCAAGCCGTGACAGCACGCGTAGGAGCGCTTTTGTTTTACGAGTAACAAGGGCCTCCACGTATTCAGCCTCCGTGTTTTGGGTGAAAAGAGTTATTTGAAAAGGGCACTCACAACTGAAAGGTTTTACCTAGATCTTCCTCAATCCCCAACTGCAGTTTCTTCCCCTCCATCTTTTCTATGTCTTCGTCGTTGAACTTGTACCACTCGCCCGTCTGCGGATCCTTCACGTGGGCGATGTAGTGCCCGGAGTAGGCGCTCACGCCCCGGTGTATGAGGACGGCGCTGAGTTCATACACGTAGACGCCATCTGGAAGGAAAGTGGCAGTTACGTGGCGCTCCGGATGAAACAGAACAAACCTTTTGTCTCCCAGCACTTAACGTTTTGGCAAGGCAGCAGACAAGGGCTGCACTTGAACCAGCATCTCTCCGAGACCTCCTTAAGTAGGTTGCGGCTTCCACAACCCACTTAGCGAGGCAGTTATTTGAAACGCGAGCTTCAAACAACTCTTGACATAATTTTTCATCAAAAAGGGCATTCAGGGGAGATCTCCTCTCGTCTGCCGAGGGGCGGCAGGTAAAGTTAACGAAACACAGCGCAGAAAACTCACTTTTTTGTTCCATAAAAGGCTCCATGTCAAGCAGCTCGGAGAAGCCGATGTAGGTGTTGAGCTTTTTCTTATGGCCAGTTTGTCTGTGCGGAGGCAAAGCTTCGGTTCAGGGGGGACAGCAAATAACAGTTCACACCTCAAAATAACCCCCCTTGAAACCCACCGAGCATCCCCAGGGAAGCTCATCCACGCACTCAATCCCCAAGCTCCCAAATCAAGGCAGACAGAGAGAGGGGAGCAGGTGGCTTCCCAAAGAGCTTGCCGGCAACCCAGGGTGCTCCAGCATTTACAGCCCACGCTCCGGCGAGAGGCTTACCTGTCAAACACGAAACGCATCAGCTGCAGGTTGAGCGTGCAGGGAAGACTCAGCAGCCTGATCTTCCTCGTGGCGTTCTGCTTACTCTGACAAGTTTCGCAAAAATAACGATTGTCCCCTTCTAATTTTTCTTCCTGAGCGGGGAGGGGAGGCAGAAAGAGGTTACCACCAAGTCAACCAGTCCAAGCTACTCGACAGCTGGAGACTGAAAAGCGCACACTTATTTTAACCATTTAAGTCTCTACCCAGCTGCTTTCCAAAATAATCGCTCGGTGGAAAACGCACGCTAATAAACGCGCTTTAACGCGTGGCCATAGTAGGCCGCTCTCACTTTTAGGGAAAATTTTAGACGGAATCAAGCCCTGTTCTCAGGGCGCTTACAAGGCCGCCGGGTTTGCTCTCCACTTGCCTGAGCTGGTTTACACTAAGGGCTACGGAAAAATGAAACAATTAAATCGCCCTTTTACGAGCTCACACGGACCAAGTTAATGTAAAGCCACATTTTAGCCTGCAAACTCCAATCCTCTCGTGCTCAGCCAAACATCACGTGTTGGAGCCATCGCCTACGCCTAAGCAGATCCAACAGCAGGAGGAAGGCAGCGGAAAACTCCAGCTGCCCCAAACGAGGTCACCGGCTGGCTTCCTTCGAAGGAGGAGCAGACAAACTTGAAGTTCCCCGTTTCAGGATTTTAACGCACGTACACAAACCGGTCTTTTTTCATAGCAGACCTTCCGCAAGCTGAGCAACCGGTTTGCTGAGCGCATCAGCGAAGCCGCTGCCCAACAGGCGGCCAGCTCAGGTACAGACTCACGTTTCAGGTTAGTTCTGCCCTAAATATTTTCAGTTGAATCCACACCTCAAACCTCTAGGATGCCGGATCTCAACTTAAGATCTAGGCAAATTTTCAAGTCGAATTAAGAGCACTTGCAGCTGTTCTGGCAGCTATTCCCAGCCCTCCCTAGTATTTTTGAGGGCACATTTTCAAGCAGGGAATGTCTCCTGTTGCCATGCAGATAAGCACCGACATAGAAAACACAAAAAGCAGCCATTCTCCCGGTGCTATCCATGACAAAGCACGCGGGGACTCCTTGTAACACTTCAGGGGACTTTTTCCCAACTTTGCCGGGAAAGCATTTTAACTTTCCCAGCGACTTCGCAGTGCTTTTTGAAGTTATGTTTTGGCCCAGAGCCACTCCTCGCTCGCATGACTCAATCTTCATTTTCTGGATCCGCAGAAAAAAAACAACATTTCCTTTTGCATGCATCTCACTGAGACAACCCAAGTCGCTTCGCTCCGATACCGACCTCAAAGGCTGCCAATTGAAGGAAGGGATTAAAACACCTTGCTAAGAATAGCAGGAGTCAAAACCCAACCAGCTCGTACCTTAAGAAATTCCGTTATACAGTCTGTCAACTGCTTGTGCCCTTGGATGTTTAACTCCAGCTCGTAGAATTTAGACACGAGTTTGGACTCCCTGCCACACTGGTTGCAGCTAGGATTGGAAAAAAGACAAAAAAAAAAAAAAAAAGACAAAACCACATGAGGTCAGTTCACTGGTTCACGTGTCTGAACTCTCTGGCCACTAGTAAACTACTTGAGCTAAAAAACCAGTAGAAGTAGTTGTTTACAGCACAATTACCGCGGTTCACACCTCCACACACGCTGCAAAAAGGTGGTACCTGGATAACAGTATCTACCAGGGAAAGCACCTGCTTGGAACTCGCAGGCACCTTTTTGTACCATTTTTGAAGCAAAACCCACAGCTCTGAGAAGGCAGGAATGAATATACGACACCTGAGCACGCTCTTTTCTTACTGGAGCGAGCAAGACTTGCTCCATTAACTGGTTTACGATTAGCGGGTTTAATCGCCGAATTTTCACGAAGGGATTAAAAGCAGCTGAAGCAGCGCAACACCACCACGCACACAGGATCAGGAAACCCAAGAGCTGAAAACCTCTTACAAAAATGTTTCGGCAGAGGCTTACCTGCCTGCTCCAGCTGTGAGGAAGGACCTTCTCCCTCCCTCAATTACTTCTAAAATGTTTAGATATTTACAGAAAGGTTCTTCCCCAAGACCAAATACTTACACCGTGACATAGGCGTACTCTCCACAGAACTGCTTTTGCACTATGTTTCGAACATCTGGGTTTTTTTGTTTGGATAAAGTATCTTCCAGCAGTGACATGAAGAGCTTTGAAAACTCCTGGGCATCCTGGAAGAGAAAGCCAAGTCCCTTAACAACACGCCACAGCACAAAGCCCAATCACAACCTCGTCGCTAATTTACTGCAAATTACCCCAGAGTCCCACACACAGGCTACGCGGAGGCTCTGGCGTGCACTGAATAGAGAGAACAGGAAAAAAAAAAAAAAAAAAAAAAGAAAAAAAAAAGACCAGTCGGGAGAACTAAAGAAAAGAAAAGAAAAGAAAAAAAAAAGAAAAAAAAAAAAAGAGGAATTTGTCTAAAAGGAGCGCGAGGCCCCCAGCATGAGACCACGGCGTGAGTTACCCTGGCTCCCGGCCAGCCGCGCCGGGTGGTTTGACTTCTGCCCCGCTCCTCGCAGGGCTCTGGAAGGGGAAAAAAAAAAAAAAAAAACAACAAAAAAAAACACAAAAAAACACACATTCCTGCAGAGTCTTCTAGCCTGTTAATGCTCCTCTTTCAAAGCTCGGCATGCAATTCAAGGTGTCCCTGCTTGAATTGTAGGTGAGAAGGGAAATTAAAGCACCCCAAAAGCGAGAAGCTGCACTGTGAATTTGCGCAAGGCTCGGGAGCCTCCCCACACTCATCTCAGGCCCTTCCTCTCCCATCCTCGCTCTCGTCTTCCAAAAACAAAGGGGCTTTGGCCTCTCCCGGCTGTCCTTTAGTATCAACCGGTCGGTAGTGACCGCTCCCTTCCCCTCCCGCATCCTCCCGAGGAAACGCACGCCGGCGCTCGGGCTCTTCCTCCAACAATCTCCCTCTCGCTTCTCAAAAGCATATTTTCAAGCCGTGCCTTTCTCCTGAGCTCTCATCAGCTTCAGAGACAGCCCCGCAGGACTCAGACGAGGTGCTCGTCCCTCTCTATCTGCGCTTTCTCTGCCCCACGCGCTCACACTGGACCTTGGCTGGCTCTGGGTGACTTGACCGAGGCCTTCTCGCCCTGCGAGGGCCCTTCAACCCCCGCTGAACTACCCACTGTCAACAATTTCCCTGCCCTGGGAGGAGCAGCCCACAAAGCACCTGTGAAAGGACCCTCAGGGATCCCACCCCACACGGTGCCGGGGTTGATCAGGTGCTAACAACACTCCCCATCCCATCCCATGCTTCCTGGGCTCCTCCTGATCTCCCAACAAGGAAGGGAAGGGCCCTGAGCACCACTTCTCCCTTTGTGTTTGTACCAAGAAGCAGATCCCGGCTAAAAGAACGTAAAAGAGACGCTAAAATAACATAAAAAGGGCAGTTTCACGCTGCTTTAAAGAAGGTAATTACTCCAGGGGCGTGCCTCAAACCTACCTGCTGCTGCCCCGTGTCCAAGCCCAGCGCCTTGACGAAGCCAGAGGGATCGATGTATCGCCTTTTGCTGTTCTGCAGCAAGGCGAACAAGTACTGCAGGTGTTCGCAAATGGTCTGAGGCTCGTAGTCTATTAAAAACAACAAGTTGCATAAGTTACAGCGAGTAACGCAAGGCGAGAGGTAACCGTTCCAAGTAATTCGCTCGTCCTTTCTTTGTAGGGGTAAATTTAATGATTAGAAGCGATAGGTTTTTTTAAAAGCTGTTTTAAATCGTCACGAGAACTGAAGCGGTTCATGTCAGTGATGACAGCAAAGTCCCAGCGCAGGCCAAATATCATAGGAACATAGAATATTTTAGGTTGGAAAAGACCCTTAAAATCATCGAGTCCCACCGTAAATATCCCGCGGTGCCTAGCACAAGCTGTGAGTGAACGGTTTACGCAGCGTGCACAGATTACATGGTAGCAACAGCTTCTTTTTTTACCCAAAATGGTGAGACATCATTTAAAAATACCATAAAAACAGGAACAGAAGAAATCAGGCAGCTGCCCTGATGGAGAGTGCACCTACAGCGCCAACACCATACATAAAGGTACACTGCCCGAGGCCGTTGTGTCCACTGTGCCAGCAATTGGGACCGAAATTTTCGCCCTCCCACGGGGTGAGCGCAGCTCCACGGTAGCGCAGATCAGCCCCAACCCATGTGCTTCCACCCCCAGCACCATCATTAAGCTGGGAACCAGTTTGGGAAGCAGCTCGGCAAGAAACAAAACCAAATCGGATTTTTTAATCAGGTTAGATCACATCGATTTAAGAAATAACCCAGGTAAAGGATGGTTTGCTCCTAAAAGCCGGGTGATGGACTCAAAACCAACGGTGTGGAGATCGGACGAGCGGTTGTAGCTTCACCCAACGATTCTCCCAAGAAACGTTATCCCAAAGCTGATGCCGGCGTGTAAAATTTTAGGAGAAAATGAGCAAAACCACCCACCTTTGTCTTTTGGAATGCCCTCTCCGGCCGCGTACTCGCAGTTGGCGCTGGGACACAAGTAGAGGGCCTGCCGGAGCTCCAAGTTAAGAAACCACATCTGCAAGAAAGTGTTGACGTAGCACGTGGCGCCGAGGTTCGTTAAGCCCACGAACGCGTTCTGGCGTAAGAGAGAAAGCAACAGTCGTCACTCGCCGCTGCAGAAGAGCAAGCAGAAATCCAGCAGTTGGGGCAGCCACTTTATGGCTGTTTTTGTCAGGAAAAAGCCGCTGCGGCATCACGCAGACAGCCGCGTCCCAAACTCCCTGGGGGACACGGGGTGTCACCTCCCCTTGTCCCCATCTTCCCCCAGGGACCGAAACGGGCTTTTCTGGGGGGCTGGGGGGGGGGGGGGAGGGATCTACCTTCTTGCGGCGCTCGCAGTTGGGGTCATCGATGTTGTGGAAGCTGTTCTCATCTATCTCGCCCAGCCAGACGTGCTCCCCGATGCCCACCAGGCAGTTGGGGTTCCCCCGGCAGTTCCTCCTGCAGAACCAGCACCCGTCCCAACTGTCACCCCCAGCAGATGGGATGTCGTTGTCCCCTGGGGAGGTGACTGTGGGGCATGAGGACAACAAGGGGGACCCCAGAATGCTAATTAGAGTGAACGGGGCGGGACAGGGGTCCCCTATACCCCCAAAAAATAGTTAGGGAAAACAAGGAGACCCCTTGGTCCCAACAAGGGATGGAGAACCAGAGGCGGAGGGGGAAAATAAGGGGAACCCCAGGGAAGAGTACAGGACCCAGGGAGGTTCCCTGTATCTGGGGAGCCAGGAAAGGAGAGGAGAGCCCCACAACCCCGAGGGAGTCCCCTATATCTGGGGAGCCAGGCAAAGACAGGGATCCCCCGTAACCCCGGGGGTGTGCGTGATCTATATCTAAAGAGCCAGGCAAGGAGAAGGGCCCCCACAACCACGGGGGTCTCCCCAGTATCTGGGGAGCTGGACGAGGAGAGACTCACACACACACACAGCCGCCCAAACCCCAGGGAATGGGGGTCCCAAAGAAGGGAATGTGGGGGGGGGGGGAGGGGTCCCCATCAACCATGAGGGACCCAGAAAGGGCTGGTGCCTCCCCAGCCTCACGGGAGGGAGGCGAAAGGTGGGTCCCCCCCCGGTCCTGTGGGGTGAGAACGCCGGAGGAGGGAAGGGGGATCCCCCAGGCCCCAAACACGGGGGGTTGGGGGGAAGGTCTGGGGTCCCCGTAGCCCCGAGGGCCGGGGTTAGGGGGCGTGGGGAGGCGGCGGGCGGGGTCAGGGATGGGGTGCGGGCGGTACCGGCAGGCGCCGCGCTGGCAGGGCTCCAGCCGGACGCGGTAGGCCGCTTCGATGTGCTCCTGCGCCACCGCCTCGGGCGGCACCGTCTCGGTCCAACGCCACGCCGCCTTCTCCAGCTGCAACCGCGGCGCCATCGCCGCCGCCGCCTCCTCCTCCCCCCTGCTTTTGCTCCTGCTCCGGCCCGGGCCTGCCCCAGCCGCGGCCCCTGTCCCGGCCCCGACCCGGTCCCGCCCGGCCCCTCCCGCCGCCGCCGCCGCCGCCGCCGCCGTCAGGGCCTGTGACGCCACGCGCGCGACGGGCTGAGGGGCGCGAGGCGCTGACGTCAACGTGCTGCGACGCGCCAGGCGCCGCGGGGCGCGGCCTGCGCGGGGCGGGGCGGGGCCGGGGGGGGCGGCGGCGGCGGCGGCGGCTCCTCCCGGCACCGGGGGCTGTGTGTGTGTCCCCGCACCGTCCGTACCGCACACCCCCCCCGGACCCCAGAACCACTCCCCCCCCCATACCACCCCCCCCATTCCAGACACCCCCCCCCCCGGACCCCTTGCCGCGCTCCCGTACGCCCCCCCCGCCCCCCTACCCTCCCCCCTGCACCCCAATGCCATACCCCTGCCGTACCGTACCCCCCCGGGCCCCCATACCATAACCCCCCCTGCATCCCCCCCGCCTCATAGCATGACCCCCAATACCCCCCCCCATACCATACCCCCCATACCATACCCCCCCCATAACCCCTAACCCCCCATACCATACCCCCCCATACCATACCCCCCCATACAATACCCCTCCATACCATAACCCCCCCTGCATCCCCCCCCCATACCATGACCCCCAATACCCCCCCCATACCATACCCCCCATACCATACCCCCCCCATAACCCCTAACCCCCCATACCATACCCCCCCATACCATACCCCCCCATACCATTCCCCCCCATACCATTCCCCCCCATACCATACCCCCCTCATACCATAACCCCCCCTGCATCCCCCCCCCATACCATGACCCCCAATACCCCCCCATACCATACCCCCCCCATAACCCCTAACCCCCCATACCATACCCCCCCATACCATACCCCCCCATACCATACCCCCCCATAACCCCTAATCCCCCATACCATACCCCCCCCATACCATACCCCCCCATACCATACACACCCCATACCATACCCCCCCATACCATACCCCCCCATACCATACACACCCCATACCATACCCCCCCATACTATTCCCCCCCCATACCATTCCCCCCCCATAGCATACACCCCCCCATACCACCCCCGGCACCCCCATACCATACCCCACATACCGCCCTCCCCCCCCATACACCCCCCCCATACCCCTCCCATACCATACCCCCCGATGCCAGCCCCTGCAGCCCCATACCATGCCCCCCATACCACCCTCCCCCCCCAGATGTCCCCCCCAAACCCCTCCCATACCATACCCCCCCTTATTAACCCCCCCGTACCATATGCCCCCCATAACCCCCCATACCACCCCCTGCACCCCCATACCCCCCTCCCCACCATACCCCTCCCATACCATAACCCCCATATCACCCCCCCAATACCATACCCCCCCATACCATACTCCCCCATAACCCCCAAATCACCCCCCCAATACCATATCTCCCCATACCACCCCCCCATACCATACCCCCATACTACCCTCCCCCCCCACCCCCCCATCATACCCCTCCCATACCATACCCCCCCCATATCGCCCCCCCCCCCATACCACACCCCACATAGGACCCTCCCCACCATACCCCCCATAACCTCCAAATCACCCCCCCCATACCATACCCCCCCCATATCACCCACCCCATACCGTATCCCCCTATATCACCCCCCCCGTATCACCGCCCATACCACACCCCCCCACCCCCTATATCACCCCCCCCATACCCCCATACCATACCCCACACACCACTCTCCCCCCCCCATACCCCCCATCCATACCATATCCCCCATACCATACCCCCCATATCACACACCCCCCCCCCGCCATACCATGCCCCCCCCCCCCCCCCCCCCCCGCGGCGCAGCCCCCCAGACACGGCAGCCGGGCTGGTTCTCTCTCCTTTAATAGCTGTCCCCCATGGGGGGGCCCCCCCAGCACCCCGATTGTCCCTCGCGCCCCCACCCCGCCGGGCACCAGGGCGGCGGGGGGTGTGTGTGTGTGTGTGTGTGTGTGTGTAAACATTTTTGGGGGTCCCGGCCCCCCCACCCCCCCCCCCTCTCCCCCCCGGAGTCACCCCGGGGCAGCGAAGCACCGTTTCCTCCTGGCTTTTCTTTTTTTTTTTTTTGGAAAAGAATAAAATTGGCCAAATTCCCCCCCAAAATACATTGGGGGGAAGGGGTTAGGAGGGGCAGGGGGGGGCGGGGGAGCCCCCCACCGCGCCGTGCCGCAGGTCGATGGGGTACCGGGGGGCCCCGGCGGGCGCCAGCGCCAGCCCCCGCAGGCACCCGGTGATGCCCGAGGTGAACTTGCCGGCCGTCAGGCTGCGGGGGTCCGGGGCGCCGCCTGCGGGGGACATGGGGGGGACACAGAGGGACACATGGGTGTGGGGCCACCCGCTGGGCTCACCTGGTGTCCTCTCCTGTGGCCCCTGCCCCTGTCCATCCCACGTCCCATCCCATGTCCATCTCGTGTCCCATCCCTTGTCCATCATCTGTCCCATCTCATGTCCCACCAGGTGTCCACAGCCCATGTCCATCCAGTGTCCCACCCCACGTCCATCCCACATCCCATCCCATGTCCCACCAGGTGTCCACAGCCCATGTCCATCCCATGTCCCATCCCACATCCCACCAGTCGTCCACAGCCCGTGGCCATCCCATGTCCCATCCCATGTCCCATCCCACGTCCATCTCGTGTCCCATCCCTTGTCCATCATCTGTCCCATCCCATATCCATCCTGAGTCCCATCCCATGTCCCACCAGGTGTCCACAGCCCATGTCCATCCAGTGTCCCACCCCATGTCCATCCCACATCCCATCCCACGTCCCACCAGGTGTCCACAGCCCATGTCCATTCCACGTCCCATCCCATGTCACACCAGGTGTCCACAGCCCATGGCCATCCCATGTCCCATCCCACGTCCATCTCGTGTCCCATCCCTTGTCCATCATCTGTCCCATCCCATATCCATCCCGAGTCCCATCCCATGTCCCACCAGGTGTCCACAGCCCATGTCCATCCCGTGTCCCATCCCATGTTCATCTCATGTCCCATCCCTTGTCCATCCCGAGTCCCATCCCACGTCCATCATGTGTCCCATCCCATATCCCATCAGGTGTCCCATCCCATGTCCATCCCGTGCCCTCTCCCATCTCCCACCCCACGTCCCATCAGGTGTCCCATGCCACATCCCATCCCATGTCCCACCAGGTTTCCCATCCCATCCCATGCCCTCTCCTATGTCCCATCCAGTGTCCATCCCACATCCCATTCCACAGCCATCTTGTGCCCTGTCCCATGTCCTATCAGGTGTGTCCCCTTCCCATGTCGACCCCATGTCCCATCCTATGTCAATCCTCTGCCCCATCCTATGTCTCATCCTGTGCCCCATCTCATGTCCCATCAGGTGTCCCCTTCCGGTGTCCTTGTCCTGTGCCCCATCCAATGTACATTCCACAGCCCATCCCATGTTCCGTCCTGTGTCCCATTCTGTGTCCCATTCCATGTCCCAGCCCATGTCCATCCCATGTCCCATCCCCTGTCCAAGCCGTGTCCCATCCCACGTTTCACCCTGTGTCCCACCCCACGTCCATCCTGTGTCCCACCTCATGTCTCACCCCGTGTCCCATCCCATGTCCACCCCGTGTCCCATTCCATATCTCATCCCGTGTCCCATCCCACGTCCACCCTGTGTCCCACTCCCCATCTCGTCCCATGTCCCATCCCACGTCCACCCCGTGTCCCGCCGTGTCCCCCAGGTGCCACCGTACCGACGTAGATGCTGCCCTGGGTGTTGGCCATGATGTTGGCTCCCGGTGACTCTCCGCTCACCGGCTCCTCCCCGTCCACCTGCAGCCGCCCGTGCCGGCCCTCCCTGCACGGCACCCATCAGCACCCGCACCGCGACCCCCGCCCGGCCCCCACCCTGACCCCCACCCACCTCGTCACCGTCACCCGGTGCCACTCGCCGTCGTTGATGGGGTCTTCAGAGACGATGGTGGCCTCACCACTGCCCAGCTGGTAGCTGTGGGGGTGGCATGGGCTCAGTGCTGGGGGCACCCTTGGGTGGCACGGGGCACCCTGGGGTGGCATAGGGCACCTTTGGGTGGGAGGGGGCACCCTGGGGTGACACCGGGACCCCCCGCTCACCTGAACACCAGGTGCCCGTCCTTCAAGCCGAGGCCAATGAAATCTTTGGCTTTGCCTCCCTCGCCGGGCTCCTGCGGGCGCAGCGGGGCGGTGAGCGGGACGGGGGGGCACCCTGACCCCCCACCCCGAGGAGGGCGGGGGGGGCTCAGCACCCTGATCCCCTCCCCGGCGGTGTCCCCCCGCCCCGCTCACCGCCCCGTGCCACAGCAGCAGCCCCTCGGCGCTGCCCGTCCGCAGCTCCAGCTCCACGGTCTCAGGCGCCTCGGGGGGGCTGCAAGGAAAAGGGGGGGGCGGCTCGGTGGGTGCAGCACCCCGGGGTGGGTGCGGCACCCCCGGGAAAGGTGCAGCACCCCTGGGAAGGGTGGAACACCGTGATGGATGCGGCACCCTGGAGTGGGTGCAGCACCTTGTGAAGGTTGCAGCACCCCCAGGCAAGGGTGCAACGCCATGATGGGTGCAGCACCCTGGGGGGGGTGTAGCACCCCCAGGAAGGGTGAAACACCACGATGGGTGCGGCGTCCCAGGAAAGGTGCAGCACCCCGGGAGGATGCAATGCCACGATGGGTGCAGCACCCCGGGAAGGTTGCAGCACCCCAGGATGGGTGCAGCACCACGATGGAGGCAGCACCCCGGGACAGATGCAACGGCTCGGTGGGTGCAGCACCCTGAGAAGAATGCAATGCTATTCTGGGTGCAGCACCCCGGGGTGGGTGCAACAGCCCAGGGCGGCCGCAGCACCCCTGGAGGGGTGCAACGCCGTGATGGATGCGGCACCCTGGGGTGGGCGCAGCACCCTGTGAAGGTTGCAGCACCCCTGGAAGGGTGCAACGCTGTGATGGATGCGGCACCCTGGGGTGGATGCGGCACCCTGGGGTGGGTGCGGCACCCAGGATGGGATGCAATGGGTGCAGGATACCAGGAGGGGTGCAGTGCCATGATGGGTGCAGCACCCCGGGAAGGGTGCCACAGCACGAGGGGTGCAGCACCCCGGGAAGGATGCAATAATACGATGGATGCAGCACCCCGGGAAGGGTGCAACAGCCCAGGGTGGCCGCAGCACCCCGGAAAGGTGCAGCACCCCCAAGAAGGGTGCAGCACCCTGGAAGGGTGCAACGCCATGATGGATGCAGCACCCTGGGGTGGGTGCAGCACCCCGTGAAGACTGCAGCACCCTGGAAGGGTGCAATGCCGCGATGGATGCAGCACCCCGGGAAGGGCGCAGCACCCAGGATGGGATGCAGGATACCAGGAGGGGCGCGATGCCACGATGGGTGCAGGGCCCTAGAAAGGATGCAAGGGCCCAAGGGGCGCAGCACCCTGGGAGGGTGCAGTGCCGTAGGAAGGAAGGGTGCAACGCAGCGGGAAGGGTGCGGCACCCCGGGAAGGGTGCAGCGCTGCAGTGGGTGCAGCGCCATGGCAAGGGCGCGATGCGGCGATGGGGGCAACGCGGCGACGGGCGCAACGCTGCCGGAAGGGGTGCAGCAGCCTGGGAGGGTGCAACGCAGTGGGAAGGGTGCGATGCTGCCACGGGTGCAACGCTGCAACGGTGCAACGCCTTGGGAAAGGCGCAACACTGCGATGGGTGTAATGCTGCGATGGGTGTAACGCTGCCCATGGGTGCAACGCTGCGATGGGTGCAAGGCTGCCATGGGTGCAAGGCTGCGATGGGTGCAACACTGCGATGGGTGCAATACTGCCATGGGTGCTGCGCTGCAGCCAGGGTGCAGCACTACGGGAAGGGTGCAACGCTGCCATGGGTGCAACCCTGCGATGGGTGCAATGCTATGGGAAGGGTGCAACACTGCCATGGGTGCAATGCTGCAGTGGGTGCAATACTGCAATGGGTGCAACGCTGCCATGGGTGCAACACTGCAGCCAGGGTGCAATGCTATGAAAAGGGTGCAACACTGCCATGGGTGCAACGCTGTGATGGGTGCAACACTGCTATGAGTGCAGCGCTGCAGCCAGGGTGCAACGCTACGGCAAGGGTGCAACACTGCCATGGGTGCAACGCTGCCATGGGTGCAACCCTGTGACGGATGCAACGTTGCGATGGGTGCAGTGCTGCAGCCAGGGTGCAATGCTATGGGAAGGCTGCAACGCTGCCATGGGTGCAATGCTGCCATGGGTGCAACCCTGTGACGGATGCAATGCTGCCATGGGTGCAGTGCTGCAGCCAGGGTGCAATGCTATGGGAAGGCTGCAACGCCGCCATGGGTGCAATACTGTGACGGATGCAATGCTGCGATGGGTGCAACGTTGCGATGGGTGCAACGCTGCAGCCAGGGTGCAATGCTACGGGAAGGGTGCAACACTGCGATGGGTGCAACGCCGCCATGGGTGCAATAGTGTGACGGATGCAATGCTGCGATGGGTGCAACGTTGCGATGGGTGCAGCGCTGCAGCCAGGGTGCAATGCTATGAAAAGGGTGCAACGCTGCGATGGGTGCAACGCTGCGATGGGTGCAATACTGCGACGGGTGCAACGCTGCGACGGGTGCAACGCTGCGACGGGTGCAATAGTGTGACAGATGCAATGCTGCAATGGGTGCAACGCTGCGACGGGTGCAGTGCTGCAGCCAGGGTGCAATGCTATGGGAAGGGTACAACACTGCCATGGGTGCAATGCTGCGACGGGTGCAACGTTACCATGGGTGCAGCACTGCAGGGAGTGCTGCACCGCCATGGGAAAAGGTGTACACCCCCCCGCCCCCCCGCCTTTTCCGGGGAGGCTGCACCCCCTCAGGGTGCAATAGGGCAGGGGTGGGGGATGCAGCACCCGCTGCATGTGCCCCGTCCCCGGCGTCACTCACCCGCGGGGAAAGAGGTGACCGGGCAGGGCCAGGTAGGAGCCGTCGCGGAAAGCAGCGCTGAACTGTCCGGGGGCATCTGTGGGGAGACGTGGGGGGGGGGAGGAGGCGAGGGGGACGGTGACGGGGGGGGGTGGGGACCACCCCCAGCCGCCACCCCCCGCGGCGTGGCTTTTGGGTGCAAAAAGAGGGGGGAAAAGGGGTGCAGGCACCTACCGCCGCCCCCGCTGCCTTCCTGCCAGTCCTGCTCCAGCTCCGCCAGCGCCGAGCCTGCGGGCGACGAGGAGGGGTCGGGGACGGGGTGGCACCTGTCATCCCCCCCCCGTCCCCGTCCCCAAGTGTCCCCAGGTGTCCCCAGTGTCCCCACTCACTGTGCTGGCAGTAGGGCCCGCTGTAGCCCTGCGGGCAGAGGCAGGCGTTGTCCTTGCAGGTGCCGCCGTGCAGGCAGGGGTTGCGGTGCAGGCAGCGATCCTCCTCCCGCTCGCAGCGCGGCCCTGCGGACACAGCGGGGTGCCACCGGGTGAGCGGGGTGGTCACCCACGCGCCACGCACACGTGCAACCGGCACACGCTGCGCGCAGGCATACGCGCACACGCGCAGCCAGGCGTGCGCACGCCAACTGCACGCACGCACGCATCAGGCAATGCGCACACGCACACGCAGCAGATGCGCCCGCTTGCGAACCGCACACAGGCACGGGCAGCACGCGTGCACACGCGGCACAGACGCCCACGCAGCGCAGGCACGTGCACGCACAGCACACGGGCTTCTGCAGCACACGCACACGCACAGTGCACGTGCAGCCACAGCACGCACAGACACGTGCAGCACACAGGCGTGCACGGTGCGGACGCTTGCTCACACAGTGCACACGCATGCACTGCAAACATGCGTGCACGCTGCTTGTGCATGCACCGTACGCAGGCATGCAGAGCACACGTGCATGCACAGCGTACATGCGCGCAGAGCACGCGTGCATCCGCAGCACACATACACGCACAGCACGCACACGCATGCACGGTATACATGCATGCACAGCACACACGCGCATGCAGCACACCAGCATGCACAGTGCGTGTTTCTGCAGCACATATATGCACCAGGCACGTGCACGCACAGCAGATGTGCACATAGGCATGCATAGCGCACATGCACATGCAGTGCGCATGCATGCACGACACACATGTATGTGCAGCACAAGCATGCACAGCACACGCACGCACTGCACACGTGCACACGCAGCACACACGCACACACAGCACACCTTACTGCAGCACATATATGCACCGGGCACGCGCATGCACAGCAGACAGGCCCACATACATGCACAGTGCGCACACATGCACGCAGCACACGTACATGCACAGAGCGCACGCATGCACAGCAGTCATGCACATGCAGCACACAGGCAGGCCCTGCGCACGCACACCGCCAGCAGAGATGCACACGCGGCATGCACGCACGCACTGCGAATGCAGCACGCCAGCACGCACAGCGCACACATGCGCAGCACACGTGCACATGCAGCACACATGCATGCACAGCAGGCGAGCACATGCAGCACGCAGGAATGCACAGCGCACACACCTGCACACACAGCGCACACACATGCACAACGCACACACACGGCACGTGTGCGTATGCAACACGCGTGCGCACAGCGCGCACACCTGCACAGCAGGCGTGCACATGCAGCACACATGCAGCACATGTGCACATGCAGCACACACGCGTGTGCACAGCGCACACACCCACACCGTAGATACGCACGTGCAGCACACACGCATGCACGGCACGCACATCCGCACACGCAGTGCACACGCATGCACGATGCACGTGCACTGCACGTGTGCGTATGCAACACGCGTGCCCACAGCACGCACACCTGCACAGCACGCATGCACGTGCAGCGCACACGCATGCAGAGCACACATGCATGCACCGCACACGTGCACATACAGCACACACACACGCACAGCACACACGCATGCACAGCAGGCGTGCACATGCAGCACACACGCACGCACAGCACACACGCGTGCACAGTGCACACACGCCCAGCACACGTGCGCATGCACCGCACAGGCATGCACCGCGCACACGTGTGCACAGTACACATGCAGCACATGTGCACATGCAGCGCACACACATGCACCGCACAGGCATGCACCGCGCACACGTGTGCACAGTACACACGCAGCACACGTGCATGCATGCCCAGCACACGTGCACATGCAGCACACAGGCATGCACCGCGCACATGCGTGCACAGTACACACGCAGCACACGTGCACATGCAGCACACACGCGTGTGCACAGCGCACACACGTGCACAGCAGGCATGCACATGCAGCACACGTGTGCACAGCGCACACGCATGCACCGCACATGTCTGCATGTAGCGCACAGGCATGCACCGTGCACACGCGTGCACAGTACACACGCAGCACACGTGCACATGCAGCACACAGGCATGCACCGTGCACACACGTGTACAGTACACACGCAGCACACGTGCACGTGCAGCACACAGGCATGCACCGTGCACACGCGTGCACAGTACACATGCAGCGCACGTGCGCATGCAGCGCACACGTGTGCACAGCAGGCGTGCACATGCAGCACACATGTGTGCACAGCGCACAGGCATGCACCGCACACGTGCGCATGCAGCGCACAGGCATGCACCGCGCACACGCGTGCACAGTAAACACGCAGCACACGTGCGCATGCAGCGCACACGCGTGCGCAGCGGCGCACCCAGCGCCCCTCCACGAGCCACGCGTGCCCCGTGCCCCCCGCCCCGTCCCCGTCCCTGTCCCCGCGCTCACCGGTGAAGCCGGGGGGGCAGAGGCAGCGGTGCGGGGGGGTGCCGGCGGGCAGGGGCAGGCAGCGGCCCCCATGCAGGCAGGCAGCCCGCAGGCAGGGCGAGCGCTGCCCACACTGCCCCACGCCGCGGCTCCGCAGGAAGCTGTAGGACAAATCCACCTTCTTCCCGTTGATGGAGACCTGGGGGGGGGACGGGGGACACCGGGGGGTGTGTGTGTGTGTGTGTGTGTGTGTGTGTCACCCTGAGGGGACCCAGGCGTCCAGGATGGGGGTCACCCCAAAGGGACACAGGAGTCTGGGATGGGGTGGGTGGGGGTCACCCCGAGGGGACCCGGGTGTCCGGGATGGGGGTCACGCTGTGGGGACCCAGGCGTCTGGGATGGGTGTGGGTCACCCCAAGGGGACCCGGGCATCTGGGATGGGGGTCACTCTGAGGGGACCAAGATGTTTTGGATGGGGTGGGTGGGGGTCTGCAGGGGACCCAGGTGTCTGGGATGGGATGGGTGGGGGTCCCCAGGGGACCCAGACGCCCGGGATGGGGGTCCCCAGGAGACCCAGGTGTCCAGAATGGGGTGGGTGGGGGCCACTCCAAGGGGACCCATGCGTCCAGGATGGGCGTCACCCAGAGGGGACCCAAATGTTTTGGATGGGGTGGGTGGGGGTCACCCTGAGGGGACCCAGGTGTCCGGGATGGGGTGGGTGGGGGTCCCCAGGGGACCCAGGCGTGTGGGTTGGGGTGGGTGGGGGTCCCCAGGGGACCCAGTTGGCCAGAATAGGGTGGGTGGGGGTCACCCCGAGGGGACCCAGGTGTCTGGAATGGGGTGGGTGGGGGTCACCCCGAGGGGACCCGGGCGTTTGGGATGGGGGTCACCCCGAGGGGACCCAGGTGTCTGGAATGGGGTGGGTGAGGGTCACCCTGAGGGGACCCGGACGCCCAGGATGGGGGTCACTCTGAGGGGACCCAGGCATCCGGGATGGGGGTCCCCCCAAGGGGACCCAGGTGTCTGGGACGGGGTGGGTGGGGGCCACCCCGAGGGGACCCATGCGTCCAGGATGGGCGTCACCCAGAGGGGACCCAAATGTTTTGGATGGGGTGGGTGGGGGTCACCCTGAGGGGACCCAGGCGTCTGGGTTGGGGTGGGTGGGGGTCCCCAGGGGACCCAGTTGGCCAGAATAGGGTGGGTGGGGGTCACCCCGAGGGGACCCGGGCGTTTGGGATGGGGGTCACCCCGGGGGGACCCAAGTGTCTGGAATGGGGTGGGTGGGGGTCACCCTGAGGGGACCCGGGCGTCCAGGATGGGGGTCCCCAGGGGACCCGGGCGTCCGGGATGGGGTGGGTGGGGGTCCCCAAGTGTCCGGGAGGAGGGAGGTTGGGGGGGGAGGGGCGGGTCTCACCTCTCCGATGCAGCCACGGAAGGAGGCGTTGGTTGGGGGGTGCAGGGGGGGCTCGGTGCCCCCCAAGTAAAGGGGGGTGCGGAGGTTGAGACCTTGGCTCTTGCCGGGCGAGGAGCGTTTCACCGGGGCGGCGTCGTCCACCAGCAGCGTCCCGTCCTTGTGCACCCGCTCGGCTGTCACCCGGTGCCAGTGGCCAAGGGTCACCGGCTCGGTGCTCCGCAGCACCGCCGGGCCTGGGGGGGACGAGATGGGGACATCACGGGGGGTCGGGGGACACCGGGGGACACTAAGGATGCTTGGGGACCAGGGAGGTGCCCCGGGTGATGCTGGGGGATCGCGGTGATGCTTGGGGACCCCAGTGGTGACAGGGGAGCCCGGTGACACCAGGGGACCCCACTGATGGCCAGGGACCCTGGCAGCGTCTGGGGACCAAAGTGATGCCAGGGGACCGCGGTGGAGTGACAGTGACGCCTGGGGACGCTTGGCAATGTCTGGGGACCCAGGTGATGGCAGGGCATGCCAGTGACACCAAGGGACCCCAGTGGCACCAGGACATCCTGGTGACATTTGGGGACCTTGGCGATGCCAGGGAACCCTGGCGCTGCCCGGAGATGCCAGTGACAGCAAGGGACACCGTGTGATACCAGGTGACCCAAGTGACACCAGGGGACCCCAGCGATGCCCAGGGACCCTGGCAGCTCCTGGGGACCCTAATGATGCCAAGGGACCCCAATGACGCCAAGGGACCCTGGCGACACTTGGGGACCCCAGTGGTGCCAGAGGACCGTGGTGACGCTTGGGGACCACAATGATGCCAAGGGATCCTGGTGACACTAGGGGGCCCAAATGACGCCAGTGGATCCCAGTAACGCCAGGCCACCCCACCTATACCCAGGGTTCCTGGTGCCACCAGCCCCCCGGGGTGCCACCGGGACCCCCATCACTGTGCCAGCCCACCTGAGCCCAGCTCGTAGCGGAACTCGAGGTGGCCACCGGCCATGGCCAAGGCGACGAAGTCTTCGACGGGGGCGGCTTTGCCGGCGCTGAAGAGCAGGAGCCCATCGGGTGCCAGCGGCAGGAACTCGGCCTCCACCCGCAGCTCATGGTGGACGTTGGTGAGGGGCGGGTAGGAGACGAAGGCGCCCGCCTCGCCGAAGGATGGCACGCTCACCGCCTCGCCTGCGGCACCCTCACATCAGTGTCCATCCAGCTCATGGGACCCCGTCCTGCATCCCCATGGTGCCCATCTCCCCATGGTGGTACCTCATCCTCCATCCCCACGGTGCCCATCTCCTCACGGTGGTACCCAAACCTCCATCCCCATGGTGCCCATCTCCTCGGGGTGGTACCCAAACCTCCATCCCCATGGTGCCCACCTCCCCACGGTGGTACCTCATCCTCCATCCCCATGGTGCCCATCTCCCCACGGTGGTACCCAAACCTCCACCCCCATGGTGCCCATCTCCTTGGGGTGGTACCTCATCCTCCATCCTTGTGGTTCCCATCTCCCCCCATGGTGGTACCCAAACCTCCATCCCCATGGTGCCCATCTCCCCATGGTGGTACCCAAACCTCCATCCCCATGATGCCCATCTCCTCGGGGTGGTACCCCATCCTCCATCCCCATGGTGCCCATCTCCCCACGGTCATACCCAAACCTCCACCCCCATGGTGCCCATCTCCTTGGGGTGGTACCTCATCCTCCATCCTTGTGGTTCCCATCTCCCCCCATGGTGGTACCCAAACCTCCATCCCCATGGTGCCCATCTCCCCATGGTGGTACCCAAACCTCCATCCCCATGATGCCCATCTCCTTGGGGTGGTACCTCATCCTCCATCCCCATGGTGCCCATCTCCCCACGGTCATACCCAAACCTCCATCCCCATGGTGCCCGTGTCCTCACGGTAGTCCCAGTCCCTACCCATCTTCCCAGGGTGGTCCCCAGCCCCATCCCTGTGTCCCCAGAGTGGTACCCAGACCCATGCCCGTGTCCCCAGGGTGGTCTCCAATCCCCACCACATCGTGCCCATCTCCCTGGGATGGCACCCGATGGCCCATCTCCATCACCTCCATGACGCCTGTCTCCCCAGATGGTGTGTAATCCCCTGTCCCCGTCATGCTTTTGTCCCCAGGGTGGTGCCAGCCCTGAGTCCGTGTCCCCAGGGTGGTCTCCAGCCATGACCCCATCTCCCCAGGGTGGTCCCAGCCCCATCCCCATCTCCCAGGGGTGGTCCCCACCCTGTGCCCATGTCCCCAAGGTTGTCCCCAGCCATGTCCCCATCTCCCCAGGGTGGTCCCAGCCCTGTGCCCGTCCCCCTGGGTTTGTCCCCACCCTGTGCCCATGTCCCCAGGGTGGTCCTCACCCCATGCCTGTGTCCCCAAGGTGGTCCCAGCCCCGTGCCCATCTCCCTGGGTTTGTCCCCATCCCATGCCTGTGTCCCCAGGGTGGTCCCCAGCCATGTCCCCATCTCCCTGGGTTGGTCCTCACCCTGTGCCCATGTCCCCAGGGTGGTCCCAGCCCTGTCCCCATCTCCCCAGGGTGGTCCCAGCCCTGTGCCCATGTCCCCACGGTGGTCCCAGCCCTGTGCCCGTGTCCCCAGGGTGGTCCCCACCCCATATCTATGTCCCCAGGGTGATCCCCAGCCATGTCCCCATCTCCCCAGGATGGTCCCAGCCCTGTCCCCATCTCCCTGGGTTGGTCCCCACCCTGTGCCCATGTCCCCAGGGTGGTCCCAGCCCTGTGCCCGTGTCCCCAGGGTGGTCCCCAGCCATGTCCCCATCTCCCCGGGGTGGTCCCAGCCCCGTCCCCATCTCCCTGGGTTGGTCCCAGCCCTGTGCCCGTGTCCCCAGGGCGATGCCAGCCCCGTCCCCATGTCCCCGGCCGCGCTCACCCTCGGTGCACCTCTCCCCAGCCTTGCCCAGGTGGCAGCGGCAGGTGTAGCCCTGCCCGTCCGGCCGGTTGATGCAGGTGGCATCAGGCCCACATGCCTCTGCAGGGCAACAAGCCGTGAGCACCCATCCGCCGAGGGAGGGGACACACCCCACCCCCCCCCCCCACGACAGGGTGACACCCCCTACGGGGTGGGCACCTTACCTGGGTGACAATGCAGAGCCTGCGAGTACTCGCAGTTGCTGCCGGTGAAGCCGTGGGGACAACGGCAGATGTAGGTGCCGCTCTCGGCGTCCTGGCACACGCCGCCATTCTGGGGAGGGGTTGGGGGGGGGGTTGGGGGACGGGGACGGGACGGTGACATGGGTGTCAGCGATGGGTGGGGATGGGTGGCGATGGGTGGGCATCACCCCCAGCCTCACCTGGCAGGGCTGGTCCTGGCAGGTGGGACAGCTGGTGACACCATGCGCCTGCAGATCCATGTCCCCAAAAGCCACCTCCTCCCCTTGGATGCGGAGCTGGCGCACGCAGCCTGCGGAGGGACGGAGAAGGCGGTGGTGGCGGCGGGGGGGTGTGGGTGTGTGTGACACGATGCTCAGCCCCCTCCCCACACCTCCTGGTGCAACCCCACCGCCCCCCCCCCAAAAAAAAAAAAAAAAAACCCACCCCATCACTCACCCACGAAACCGCGGCTCAGCCCCGTCTTGGCCACGGCGCCGAAATCGGGGTACCCCCCCAGGTACAGCTCCTCGTTCAGATCCAGCCCCTGGAACTTCCCCTGCGGGCACGAGCGGGTGGGCACCACCTCCAGCACCCCGACCCCCACCCAACACACAGCCCCACCCCACCCCCCCAAAAAAAACCAAACCAACCCATACCTGCGAGGTGCCGTTAACCGGGGGGTGCCCGTCCAGCTCCAGTGAACCCCGGGTGAGGTTGCGGAGGAGGCGGACGGTGTGGTACTCCCCCAACCGCAGCGGCGTCGGGTGACGGATGGTGGCCATGCCCGAACCGGCGTCAAACCTGAAGTTTTTGGGGTACGACGGGTGTCGGAGGGTGCCAGCGCCCATCTCCGACCCGCCCCACCGCCCCCCGCCCCTTCCCGTAGCACCCGCTCGTGGGTCTCACCTGAACTCGGGGCGGCCGCCCACCAAACCGAAGGAGATGAAGTCGGCGCCGCTGGTTTTCCGTTGCCCGTTGTAGAGGAGAAGCCCTGGGGGGGGTGACAGCGGGTCAGGCAGGATGGTCCCCACCCCGAGGAGGGGGCGGGGGGGGCGTGTCACATCCTGGGGGACCCCAAAACACCCCCAGGATGGAGGAGAACCCCCCCCCCCCCCCAATAAGGTGGGGGGTCGGTTGAATAGAGAATGGGAGCTAAAGGAGGGAGAGGGGAGGATGGAGAGGGAAAAGGGGAGGAAAGGATGGAGGGGACGTGGCCGGGGGGCACACACGGTGGGGGGACAGAGGGGTCCCGTCGGCGCTCACCATCAGCAGCATCAGGTCGGAAGGTGATGAGGATCTCGAACCTCTTGTAGGCATCCTTGATGGTGGGCAGGGGGAGGAAGGAGCGGGGCGTCTGCCCGAAATAGGGGACCAGGCGCTCTGCGGGGACGGGGCGGGGGGGTCAGGAGGGGTTGGGGGTACATCACCCCCCTCCCCCACCCCCTGTGCCGTCCGTCCATCCGTCCGTCCGTCCGTCCGTCCGTCCCTCCTCACCTCGGACCTTGAGGACGTAGTAAGCCGTCTCCTGGCCCCGGCGGTTGGCGGCGGTGCAGGCGTAGACGCCGGCGTCCTCGTGGCGAATGGCTGGCAGCGTCAGGACGTTCCCCTCCGCCCTGGCACCCACCGGCAGCTCCCCCTCCAGCTGCGGCAGAGCGGGGTGACGGGGTGGGGGGGGTCACCACCCATCGGGTGCTCCCCCCCCCACCCCCCAACCCCGCACCCCCATCCCTGCGTCCCTCCGTCTCACCTTGCTCCAGGTGATCTCCGGCACCGGGAAGCCGGATGCCAAGCAGGGCAAAACCGCCGCCGACCCCACCGAGACCTCCTTCACCTCTGGTTGCCCCGCAATTTGGGGGGTGGCTGGGGATGCGCCAAGGTGTCACCACCCCGAGGTGTCACCGCCCCGTGCGCCCCCATTTCCCGCCACCCCGGCCCCGGCCTCACCTTGCACGTGGAGGATGACGTGGGACTGGACGGTGCCCACGGCGTTGGTGGCGGTGCAGCGGTACTGCCCGGCGTCCGCCCGTTCTACCCGCTCGATGGTGAGGGTGCCGGCGCGGACCAGCACCCCGGGGCGGATACGGCCCCCCACTTTGCTCCAGGTGACGTGGGGACGGGGATCGCCCAAACCCAGGCACTCCAGCTCCACCATCGTCCCCGCCAGCACCGTCTGCACCGCCGTCCGGATGTTGATCAGGGCCCTGGGGAGAGCTTGGGGCGGGGGGGGGGGGGGAGGGAAACACAGCGGGGTTTTGGGGTGCCCCCCCGGCGTGGGGGAGGCATCGCAGTCCGGGGTGCCAGTGGGAGGAGTGAGAGATGGGGAGAAACGGGGTGCGCGAGGGCACGGGGAGACCTTTGGGGTGGCCACGGGCATGGGGAGAGATTGGGGGTGTCAGGGTGCCCATGGGTGTGGGGAGACATGGGGGGTACCGGGGTGCTCATGGGTGTGGGGGGAGGGGGGGGTACTGGGGTGCCTGCAGGCATGGGGAGAGGCTGGGGGTGTTGGGGTGCCTGTGGGTTTGGGGAGAGATTGGGGGTGTCGGGGTGCCCACGGGCATGGGGAGAGATTGGGGGTGTCGGGGTGCTCATGGGTGTGGGGAGACACGGGGGGTACCAGGGTGCTCCTGGGTGTGGGGAGAGGGGGGGGGTACTGGGGTGCCTGTGGGCATGGGGAGACATTCGGGGTTTTGGGGAGCCCACGGGTGTGGGGAGAGACGGAGGGCACCCAGGGAGCCCACGGGTGCAGGGAAATGGGGGGTACTGGGGGGTGCTGGGGTTCGCACGGGCAGGGGTAGGTGGGGTCAGTGGGTTCCCCTGGATTCGGGGACCTGGGGGTCCCGGGGTGCCAGTGTTTGAGGGCGACAGGTCGGGGGGGTGCCCGCGTCCCCGCAGTGCGCGGGGTGCTGCTCCTACCCTGGACGGTGAGGGTGGCCCTGTCCTCTGCCTGCCCGCCCGGGGCGCTGGCCCGGCACGTGTACACCCCCTGCGCCCCCCACGCCACCTCCGGAATCCTGCGGGGACACAGACGGGGTGTGGGACCCCGCGGTGGGGCAGGCGGGGGCGCGGGGGGGGTTCCCCACCGCCCCATCCCCTTCCTCCTTACCGCAGCACCCCGTCCCGCACGCTGTAGGTGGGGGGCAGCTCCCCGCCGTCCTTCAGCCACTCCAGACGCGCCCGCGGGTCCCCTGAGACGGCGCAGGCGAATTCGGCGGCGCCGCCCACCCCCATGACGAGGTTCTCCGGTGTCACCCGTACGGTCAAGGGACCACCGCCGCTGTCCCCGCTGTCACCGGCATCACCTTGGTGGGATGCAAAGCCCCGATGGTACCCAGCGGCGCGGGCATCTGTGGCACACGGCATCCCCGTTGCCGGCGGTGGTGGTGGGGGGTGCTCACCATGGACGGCCACGCGGGCGAAGGTCTCGGCGGTGCCGACGCGGTTGGTGACGAGGCAGCGGTAGGTGCCGGCGTCGGCGGGCAACACCGGGCTGATGCGGAGGAGGCCAGCGCGGTGGATGACGCGTGGCGAGAGGCTGCCGTTGACCTTGTCCCAAGCATAGAGCAGCGGCGGGGTGCCGTGGGCCAGGCACTGCACCTGCAGTGCATCGCCGGCGCGCACCGCCGTCTCCTCCGGCAGGCTGGTGGCATACGGTGGTGCTGTGGGGACAGCTGGTATCAGCACCCGGCCACAGCCGGGATGGGCCAATGGATGGGTCAACGGGGCAATGGATAGGTCAACGGGGCAATGGATAGGTCAACGAGGCAATGAGTGGGTCAACGGGGCAGTGAGTGGGTCAACAAGGCAAGGAGAACATCAGTGGGTGTGGGTGGAGATGGAGGTGGGCCTATGTTGGGATGGACCAGAGATGGCTGGAACCATGAGGAAGAGGAGGATGGAGATGTTTGAGAGAAGCTGGAGAGATGGGCTTGTGGTGGGATGGACCAGAGAGGGTTGGTTCCACAGGGGAAGGGATGGACGGAGGGGTGTGAATGGAGATGGAGAGGTGGATGTGAGCTGGGATGGTTGAGTGATGGACGAATCCACAAGGAAGAGGTGGGTGGAGAACTTTGAGAGAAGATGGAGAGATGGATGTGAGCTGGGATGGACCAGATGGATGGATGTAGTGATGCACGGATCCACGAGGAAGGGTGAACGGAGGGGCGTGAGAGGAGGTGGAGGGATGGGTGTGGGGTAGGATGGACAAATTATGGATGAATCCACAACAAAGGGATGAATGGAAAGTTTGAGAGAAGATGGAGAGATGGGCAAGTGCTGGGATGGACCAGAGATGGATAGATCCATAAGGAAGGGATGGATGGAGGAGTAAGGAGATGGAGAGGTGGTTGTGTGCTGGGATGGATGAGAGGTGGACAGATCCACGAGGGAAGGAGACATCTGAGAGGAGGTGAAGAGATGGATGTGAGCTGGGATGGTAGAGTGATGGATGAATCCACAAGGAAGAGACAGATGGACAGATAGATGAATGGAGATTGAGAGGAGATGAAGAGATGTCCACGGGCTGGGATGAATGAGATGGATGGAATTCACATGGAAGGGATGGATGGATGGATGGAGGGGTGTGAGAGGAGACAGCGAGGTGGGTGTGAGCTGGGATGGTCGAGTGATGGGTGAATCCACCAGGAAGGGGTGGATGGAGGGGTGTGAACAGAGATGGAGAGATGGATGTGAGCTGGGATGGATGAATGATGGATGAATCCACAAGGAAGGGATGGATGAAGCGGTGTGAGAGGAGATGGAGAGATGGTTGTGTGCTGGGATGGATGAATGATGGATGAATCCACAAGGAAGGGATGGATGGAGGAGTTAGGAGATGAAGAGACGGGCATGTGCTGGGGTGGATGAGTGGTAGATGAATCCACCAGGAAGGGGTGGGTGGAGGGGTGTGAGAGGAGACGGGCAGGTGGATGTGAGCTGGGATGGGTGAATCCACCAGGAAGGGGTGGATGGGAGGGTGTGAGAGGAAATGGAGAGATGGGCGTGTGCTGGGATGGACGAGACAGATGAACCCACCAGGAAGAGGTGGATGGAGGGGTGTGAGGGGAGATGGAGAGATGGGTGTGAAGTGGGACGGATGAGACGGATGAATCCACGAACAGTGGATGGATGGAGGAGAGAGCAGAAGTAGACGGGATGGGACAAGTGGATGGACACATCCACAGGAAGGGCTGGATGGCGGAGTTTGAGAGGAGCTGGAGAGGAGGATGAGTGCCGGGATGGAGCGAGGATGGATCCACGAGGAAGGGCTAGATGGGAGAGTGGGAGCAGTGGTGGAGATGGCCACGTGCAGAGGAAGGACGGAGAGGAGCCAAGGATGGGTGATGGCAACAGCGGGGGTGAAGGAGACAGTGGAGACGGCAGGAGGGACACCCAGGGGCACCCCCACCCGCCGCCACCCCCTTACTCTCCACGTCGAGGGTGACGAAGACCTCGGCAGAGCCGGCGGGGCTACTGGCGTTGCAGATGTACTGGCCCGAGTCCTGCTGCGCGGCGCGGGGGATGACCAAGGTGCCGTTCACCACCCGGTGCTGCCAGGGCAGGGGTGCCCGCAGCTTCGACCACTCGATCCGGGGCGCCGGCTCACCTACGGGCAACGCCGGTGCCCATCACCGTAGCGTCCTGGTACCGGGGCAGGTTACCCTTTCTCCACCGCCACCACCACCCTCCATCCTCCTCGTACCTCTGGCCGTGCAGTGCAGCGTGGCGGTGTCCCCGGCCACCACGGTGACGGCGGGTGGCGCGGTGACCTCGGGGGCCCCGGGGTGCCGCTGTGCCGTCTCCACGCTGATGTCTACCCGGGCTTGCGCCGAACCCAAGGCACTGTGTGCTGTGCAGACGTAGGTCCCGGCGTGCTCCGGCTTGGCCGGTGAGAGCTGGTGGAGGGGGGACAGGGTGGGCGGTGAGCACTGGGCACCCACCGGCGCCCCGTGGTACCCCGGGGTGACCCCGCTCACCTGCAGGATGGCCTGGCTGTCCATGTGCAGCAGCGTTTGGTGCTCCACCTTCTGCCGGGAGCCTGGCCGGCTCCAGCGCACCAGGGGCCGTGGTTCGCCCCGGCCAAGGCACTCCACGCTGAGGGATTTGCCCTCCTTCACTGTCACGGGGCCCGGTGGCATCACCGACACGGTGGGGGCACCTGCAGAAGGGAGAGGGCATCAGCGTGGGGATGGGGACACCACCACTGAGGATGTTGGCAGGGCGATGGGGACACCATCACCCTGGGGACATTTAGTGCGTGGAGAGGACATCCGCGTGGGGATGGGGACACCATCAACCCAGGAGCATCTGAAGCACATGGAGAACATGAGGGTGGGGACACCACCACGCCAGGAGCATCTAGCACACATGGAGGACGTCAGCATGGGGATGGGGATGGGGACGCCACCACCCTGGGACCACCTGGAGCACATGGAGGACATGGGGATGAGGACACCACCACTCTAGGAGCACCTGAAGCACGGAGAGGACATGGGGACGGGGACACCACTACACCAGGAGGACCTGGAGCAACATGGGGGATGTCAACGTGGGGGTGGTGACGGGGATACCACCGACATGGGGACACCTGGAGCACATGGAGGACATGGAGACGGGGACACCACCACCCCAGGGGCATCTGGAGCACGTGGGAGACACCAACATGGGGACGGTGATGGGGACACCACCACCCCAGGGGCATCTGGAGCACATGGGAGATACCAACATGGGGACGGTGATGGGGACACGACCACCCCAGGGGCATCTGGAGCACACGTGGCCAAGGACAGGGCCACTCTGGCCACCTCGCACCTTGCACCAGGAGGTTGACAACGCTGCTGGCGACGCCAAAGCGGTTGGAGGCCACGCAGTGGTAGGCACCCTGGTTGCCCACGTGGGCACCGGTGATGGAGATGACTGAGCCGTTGGTGCTGATCTTCACGTTGTCTGGACAAGGAGGAGCCGTCAACACCAGGGCCACCCTGGGGACCACGCCAGGGCCACCCTGGGAACCACCATACCTTGGAGATGTTGTCCGGGTCCCATCCGCCAAGTGATGTTGATGGGCCGGGCGCCGTCGTGGACACGGCACTTGAAGGTGGCATCCTCGCCCGGTGCCACTGCCATGCTGTGCGGGTCGATGGAGATGATGGGGCTCTGCAGACCTGCAGGGACAAAGGGACAGGGGAGCCACCGAGGTCACCCATGGGCCCCATCTTCCCTCAGTGTCCTCTGGTGCCCTGCAGCCGCACTCACGGTAGCTGGAGCTGTCACGGGAGGTGACGGTGACAGCAATGGTGGCCTCACGGGAGATGCTGCCTGTGTCCACCCGGCACACGTACTCCCCCGAATCGGCCACCGAGAGCTGTGACAGCCGCAGGCGGGACCCCGAAATCTGGGGACACAATGACAAGAGATGATGGCATCAACCGGCCATCCACGGCCACCGTCCCCGACCCCGCCGGTGTCCCCACCTACCTGGTGCTTGGCCGGGAGGGACCCACCGCGCTTGTACCAGGTGATGGTGGCCTGTCCCTGGGCGGCCACCATGCAGTCGAGGTCCAAGGTCTGTCCCTCGGTGACAGAGGACGCCGAGGACTCGATGCGGATGGGCGGCGTGACGCCGGTGGCTGCGCGGGCAGAGCAAAGGGTAAACGTCCCCAGCGGTCCCCGACACCGTTGGAGACCCATCCCCCGAAGGGTGGCACTCACGGTGGGACGGGTTGGCTCCGTCATCGATGGTGACGACGAGGGATGTCTCCTGCGTGACGCCCCCCGACGTCACCCGGCACACGTACTCCCCCGAATCGGCCGCCGTCACCTGGGGGATGCGCAGGCGGGTGCCTGACACCTGGTGGGGACAATTTGGGGACAAGTCAGCGCCAGACGGCGGGGGATGGGACAAAGCCAGGGTGACACCCCCCCTCCCCTACTCTCTGCGCCCTACCTGGTGGCCGGCGGGCAGGGAGCCACCGCGCTTGTACCAGGTCACGGTGGTGGGGCCGGACCCTGCCACCACGCAGTTGAGGTCCAGGATCTGTCCCTCGGCGATGGCCGAGGACGAGGACTCGATGCGGAGGGGCTGGGAGACGCCGGAGGCTGCGGGAGGGGGGGAGAGGGATAAGGGGATGTTTGTCACCGAGGTGGCACCTGTCTGTCCCCAACTGTTGCCGTCTCGCTCGCACTCACGGTAGTAGGAGCCGGCGGTGCCGGCGCTGCTGGGCACGGTGACGATGACAGATGCCTCCTGTGTGACGGTGCCCAGGGTCACCCGGCACACGTACTCCCCCGAGTCGGCCACCGCCACCTGGGCGAGGCGCAGGCGGGTCCCCGACACCTGGGGGAGGCGACAAGTTGGGGACACATCAGTGTGCGCCGCGGGGCTGTGCCCTGCGGGGTGATGCCACCTCCCCGGCGTCCCACCTGGCTGTTGGGGGGCAGAGCCCCCCCGCGCCGGTACCAGGTGACATGGGGGTGGCCCTGTCCTGCCACCATGCAGTTGAGGTCCAGGGTCTGTCCCTCGGTGACAGCGGCGGACGAGGTCTCGATCCTCACCGGTGGCGTGACACCGACGGCTGGGGGTGGCCATGGGGTCAGAGGGGGCGGCCACCATGTCCCCGTCGTTTCCCCGTGTCACCTCCCACCCGTCCCTGGTACCGTAAGAGGAGCCGGCTCCGGTCTGGATGGTGACGATGAGGGATGTCTCGTGCATGACACCCCCCGATGTCACCCGGCACACGTACTCGCCCGAATCGGCCGCTGTCACCTGGGGGATGCGCAGACGGGTGCCCGACACCTGGTGTGTGTGTGTGGGGGGTTGACACACATGAGAAGGGGGACACAAACCTCTCAAAAAAACCCCCCAAAAAACCCTTTTCCAGCCCAAATCACCCCGCCGGTGTCCCCTACCTGGTGCTTGGCCGGGAGGGACCCCTCGCGCTTGTACCAGGTGACGGTGGCCTGTCCCTGGCCGGCCACCACGCAGTTGAGGTCCAGGGTCTGTCCCTCGGCCACGGAGGAGGACGAGGACTCGATGCGCAGCGGGGGGGTGACACCAACGGCTGGGGACAGAGATGGGAGGGTCACCCCAAGGCCCGTGGCACGGTCCTCTGGTCGCCTCCTGGTCCCCACTCACGGTAGGCGCTGGCCCTGCTGGGCTGGATAGTCACCACGATGGAGATTTCCTTGGTGGTGGCCCCGCTGGTCACCCGGCACACGTACTCGCCTGAGTCGGCCGCTGTCACCTGCAGCAGCCGCAGCCGGGAGCCGGACACCTGTGGGAAGGGGACACGGGAGTCACCGGAGCCATTTGGGCTTCCATGGGGCCATCAGCGTTTGTATGGGGCCATCTGGGATTGCACAAGGCCACTGGAGCTTGCATGGGGCCGCTTGGGCTTCCATGGGGCCGCTTGGGCTTGTGTGGGGTCATCTGGGCTTCCACGGGCTATGGAGGTTTGTAGGGGACGATTTGGGTTTGCATGGGCTACCTGGGCTGGCATAAGGCCACCTGGGCTTGCATGGAGCCACATGGGCTTGCACGGTGCCGTTTGGGATTGCATGGGCCACCTGGGCTTGCATGGGGTCACTTGGGATTGCATGGGCCACCTGGAGTTGCATGGGGCCACCTGTGCTTGCGCAGGGCCACCTGGGTGTGCATGGGGTCACTTGGGCTTGCATGGGGCCACCTGGACTTGCATGGAGTCACTTGGGCTTGTATGGTGCCATTTGGGCTTGCATGGAGCCACCTGGACTTGCATGGAGTCACTTGGGCTTGTATGGTGCCATTTGGGCTTGCACGGGACCACCTGGGCTTGCATGGACTCACTTGGGCTTGCATGGGGCCACCTGGTCTTACATGGGGCCACCTGTGCTTGCGCAGGGCCACCTGGACGTGCATGGGGTCACTTGGGCTTGCATAGGGGTCACCAGGGCTTGCACGGTGCCCTCTGGGTTTGCACGGGCCACCTGAGTTTGCACGGGACCACCTGGGCTACTTGGGCATGCACAGGGCCATGGGCCAACCCCAACCCCCCCCTCGGCTTGGGGACATCCCCCTCCGTGTCCCCTACCTGGTGCCTGGCCGGGAGGGACCCCCCGCGCTTGTACCAGGTGACGGTGGCCTGCGCGGGGCTGGCGATGACGCAGTTGAGGTCCAGGGTCTGGCCCTCGGCCACAGGGGACGACAAGGACGAGGACTCGATGCGCAGGGGGGTCGTGCTGCCCGGGGCTGGGGACCGAGGCGGGTTAGAGACCGTGGCCACCACCATGTGTCACCCTCCGAGGGACACCGGGAGCCTGGGAAGCCCCACCGGGGTGGCTTCCCCGGGGAGCGATTCGGCCCAGAGCCGGGGACACCGCGGGGCGGTGCCACCCACCCGCGGGCAACGTCCCCCGTCCCCCCTGGTCCCCACTCACGGTAGGCGCTGGCCCCGCTGGGCTGGATCGTCACCATGATGGAGGTCTCCTTGCTGGTGGCCCCGGTGGTCACCCGGCACACGTACTCGCCCGAGTCGGCCGCTGTCACTTGCAACAGCCGCAGCCGGGAGCCGGACACCTGCGGGGAGGGGACACAGGGGCCATTTGGGCTTCCATGAGGCTGCTGAGGCTTGCACGGGGCCATTTGGGCTTCCATGGGGTCACCTGGGGTTGCATGGGCTACATGAGCTTGCATGGGGCCACCAGATCTTGCACGGGCCACCATGGCACCCATGGGGACACTTGGGCTTGCATGGGCTATGTGGGCTTGGATGGGGTCACCAGAGCTTCCAAGGGCCACCCAGGCTTGCATGGACCACCTGGGCTTGCATGGGGCTACCTGGGCTTGCACAGACCACCTGGGCTTGCATGGGGCCATCAGATCTTGCACGGGCCACCATGGCATCCATGGGGACACTTGGGCTTGCATGGGCTATGTGGGCTTGGATGGGGTCACCAGAGCTTCCAAGGGCCACCCAGGCTTCCGTGGGCCATCTGGGCTTGCATGGGCTACCTGGGCTTGCATGGGGCCACCAGATTTGCACAGGCCACCATGGCTTCCCTGGGGACACTTGGGCTTGCATGGGCTATGTGGGCTTGGATGGGGCCACCAGAGCTTCTAAGGGCCACCCAGGCTTGTGTCGGCCATCTGGGCTTGCATGGGGCTACCTGGGCTTGCATGGGGCTACCAGATTTGCACAGGCCACCACGGCTTCCATGGGGACACTTGGGCTTGCATGGGCTATGTGGGCTTGGATGGGGTCACCAGAGCTTCTAAGGGCCACCCAGGCTTGTGTGGGCCATCTGGGCTTGCATGGGGCTACCTGGGCTTGCATGGGGCCACCAGATTTGCACAGGCCACCACGGCTTCCATGGGGACACTTGGGCTTGCATGGGCTATGTGGGCTTGGATGGGGTCACCAGAGCTTCTAAGGGCCACCTAGGCTTGCATGGGCCATCTGGGCTTGCATGGGGTTACCTGGGCTTGCACGGGGCCACCAGATTTGCACAGGCCACCAGATTTGCACAGGCCACCATGGCTTCCATGGGGACACTTGGGCTTGTATGGGCTATGTGGGCTTGGAAGGGGTCACCAGAGTTTCCAAGGGCCACCCAGGCTTGCGTGGGCCATCTGGGCTTGCATGGGCCATCTGAGCTTCCATGGGACCACCTGGGCTTGCATGGGCCACCTGAGCTTCCTTGGGCTACTTGGGCTTGAATGGGGCCACCTGACCTTGCACGAAGCCATGGGTCAGCCCCAACCACCCGCCTTGGGGACATGCCCCTCCGTGTCCCCTACCTGGTGCTTGGCCGGGAGGGACCCCCCGCGCTTGTACCAGGTGACGGTGGCCTGCGCGGGGCTGGCGATGACGCAGTTGAGGTCCAGGGTCTGGCCCTCGGCCACGGTGGAGGCCGGGGACTCGATGCGCAGGGGGGTCGTGCTGGCCGGTGCTGGGGACCGAGACGGGAGGGTGACACCGGTGACCACGGCAGAGCCCCGCCGGCACAGGCACACGAGACGCGGCTCAGTGCCACGGCGCATAGGACCCCCTGCTGGCACTGCCACCCCCCTGTCCCCACTCACGGTAGGCGCTGGCCCCTCTGGGCTGGATCGTCACCATGACGGAGGTTTCCCTGCTGGTGGCCCCGGTGGTCACCCGGCACACGTACTCGCCCGAGTCGGCCGCTGTCACCTGCAGCAGCCGCAGCCGGGAGCCGGACATCTGCAGGGAGGGGACACGGGGGTCACCGGAGCCACTTGGGCTTCCATGGGGCTGCTGGGACTTGCACGGGGCCACCTGGGCTTGCACAGAGCTGCTTGGGCTTGCTAAAGTGCCAGCTGAGTTCGCATGGGCCACCTGGGCTTTCACTGGCCACCTTGGGTTGTATGGGGCCACCTCAGCTTGCATGGGGCCACCTCAGCTTACATGAGCCACCTGGGCTTGCATGGGTCACCTGGGCTTGCATGGGGCCACCTCAGCTTGCATGGGGCCACCTGGGCTTGCATGGGCCACATGGGCTTGCATGGGGCCACCTCAGCTTACACGAGCCACCTAGGCTTGCATGGGGCCACCTGGGCTTGCTAAAGTGCCAGCTGAGTTTGCATGGGCCACCTGGGCTTTCATGGGCCACCTTGGCTTGTATGGGCCACCTCGGCTTGCACGGGGTCACCTCAGCTTACATGAGCCACCTGGGCTTGCATGGGTCACCTGGGCTTGCATGGGGCCACCTGGGCTTGCATGGGGCCACCTCAGCTTGCATGGGCCACATGGGCTTGCATGGGGTCACCTGGGCTTGCATGGGGCCACCTCAGCTTGCATGGGCCACATGGGCTTGCATGGGGCCACCTGGGCTTGCTAAAGTGTCAGTTGAGTTTGCATGGGCCACCTGGATTTGCATGGGGCCACCTGAGTTTGCACTACACTTGCAGGTGGCCACCTGGGCATGCACAGGACCGTGGGTCAATCCCAACCACCCGCCTTGGGGACATCCCCCTCCGGTGTCCCCTACCTGGTGCTTGGCCGGGAGGGACCCCTCGCGCTTGTACCAGGTGACGGTGGCCTGTCCCTGGCCGGCCACCACGCAGTTGAGGTCCAGGGTCTGTCCCTCGGCCACGGTGGATGAAGACGCCTCAATCCGGACGGGGACACCTGAAGCTGGTGGCCCTAGAGGGGAGGACGAAGCCGTGACCACCCGTTGGGGACCAGCATGTCCCCCAGCCAAGGTGCCACCGAGCCCAGCCTCACCGTAGGACGAGCCAGATGCGGCCACGACGGTGACGATGATGGACGCCTCCCGGACGGTGGTCCCCAAGCTCGCCCGGCACACGTACTCCCCGGAATCGGCCGCCGTGACGTGAGGGACACGGAGCCGGGACCCCGAAACCTGGGGTTGGGGACAGGCGTCGGTGTCACACAGCGGGGGACGGGGTGGGATCTGGGGGTGCTGCCCGCACTGCCCGCACCCTACCTGGTGGCTGGCGGGCAGGGAGCCACCGCGCTTGTACCACGTCACGGTGGCGGGGCCGGCCCCTGCCACCAGGCAGTCGAGGTCCAGGGTCTGTCCCTCGGTGACGGACGGGGACGAGGACTCGATGCGGACGGGCGGCGTCATCCCTGCGGGAAGGAAAAGGGAGGATGCGGCAGCGGGGGGTTGCGGCCCCCCGGAACTGTCCCCAAACCCCTTCGGTGTCCCCTCACCCGCCTCACCTGGCACCACCGCCACCTCGATGGCGGCGCGGGCCGTGCCGGCGGCGCTGGTGCCCACGCAGAGGTAGACGCCGCTGTCGGCTGCTGTCACGGTGGGGATGACCAGCGTGGCGATGTCCCCGTCCTCGGCGCGGGACTGCGGCACGAGGGTGGGCGTGAGCGGCACCCGCGGTGCACCCACACACCCCCACCCCCGCCGGCAGTACCCAAGGGTGCCAGCACCCGTCTCACCTGTGGTGGCAGGGTGCCCCCCTGCTTCTCCCAGGTGATGGTGGCAGTGGGTGACCCCGAGACCCGGCAGTAGAGCCGCACCGTGGAGCCCTCCTGCACCTCCGTCCGCTCCGGGCTCACCTGCACCTGGGGGGCGCCGGCGGCTGCGGGAAGTGGGGGGTCAGGGAGGTGCCCGGGGGAGGGTGGGGGTGATGGGGACAATGGGGGTGACAGAGGTTATGGGGACGAGGGGGAGATTGGGGAAGATGGGGGTGACAGGGATGATGGCAATGATGGGGACGGTGAGGGATGATATGGACAATGGGGGTGACATGGATGATGGGGACAGTGGGGATTACGGGGGTGATAGGGATGATGGGGACAACGAGGATGATGGGGATGAAAGGGATGATGGGGACAATGGGGGTGACATGGATGATGGGGACAGTGGGAATGACCGGGGTGATAGGGATGATGGGGACAATGAGGATGATGGGGATGAAGGGGATGATGGGGACGAAGGGGATGATGGGGACAATGGGGGTGACAAGGGTGATGGGGACGATGGGGACAGTGGGGATGACGGGGGTGATAGGGATGATGGGGACAACGAGGATGATGGGGATGAAGGGGATGATGGGGATGATAGAGATGATGGGGACAATGGGGGTGACCCGGGGTGATGGGGACGATGGGGACAATGGGGATGATAGAGATGATGGGAACAACAAGGATGATGGAGGGATGAAGGGGATGATGGAGACAGTGGGGGTGACAGAGATGATGGGTACGATGGGGACAATGGGGGTGATGGGGACGATGGGGGTGACAGGGATGATGGGGACAATGGGGACAGTGGGGATGATGGGGTTGATAGAGATGATGGGGACAACGAGGATGATGGGGATGGATGATGGGGGATGAAGGGGATGATGGAGACAGTGGGGGTGACAGATGATGGGGACGATGGGGACAGTGGGGAAGATGGGGGTGACAGGGATGATGGCAATGATGGGGATGATACGGACAATGGGGGTGATGGGGACAATGGGGGTGATAGGGATGATGGGGACGATGGGGACAATGGGGATGATGGGGACAGTGGGGATGATGGGGACAGTGGGGATGATGGGGGTGACAGAGATGATGGGGACAACGAGGATGATGGGGATGGATGATGGGGATGATGGAGACAGTGGGGGTGACAGATGATGGGGACGATGGGGACAGTGGGGAAGATGGAGGTGACAGGGATGATGGCAATGATGGGGATGATACGGACAATGGGGGTGATGGGGACAATGGGGGTGATAGGGATGATGGGGACAATGGGGATGATGGGGACAGTGGGGATGATGGGGGTGATAGAGATGATGGGGACAACGAGGATGATGGGGATGGATGATGGTGGATGAAGGGGATGATGGAGACAGTGGGGGTGATGGGGACGATGGGGGTGACAGACAGGGGTGACAGAGATGATGGGGACGGTGGGCAAGATGGGGGTGACAGGGATGATGGCAATGACAGGGACGACGGGAGATGAAGGGGATGATGGAGACAATGGGGGTGACAGGGATGATGGGTACGATGGGGAATGACAGGGACAACGTGGGTGATGGGGACAATGGGGACAGTGGGAATGAGTGGGTGACAGGGAGGAAGGGGACAATGAGAATGAGGGGGACAATGGGATAATGGGGATGGACAATGGGGGATGAAGGGGATGATGGAGACAGTGGGGGACAGGGATGATGGTGACAATGAGGGTGATGGGGACGATGGAGCGTGACAGAGATGATGGTGGTGACAGGGATGACGGGGACAATGAGGAAAACAGGGTTGATGGGAATGGTGGGGGTGACAGGGATGATGGGGGATGATGAGGATGAGGGGGACAGATGATGGGAGATGACAGGGATGATGGTGACAGGGATGATGGGGATGACAGGGATGACGCAGACGATGAGGATGACGGGGACAACGGGATGATGGAGATGGACGATGGGGATGATGGGGGGTGACAGGGATGATGCAGATGATGGGGACAACAGGGGTAACAAGGATGATGGGAGCAATGGGGGTGACGCAGATGATGGTGGTGGGGACAATGGGGGTGACATGGATGATTCAGATGATGAGGATGAGAGGGATGATGGGACGATGGGGATAGGGACGATGGGGATGGGGACGATGGGGACAACAGGGGTGACAGGGATGATGCGAGATGATGGCGGATGATGGAAATGGTGGGACAATGGGGAGGGGGATGATGGGGATGGACAACGGTGACGATGGGGACGATGCTCACCTTGCACGTGGAGGAAGGCCCGCGCCGTGTGCTGCCCGGCGCTGCTGCGTGCCCGACAGGCGTAGTGCCCCTCGTCGGAGGGCTCGACAGCGCCGAAACGCAACGTCCCGCCCTGGACCACCGCCCGCGGCGGCAGCGCACCTGCGGGGACACGGCCCGGTGTCACCCCCGGTCACCTCGTCCCCAAGCCCGGTGCCGGTTTCCCCTCCATCCTTGGGGGGCACCTACCGAGCCACTCGAGGGTGGGCGGGGGGCTGCCGGTGACCACGCAGCGGAACTCGGCCGGCTGCCCCGGTGCCACGCTCAGCTGTGCCGGCTCCACGGCGGCAGTGGGGGCGGCGGCGGTGCCCGCTGCGGTGACACCCGGGGAGGGGGGGGGCTCAGGCCTCGCCGGCCCCCCCCCCCCCCCCCCCCCGTGGTGCTGGCCCCAGGCGGTGGGAAGCGGGGGCGCGGTGTGGCGCAGACGGTGGTGGGGTGCGCGGTGGAGCCCCGGCATGCAGCGGGTGGTGGGGGGGGAGTACGTGGACCCCCCCCCAGACTCCCCCAGGGGTGACTTACCCGGTCTGTGCCCCTCCATAAACTCAACGGGTCCATAAAACATCTGAGTCTTCGAGGGGGCTGCAAGAGGGCGCGGGTCTCAGGAGAGCGTGCCCATCACCCCGGCGTCAGGGCACCAAGTGAGAGCCTCTCCCTGGCATCTGGGCGCTGAACGTGCCCATCACCCCGGAGTCTGGGCACCCAGTGAGAGCCTCTCCCTGGCATCTGGGCGCTGAATGTGCCCATCACCCCGGCGTCTGGGCACCCACCACCCCAGCATCTGGGAGGCAAGCGTGCCCATCGCCCCGGCATCTGGGCAGCCCGTGTGCCCATCACCCTGGTGTCTTGGGCACCCACCACCCCCATCAGCCCAGCGCTCGGTGGCAAGCACGCCTGTCGCCCTGGCGCCTGGGTGGCAAACCTGCCCATCTCCCTGGCGTCTGGGCACCGAGCGTGCCCATCTCCCTGGCATCTGGGTGGTGCCTGTGTCCATCACCTCGGAGTCTGAGCACCAAGCACACCCCTCACCCCGGCATCTGGGCACTGAACCTGCCCATCACCCTGGTGTCTGGGTACCCCCCACCCTGGCATCTGGGTGACAAGTGTGCCCATCACCCCGGCGTCTGGGCACTGAGCACACCCGTCTCCCCAGCAGCCAGGCGGTGAGCGTGCCCATCATCTTGGAGTCTGAGCACCGAGCACACCCATCACCCTGGCGCCTGGGCACCCAATGTGCCCATCACCCTGGTGGCTGGGTGCCCACCACCCCATCATCTGGGCGGCGAGTGTGCCCATCGCCCTGGCGTCTGGGCACCGAGCACCCCCATCACCCCAGCATCTGGGTGGCGAGCGTGCCCATCACCTCCCAGTCCGTGCACTGAGCACGCCCATCCCCCTGGCATCTGGGCACCAAATGTGCCCATCACACTGGTGTCTGGGCACCGAGCATGCCCATCACCCCAGCATCCGGGTGGCGAGCGTGCCCGTCACCTCCCAGTCTGAGCTCAAAGCACACCCATCACCCTGGCGCCTGGGCGTCCAATGTGCCCATCACCCTGGTGCCTAGGTGGCCACCCCACCATCTGGGCACCGAACGTGCCCATCGCCCTGGTGTCTGGGCACGGAGTGCGCCCATCACCCCAGCATCCGGGTAGCGAGCGTGCCCATCACCTCGCAGTCCGAGCACGAAGCACACCCATCACCCTGGCATCTGGGCATCGAATGTGCCCATCACCCTGGTGGCTGGGTGCCCACCACCCCACCATCTGGGCAGCGAGTGTGCCCATCGCCCTGGTGTCCGGACACCGAGCACCCCCATCACCCCAGCATCTGGGTGGTAAGCGTGCCCATCACCTCGCAGTTCGTGCACTGAGCACGCCCATCACCCTGGCGTCTGGGCACCATATGTGCCCATCACACTGGTGTCTGGGCACCGAGCATGCCCATCACCCCAGCATCCGGGTGGCGAGCATGCCCGTCACCTCCCAGTCTGAGCTCAAAGCACACCCATCACCCTGGCGCCTGGGCACCAAATGTGCCCATCACACTGGTGTCTGGGCACCGAGCACCCACATCACCCCAGCATCTGGGTGGCGGGCGTGCCCATCACCTCCCAGTCTGAGCACCGAGCACACCCATCACCCTGGCGCCTGGGCACCAAGTGTGCCCATCACCCTGGTGGCTGGGTGCCCACCACCCCACCATCTGGGCTGCGAGTGTGCCCATCTCCCTGGCATGTGGGCACCGAGCACCCCCATCACCCCAGCATCTGGGTGGCAAGTGTGCCATCACCTCGCAGTCCGAGCATGAAGCACGCCCATCCCCCTGGCGTCTGGGCACCGAATGTGCCCATGACCCTGGTGGCTGGGTGCCCACCACCCCACCATCTGGGTGGCAAGTGTGCCCATCACCTCCCAGTCTGACCACTGAGCACACCCATCCCCCTGGCGCCTGGGCACCCAATGTGCCCATCACACTGGTGTCTAGGTGGCCACCCCACCATCTGGGCACCGAACGTGCCCATCGCCCTGGTGTCTGGGCACGGAGTGCGCCCATCACCCCAGCATCCGGGTGGCGAGCGTGCCCATCACCTCGCAGTCCGAGCACCGAGCACGCCCGTCCCCCTGGCGCCTGGGCGCCCAATGTGCCCATCACCCCAGCGTCTGGGCGCCGAACCTGCCCGTCCCCCTGGTGTACGGGCCCCCCCCCGCCACCAACCCCCGGCGCCCGCCGGCTCACCCTGCACGTAGAGCGTGGCCGTGCCCTCGTCCATGTCCAACATGTTGGAGCCGGTGCAGACGTAGACGCCGGCGTCCTCGGGCCGCACGCTGCGCAGGGTGAGGATGCCGTTGAAGTCCACGGCGCCGGCGGGCAGCGTGCCGTGGTTCTGCCGCGTCCACACCAGGGTGTAGGCGGGCGACTGGCGGGGAGAGAGAGGGGGAGGCCTGAGGCCACGGGGATGGGCACCCGGAGTGGGGGGAGGAGGGGGGGGGTGCGCTGCACGTCTGTGTGGGCACCCACCGGCGAGAGGTGGGGCACCCAGGGGGGGTCCCTGTGTCCCGGAGAGGGACGTGGGCACCCAGGGGTGGGGTGGGGGGGGACATATGGGCTGGATGGGCACCCAGGGGTGTCCCCATGCCCTGCATGTCCCTATGGGCCCCCAAGAATGTCCTCGTGCCCTGCATGTCCCTATGGCCACCCATGTGCCCTGCATGGCCCCATGGGCCCCCAAGGATGTCCCCATGCCCTGCATGTCCCCGTGGCCACCCAGGGGTGTCCCCATGCCCTGCACGTCCCCATGGCCACCCAGGGGTGTCCGTGTGCCCTGCATGTCCCTATTGCCATCCAGGGGTGTCCCTCTGCTCTGTGGGACCAGGTGGGCACCCAGGGGTGTCCCCGTGCACCCTGCATGTCCCTATGGGCCCCCAAAGATGTCCTCGTGCCCTCCATGTCCCCATGGGCACCCAGGGGTGTCCCCATGCCCTGCATGTCCCCATGGCAGCCCATGTGCCCTGCGTGTCCCCATGGGCACCCAGGGGTGCCCTCGTGCCAAGCATGTCCCTATTGCCATCCAGGGGTGTCCCCGTGCACCCTGCATGTCCCCATGGGCCCCCAAGGATGTCCCCAAGCCCTGCATGGCCCCATGGCCACCCAGGGGTGTCCCCATGCCCTGCCTGTCCCTACGGGCCCCCAAGAATGTCCTCGTGCCCTGCATGGCCCCATGGGCACCCAGGGCTGTCTCTGTGCACCCTGCATGTCCCTGTGGGCACCCAAGGGTGTCTGTGTGCCCTGGATGTCCCCCCGGGCACCCAGGGGTGCCCGCATGCCCCCCACCGTGCCGTGTCCCCCCCCCTCACCTTGCTCTTGGCGGTGCAGACGAAGGTGACGTCAGCCCCGGGCTTCACCCGCTGCACCCGCTTCTCCTCCACGGTGACGGTGATGGGTTTGCCGGGGGTCTCTGCGCCCAGAGAGGGGGAGAGCTGAGCCCCGCTCCTCCCCTCCGTCCCCACGCGCACGTGTACGTGTGTGTGTCCCCCTCCCCACCTCGGTGACAACGACCCACCGGTGACGATGACCTCGGCGCGGCTGGCGTTGCTGTGCCGAAGGTTGCGGCAGGAGCAGACGTAGACGCCGGCTTCGGAGGGCTGGATGCTGGCGAAGTGCAGCTCCTCGCCTGGGGAGGGGACAGGAGGGTGACACCCCACGCCCCCCCCCCCCCCAACACACACCTTGGGGACACCCCGGTCCCCTCCCCGAGCCACCCAATACCTTGTCGCCGGCTCTGGGCGCCCTCGGGGAGGGGTCGCCCGTCTTCTCGCGCCCAGTGGTAGTAGAAGGGGGGGTCGCCGCTGGCCTGGCACCGCAGGGTGACGGCGCTGCCCTGGGCCACCGTGGTGCGCGGCGGGTGGACGCGGACGGCCAGCGGCACCGGGGGGCCCGCGGGGACGCACGCCTGCCCCCGCACCGTGGGGTCGCCTGCGTAGCCGGGGGCGCAGCTGCAGGGGGGGGTGATAAAAAAGGGGGGACTACGTATTGGGGTGGGTATATGGGGCTGGGGGAGAGTGGGGGGGGGAGAGTGGGGTGCAGATTGCGGGGGGGAGTGCATTGGGGTGCATAAATTGGGGTGGGTGTAGCGGGGTGAGCGTATCGGGGTGCATATTGGGGGGGGTGAGCCGGCAGGGTGGGTATATTGGGGGGGGAGAGCGGGGTGAGAATATCGGGGTGCACAGAGCGGGGCGGGGGGGGGGGATAGCGGGGTGCATATTTTGGGGTGAGCCATCAGGGTGGGTATATCAGGGTGAGGGTAGCGGGGTGGGTACGGCGGGGTGAGCATTTCTGGGGTGCGGATATGGGGGGGGGGGAGCCCAGTGGGGTGCATAAATTGGGGTGGAGATAGCGGGGTGAACCCCTGGGGGGGAATATATCGGGGTGAGAATATCGGGGTGGGTATATCGGGGTGAGCACGTCGGGGTGGGTATATCGGGGTGAGTATATCAAGGTGGGTATATCGGGGTGAGAATATCGGGGTGGGTATATCGGGGTGAGCACATCGGGTTGCGTATATCGGGGTGGGTATATTGGGGTGAACACGTCGGGGTGGGTATATTGGGGTGAGTACATCGGGGTACGTATATGGGAGTGAGAATATCGAGGTGGGTATATCAAGGTGGGTATATCAGGGTGGGTATATCGGGGTGAGCACATCGGATTGCATATATCGGGGTGGGTATATTGGGGTGAGTATATCGGGGTGAACACGTCGGGATGGGTATATCGGGGTGAGAATATCGGGGTGGGTATATCAGGGTGGGCACGTCGGGGTGAGTATATCGGGGTGAGAATATCAGGGTGGGTGCGTCGGGGTGAGTATATCGGGGTGGGTATATTGGGGTGAGTACATCGGGGTACGTATATCGGGGTGAGAATATCGAGGTGGGTATATCGGGGTGAGCACATCAGGTTGTGTATATCGGGGTGGGTATATCGGGGTGAGTACGTCGGGGTGGGTATATCGGGGTGAGAATATTGGGGTGAGAATATCGGGGTGGGAATATTGGGGTGAACATGTCGGGGTGAGCATATCGGGGTGGGTATATGGGGGTGAGTATATCGGGGTGAGCACGTCGGGGTGGGCATATGGGGGTGAGTACGTCGGGGTGAGCACGTCAGGGTGAGTATATTGGGGTGAGCACGTCGGGGTGAGTATATCGGGGTGGGTATATTGGGGTGAGAATATTGGGGTGAGCACGTCGGGGTGGGTATATTGGGGTGAGTATGTCGGGGTGAGCACGTCGGGGTGGGTATATCGGGGCGAGCCCATCAGGGAAGGTGTGTCGGGGTGAGAACACCGGGGCGAGTATATCGAGGTGGGTGTATCGGGGTGAGAACATCAGGGTGACTAGACCAGGGTGGGGGTTATACGGGTGAGAACGGCGGGGTGGGTATATGGAGGGGGGGTGGGTATAGAGGGGTGAGTGCTTTGGGATGGGTATGGCGGGGTGAGCACGTCAGGGTGAGCGCATCGGGGCGGGTATAGGGGGGGTGGGTATAGGGGGGCGAGCACATTGGGGTGGGTATAGCGGGGTAGGTATAGGGGAGTGAGGACATCGGGGTGGGTAGAGCGGGATGAACACGTCGGGGTGAGCCCGCAGGGGCGGGTATATGGGGGGTGGGTATATGGGGGTGAGCACACGGGGGCGGGTATGTTGGGGTTGGGTATATGGGGGTGAGTATATCAGGGTGAGCATGTTGGGGTGGGTACATGGGGGTGGGTATATGGGGGTGAGCACATCGGGGCGGGTACGTTGGGGTGCGTATAGGGGGGTGAGCACACGGGGGTGGGTATATCGGGGTGAGCACATGGGGGCGGGTATATGGGGGCAAGAGTTTTGGGATGGGTATAGCGGGGTGAGCACGTCAGGGTGAGTGCATCGGGGCGGGTATAGGGGGGGTGGGTATAGGGGGGCGAGCACATCGGGGTGGGTATAGTGGGATGAACACGTCAGGGTGAGCCCGCGGGGGTGGGTATATGGGGGTGGGTATATGGGGGTGAGTATTTCGGGGTGAGCACGTTGGGGTGGGTACTTGGGGGTGGGTATATGGGGGTGAGCACATCGGGGCAGGTACATAGGGGTGGGTATAGGGGGGATGGGTATCGGGGGGTGAGCACACGGGGGTGGGTATATTGGGGTGAGCACATGGGGGTGAGCACATGGGGGCGGGTATATGGGGGTGGGTACATCAGGGTGGGTATATCGGGGTGAGCACGTTGGGGTGGGTATATCGGGTGAGCACATCAGGGTGAGCACATGGGGGCGGGTATGTTGGGGTGGGTATATCGGGGTGAGCACTTTGCGATGGGTATATGGGGGTGGGTATATCGAGGTGGGTATATGGAGGTCAGCACGTCAGGGTGAGCACATCGGGGCGGGTACGTTGGGGTGGGTATATGGGGGTGAGCATGTTGGGGTGGGTATATTGGGGTGAGCACGTCAGGGTGGGCACACGGGGGCGGGTGTATGGGGGTGGGTATATGGGGGTGAGCACACAGGGGCAGGTATATGGGGGTGGGTGTATCGGGGCAGGTCTATGGGGGTGGGTATATGGGGGCGGGTATATCGGGGCGGGTATATCGGGGTGAGCCCATCAAGGTGGGTACATCAGGGTGGGTGAATGGGGGTGAGCCCGTTGCGGTGGGTATATAGGGGTGGGTATATGGGAGGTGGGTATATCAGGGTGGGTATATAGGGGTGGGTATATGGGGGGTGGGTACTCGGGGGTGCCGGCTGCCCCGCCGCAGCCCTCACCGCTCGCAGTACTGCCCGGCGTAGCCCGGCTCGCAGGCGGTGCAGCGGTACCCGCCACCTCCCAAACTCTCGCAGGTCCTGGAGAACCTGCAGGGACAGAGCGAAGTGGGGGGGCGTGTCCCCCTCCCCGGCACATCACCCCCTTCCAACCCCCCCACCCCCCCAACCTCGGCACTCACTGGTTTTCGGGGTACGGGAGGGGACAGGCGCAGGGCTGGCAGTCTTCGGGGGTCCCGGCGGTGGCGTCCCCATAGAAACCGGGGGCACATTGGTCACAGAAATCCCCCGCCGTGTTGTGCAAGCAGCCCTGCGGGGGCGGGGGGAGAAGAAATATTTGGGGGTGTACGGTTGGGATGAGACCCCCATCCCCCCCCCCCAAAAAAAAAAAAAAACCCTGCTGAATATAAAGACTCACGGAGCAGACGCCGCTCTCGGGGTGGCAGCTCTCCGAATGCCCGTTGCACTCGCAGAGCTCGCAGTGCCCCAGGTACAGGCCCCCCCCGGTGCGGGTGTAACCGGGGGCACAATCCTGCCAGCGGGAGAATAATCCAGAGCGGGGGGGGTTCGGTGTTGTGACACACACCCCCCCCGCCGCTCCCCCCCCCGCCACTTCCATCCCCAAATATCCCTGGGAAGGGCAGGGAGGGATGATGCCGGGGGCTCACCTGGCAGGACAGCCCGTGGTACCCGGGGGGGCAGCGGCATTCCTCCACCTCGGGGGCCGGGGGGAGGCCGGGCTGGGGGGGCACGGCCGTATCCATGGTGACATCGGCGATGCCGGACGCGGCCGTGCTGGTGGAGTAGGTGGCGCGGATGAGGATCTCATCCAGGTCGGCCAAAGCCATCAGGAGATGCTCCCGCGTCGCCGGTTGTCCGTCCGGCCGCTGCCAGTATTGCTGTGGATGGGGTGGGGGTGGGGGGGGTGTCAAGGGGACGCATACCGGCTTGGGACATCGCGGGGACAAGGGACATCGGGGACAAAAGCCACCCACCCCCTCCTACCTCCCGAAAAATGATCTCGAAGGCCTGGGGGGTGCGCGGGGACAGGTCGGGCTGGTATGCCACCAGCGTGATGTCGTTGCCCTGGGGATACGGGGTGGTCAGGGGGGGTCCCAGTGCCACCCTGTGTCGTCCCCCCGCTTCCCGCCACCCCTCTGTCCCCGCCGTACCGTGATCTGGATGTCGGCATCGGGCAGGGGGGCTCCCTGCCCCCCCGGGGTGTAGGTCAGGGTGTAGCGGAGGCGCCCGCCGTAGGAGCCCACCTGCCCGGGGAGAGGGGGCGGGGGGGTGGGATGGAGAAGGGGATGGGAATAGGATGGGGTGGGATGGGGATGAGTGGGATGGGGATGGGGTGGGATGGGATGGGATGGGAATTGGGATGGGGAGGGGATTGGGAGGGGATGGGATGGGGATGGGGTGGGATGGGGAGGGGATGGGATGGGGAGGGATGGGAATTGGGATGGGGAGGGATGGGAATAGGATGAGGTGGGATGGGGATGGGGATGAGTGGTATGGGGATGGGATGGGAATTGGGATGGGGAGGGGATTGGGAGGGGATGGGATGGGGATGGGGATGGGGTGGGATGGGGAGGGATGGGAATAGGATGAGGTGGGATGGGGATGGGGATGAGTGGTATGGGGATGGGATGGGAATTGGGATGGGGAGGGGATTGGGAGGGGATGGGATGGGGTGGGATGGGGAGGGGATTGGGAGGGGATTGGGATGGGCATGGGGATTGGGATGGGGATGGGATGGGGATGGGGAGGGGATGGGATGGGGTGGGGAGGGGAAGGGGATGGGGATTGGGATGGGGATGGGTGGGATGGGAATGGGGATGGGGAGGGGATGTGGAAGGGGATGGGACGGGGAGGGGATGGGGAGGGGATGGGGAGGGATGGGATGGGGTTTGGGATGGGGATGGGATGGGGAGGGGATTGGGAGGGGATGGGATGGGGATGCGGTGCAATGGAGATTGGGATGGGATGGGGAAGCGGATTGGGAGGGGATGGGGATTGGGAGGGGATGGGGATGGAAATGGGTACAGAATGGAGATGGGTACGGAATAGGAATGGGTATGGAATGGGTATGTGGACAGGGACAGGGATGGGGATGGGATGCGGATGCAGACAGGGAAAGGGAAGAAGAGGATGGGATGGGATGGGAACAGGATGCGGATGTGATGGGATGAGGATGGGATGGATGTGGAATGGGGATGGGGACAGGATTGGGATGGCAATGGGATGCAAAAGGGGATGAAGATGGGATGGGGAAGGGGACAGGGAAAACAAAGGAAGAGGATGGGGATGGGACAGGGATTGGGATGGGGAAGGGGATGGGGGTGGGAGAGAGATGGGGACAGAGACGGGGAACGGGGAAGGGACGGGATAGGGCAAGTGAAAGGGAAGAGGATGGGGATGGGATAGATGGGATAGGGATTGGGATGGGGAAGGGAGAAGGAAGGGGATGGGGATGGGGAAGGGAGAAGGAAGGGGATGGGGATGGGGAAGAGGATGGAGTTGGGATGGGAGAAGGAAAAAAAAGGAAAGAGGAAAAAGGAAAGAGGCGGGAGATGGGTGAGGCTGCGCCCACCTCCCCCTCTGACAGAGCCGTGGGGCGAGCACCCATGGGTGCCCCATGGGGGTGGGGGGAGCACCCCCTTACCTTGTCCCCCTGGTAGGGGGGCGGCAGCTGCCAGTAGTAGGAGTCGGGGGGCAGCTCCCCGAATCGGTCGTAGGTCAAGCGGGGTTGGGGGGTGCCCGGCTCCAGCCTGAAGCCGGCGCCCACCCGGGTGCTGCGTTGCCGGTTGACCAGGGCGAATCCCTGGGGATTACCGGGAGCGAAGGGCGTCCGGACCTACGGCATGGGGAGATGGGTTAGCAGGCTTGGGGACAACCGGGGACAGCGGTGGAGGGGTGGGGGGGGGGACACACACGACACTCACGGTGCCGCGGGCGTAGGCGGTGCTGGCGCAGTGCTGGACGATGCCCATGCAGAAGCAGGGCAGGCAGCCGGCCGGCTCGCCGGCGCTCAGGTGGAAATGGTGGGGACGGCAGGTGGCACAGCTGGGACCCTCCACGTTGGACTGGAAGGTGACGGAGGGGTGGGTGACGTCGCCCTGTCACCCCGTCACCCCCTCCAGGCTCGGTGGGGTGGGGGGGACAGGGCTCACCTTGCAGCGGCACTGCCCGTCGGCGCCGCAGCCCTCGCCGACGCTGCCGCGCGGGTCACACTGGCACTGCCCGCCGGGGACGCCCGGCTCTGCGGGACGGGGGGGGCGACGAAACAGCTGTTAGGCAGGACACCCCCCACCCCACCCCCCCGCCAGTGCCACCACAGGGGACACCGCCCCGTCCCCTCCCCGCGGCGCTCACCTCGGCATGGCTCTCCCCGCAGCGGGTCCCCCACGTACCCGGGCGAGCACCTAAAGTTGGGGGCGGGTGGGGGGGGGGGGGGGACGACACAGCAAAAAAAGGTCAATGAGGGGGGAGGGTGGTGGGGGGTTGCACCCCAAAAAACGCCACTCGCCCACCCCACAGCCCCCTGGCACCTCTCGCAGAGGCGGCCGCTGTGTCCCGGGGCGCAGGCGCTGCAGGTGGGCTGCCCGTCCGTGTCCTCGAAGCAGCTCTTGGTCACCCTGCGGAGGGGACAAGGGGACGGGTGAGCCCCCGTTGGTGTCCCCAGGGACGTGGCAGAAGCCTGAGGCGGGGGGGGAGCACCTACTGGGTGTCACCGTGGGGTCCGTGGCAGGGACAGGGCTGGCAGTCAGCCGGGGTGCCCCGGGTGGCATCACCGTAGTAGCCAGGTTGGCACTTGTCACATTGGTCACCCTCCGTGTGATCCCGGCAGCCCTGCAAAGGAGGGGGGATGACGATGGTGGCACCGCCGTGGTGGGGGGGGGGGGTCCCCGAGGTGTCCCCACTGTCACCAGCTCACCTGGCAGACGCCGGTCTCGGGGTGGCACTCGCTGGCGTGGCCGTGACACTGGCATGGCTCGCAGGTGCCCAGGTAGAGCCCGGTGGTGCTACGGGTGTAGCCAGTGTCACAGTCCTATGGAGGGGGACACGGGGACAAACAGGGTGGGCCACCGCTCGGTGTCCCCAGGGCTGGGGTGAGGGGACAGCGAGGGTCTCACCTGGCAGGAGGCACCGCGGTAGCCGGCGGGGCAGGTACAGTCCTCCACCTCCAGTGCCGGCGGGCGGCCGGTGGCGTGTGGCACCGCCACGTCCAGGCTGACATCGGCCAGTCTGCGGGGCGAGAGGGGATGTCCCCACCGCCCTGCCCGTGTCCCCATGTCCCCAACGCCTCTCCCCGGGTCCCCCGTACCTGGTCTCCTCTGGTTGATCCGAGTAGGACGCCCGGATCATGAAGAGGTCGATGTCGGCCAAAGCCATCAGGAGATGCTCGCGGGTGGCATCGCGCCCATCCGCCCGGCGCCAGGCGCGCTGCGGGCACAAGCGGGGGGTGACCGCCATGTCCCCGACCAGCGCTGGCATCGGCGGGGGGAAGGTACCCGCCCGTCCTCACCTCGCGGAAGGGCACGGTGACGGTGGTGGGGACGCCGGAGGGGAAGGTGGCATCGGAGAAGTGCTCCAGGAGGATGCCGTTGCCCTGCAGCAGGACGTCGGGCTGGCGCAGCAATGCTTGGGCGCCCGCCGGTGCCCGGTGTGTCACCGTGTACCGCAGCTCACCGCCGTACGATGTCACCTGCGGGGCGGGACACGGTGAGGCTCAGCTCGGGGACTTCCACCTTTGTCCCCCAGCCGTCCCCGGCGCTGGCACCTTGTCCCCGGCGAAGGGCGCAGGCAGCACCCAGTAGTAGACGTCGGGGGGCAGCGGCTGGAAGGCGGCGAAGAGCAGCTCCCGCGGGGAGGCGAAGCGGGCGCCGTCGCCCACCGTCTGCGTGCCGGCCAGGTTGGCCAGACTCAGCGGCGGCGTCTCCTCGGCCGTCAGGAGGACCTGGAAGGGGAGCGGGAAGGAAGGGGCTTGGTGGTGGGCAAGGCACGGCACGGCACAACACCGCACAGCATGGCACGGCAAGGCATGGCATGGCATAACATGGCACTACATGGCATGGCACGGCACAACATGGCATGGCACAACGTGGCGTGGCACAACGTGGCACGACATGGCAAGACACGGCACAACATTGCATAGCAGGGCACAACATGGCATGGCACGGCATGGCACAGCATGACGTGGCACGGCATTACACGGCACAGCATGGCATGGCACAATACAACATAGCACTACGTGGCACAACACGGCACGGCATGCCATAACATGGCATATCATGGCATGGCATGGCACAACATGGCACGGCACACCATAGCATGGCACAATGTGGCACGACATGCCATAGTGTGGCACGGCACGGCAAGGCACAGCATGGAATAACGTGGCATATAATGGCATGGCATGGCTTGACATCACACAGTATGGGACGGCATGGCACGACATGGTATGGCATGGCACAGCACGGCACAACGTGGCACGGCATGACGCTACATGGCCTCACAAGGCACTACATGGCACAGCATGGCATGGCATGGCACAGCACAACAGCACTACATGGCACAGCGTGGCACGGGACAGCGTGGCAAGACGCGACACAACATTCCATGGCATGGCACAAGATGGCGCAGCATGGCACAACATGGCACAGCATGGCATGGCATGGCATGGCATGGCACAGCACAACATAGCACTACCTGGCACAACATGGCATGGCACAAAATGGCACGGCGTGCCCTAACACGGCATATCATGGCATGGCACAACATTACATGGCACAGCATGGTATGGCATGACACAACATAGCACTGCATGGCACCACACGGCACGGCATGCTGTACCATAGCACGTAATGGCATGGCATGGCACAACATGGTATGGCATGCCACAGAATGGCACGGCACAGCAAGGCACAGCACGGAATAACATGGAATACTATGGCATGGTGCGGCGTGACATCACATAGTATGGGACGGCATGGCACGGCATGGCACTACATGGTGTGGCATGTTGCAGCACGGCATGGCATGGCACGGCATGATGGTACATGGCATCACAAGGCACTGCATGGCACAGCATGGCATGACACGGCACGTCACGGATAGCACTACGTGGCACAGCATGGCAAGACACGGCACAGCATTTCATAGCATGGCACAACATGGCACAGCATGGCATAACGTGGCATGTAATGGCATGGCATAGCACAGCATGGCACAGCATGGCAAGACATGGCAAGACATGGCACAACATTGCATAGCATGGCACAACATGGCACAGCATGGCACAACACAGCATGGCAAGACATGGCACGACATGGCACAACACGGCATGGCACAACACAGCATGGCAAGACATGGCACGACATGGCACAACACGGCATGGCACAACACAGCTTGGCAAGACATGGCACGACATGGCACGACATGGCACAACACGGCATGGCACAACATGGCACGGCAAGACATGGTAAGACATGGCACAACATGGCATATCATGGCATGGCACGGCACAACGTAGCACGTCGTGCCGTGGCATAGCACAACATAGCACTACCTGGCACAACGTGGCATGGCGCAACATGTATGGCACGCCGTAACATGGCATATAATGGCGTGGCACGGCACGGCACCACATGGCATGGTATTACATGGCACAGCACAGCATGGCACGGCACAACATAGCACTACGTGGCACGGTATGCCATAACGTGGCATGTAACAGTATAGCATGGCATGACATGGCAAGGCACGGCATGGAATAACGTGTGGCCTATAACGACATGGCACGGCACGCCACAGCACGCCGTACCATAGTATGGCGCGGCACAGCGAGGCACGGCACGGAATAACACGGCACGGCACGACACGGCGTGGCTTGACATGACATAGCACACGGGACGGCACGGCCCGCCGTGGCATGGCCTGGCACAACACAGCACTAATGCGGCACCCCACGGGGCGGCACGCCACAACGCGGCACATAACGGCGTAGCGTGGCATGACGGGGCGTGACGCGGCCCGCCGCGGCGCGGGTACCTGGTGTCGGCTCCAGGCGGAGCTGGCGCAGTGCCGCGAGACGCCCATGCAGAAGCACTGCAGGCAGCCCTCGGGGTTGGCCGCGCTCAGGTGGAAGGTGCCGGCGGCGCAGGCGTCGCACAGCCGCCCCCGCACGTTGGGCTGCGGAGGGGGACGGGGGAAGGGGGGGTGCCGTGGGTGGGGGTGCCCGGGGGGGGAAGGGTGGGCACAGCTGGGTGCTGGGAGAGTGGGAAAGGGGGTGCCGGGGTGGGGAGGGGGGGCGTTGGGGGGCGGAAATGGGGCTGGGGGGAGGGACTGGGTGCCTTGGAGCGGGGAGGTGGGATGGGTGCTATGGAGGATTGGACTGGGTGCCATGGGGGGGGTCAGACTGGGTGCTGGAGGGGGTTGGAATGGGTGCCGGGGGTGGGGGGGTTGGCCTGGGTACCCCTGAGACAGGACTGGGTGCCATGGGGGGGGGGGACGGACACGGAGGGTCAGACTGGGTGCCATGGGAATTTGGACTGGGTGCTGGGGTGGGGGGGAGGGTCAGACTGGGTACCCCTGGGGTGGGACTGGGTGCTATCGGGGGGGTCAGAAGAGGTGCTATGGGGGGTCAGAGTGGGTGCCTCAGGGATCAGACTGGGTGCCATGGGGGGGCTGGAATGGGTGCTGGGGGGGATCGGACTGCGTACCCCCGAGATGGGACTGGGTGCCGTGGGGGGGTCAGAATAGGTGCTATGGGGGGTTGGACTGGGTGCTGGAGGGGGTTGGAATGGGTGCTGGGGGCAGGGGTGGAATAGGTGCTGGGGGGGGGGTCAGACCGGGTGCCATAGCGGGGGGTTGGACTGGGTGCTGGGTGGGGGGGTGGTGTCAGACTGGGTACCCCCGAGATGGGACTGGGTGCCGTGGGGGGGGTCAGAATAGGTGCTATGGGGGGGTCAGAGTGGGTGCCCCAAAGATCCCACTGGGAGCCATAGGGGATCCCACTGGGTTCCCCAGGGATGGGACTGGGTGCTACGGGGCAGGGGGGGTGTCACGCTGGGTGCCTCGGGGATCGCACTGGGTGCTGTGGGGGACAGCAGCCCCCAGCCCCCCCCTCCCCACGCCCTGGCCCGCACCTTGCAGTGGCACGTGCCGCCGGCCGCGTCCTTGCCCCCGCGGGCGTCGCACTTGACGAGCTCCTGGCCTGCGGGCAGCGAGGGTGAGGGTGGGGGGCACCCATGGGTGAAAGGAGGCGGGGGGGGGACGGACGGGACACCCCACAACCAGCACCCACCACTCACCGATCGGGACGCACTTGCCGCCCGGCTGGATGGGGTCTCCCTCGTAGCCCGGGGCGCACCTACGGGGATGGGGGGGGGGGGGAGGTGATGGGGGGGGGTGTCTCGGGTTTTGGCGGGGGGCGGGGGGGGGCGGTGGGGAAGGGGGGAGGTTTATAGGGACCCCCCCCACCCACCTCTCGCAGCGGCGGCCGGCGTAACCGGGTGCGCAGGCGTCGCAGGTGGCTTGGCCGTCCGTGTCCAAAAAGCACGACTCCGAAAACCTGCGGGCGACGCCGGTGGGGGGTGGGACACGGTGGTGACGTCCCGGGGCGGCGACAGCTGGGGAGGGGAGGGGGCGACTCCCCCTGGGGTCGGCACCCACCTGCGAGACGGCTCGGTGTAGGGACAGGGACAAGGGTGACAGGCGGTGGCCGTGCCCTTGGTGGCGTCGCCGAAGAAGCCGGGTTTGCACTTCTCGCACTGGGGACCCTCCGTGTTGTGCTGGCAGTTCTGGGGGGGGTGGGACGGGGGACACAGACACACGTGGCACGGGGGGGGTGGTGACACCGAGCCACCTCCCCATCCCCTTGTCACCCCCCGTTCCTTACCAGGCAGTGCCCGAAAACGGGGTCGCAGGTGCTGGAGTGGCCGTGGCAGCCGCAGCCGGAGCACGTCCCCAGGTAGGGTCCTCTCGTCACCCGCTCGAAGCGGGTGGCACATCGCTGGCACGACAGCCCCGCGTAGCCCACAGGGCACCTGGGGACACGGCAGTGTGACGGCGGCGGGGCAGCGGTGGTGTGACACCGAGCCCCGCGACCTCGTTACCGGCACTCACCTGCATTCCTCGACATCCCCGGCTGGCCCCAGGCCGGTGTCACCGGGGCTGGTGACGTCCATGGCCACGTCGCTGAGCCCCACACTGGCCATGCGCCCGTCGTACACCGCCCGGATGAAGATACCCTCCAGCCCCTGCAGCACCAGCAGCAGCAGCTCCCGGCTCACCGGGGCACCCTCCTCGTCCTCCCAGTGGTCCTGCGGGGATGGTGACACCCGTGTCACCCCAGGGCGATGCCAGCATTGGCATCACCCATCCGCCATCACCACCATCAACCACCTGCCACCGCCAGCATCACCCGCTCTTCACCACCAGCATCACCCACCCATCGCCGGTATCACCCACCTGCCACCACCGGCATTACTCAGCCATCACCACCGGCATCACCCCACCACCACCACCATCACCCACCTCTCACCAGCAGCATCACCCACCCCCCACCAACACCAGCATCACCCATCAGCCACCAACCACCACCAGCATCACTGCCATCACCCACCCATCACCACCAGCACGCACCACCATCACCCCCCCACACCACTGCCATCAACCACCCACCACCATCAACCACCCACCACCACCAGCATCACCCTACCTCCACCACCACTGCCATCACCCTCCCACCACCACCACCATCGACCACCCACCTCCACTCTCACCACCATCACCCAACCACCACCACCATCACCGCATCACCTCCACCCCCACTACCATCACCATCCCACCACCATCAACCACCCACCACCATCACCATCACCCTCCCACCATCACCACCATCAACCACCCCCCTCCATCCTCACCCACCCACCCACCCATCACCAGCATCACCCACCCCGCCCCCACTGGCATTACTCATCCGTCATCACCACCATCACCCTCCCATCACCACCACCATCAACCACCCACCTCTACGCCAATTACCATCACTGTCCCACCACCATCAACCACCCACCACCATCACCCACCCACCACCATCACCCTTCTACCGCCATCACCATCAACCACCCACCTCCACACTCACCACCGTCACCCTCCCACCACCACCATCAACCCCCCCCCACCACCACTGCCATCACCCCCCCACCACCACCACTGCCATCACCCCACCACCACCACCAGCATCACCCTTCCACCACCACCACCACCACCCTTCCACCACCACCACCATCAACCACCTGCCTCCACCCCCATTACCATCACCGTCCCACCACCATCACCCTTCTACCACCACCACCCCCCTCACTGCCATCATCCACCCCGCCACCACTGGCATTACTCATTCATCATCACCACCCTCACCCTCCCACCACCACCACCACCATCAACCACCCACTGCCATCACCCTTCGACCACCACTGCCATCACCCTTCCACCTCCACCACCATCACCCTTTGACCACTATCATCACGCTTCCACCTCCACCACCGTCATCACCCTTCCACCTGCACCACCATCACCCTTTGACCACCACCACCACCCTTCCACCTCCACCACCATCATCACCCTTCCACCTCCACCACCATCACCCGCCGACCACCACCACCATCACCCTTCCACCTCCACCACCACCATCACCCTTCCACCTCCACCACCACCATCACCCTTCCACCTCCACCACCATCACCCTTCCACCACCGCCACCATCACCCTTCCACCACCGCCACCATTGCCATCACCCCGCTGCCACCACCACCCCCTGCCCCGCGCCCACCCACCTCAGTGAAGGGCACGTGCCGTCGGTTGAGGACATCGGGCTGAGTGGCCCCGGCGCGCGCCCGCAGCTGCCGCCCGTGGCCCCGCAGCACCACATCGGGGTGGGTGGTGGGCTCGGAGGGGCCCCGCCCCAGCCGGTACCGCACCCCATAACTCAGCGCCCCCCCGTAGGCATCCACCTGCCAACACCAACGGGCTGTCAGTGCTGTGCCACCAGCGTCCCCAGCCCCGTCCCCACCCCGGCGTCACCTCGCCCCCGAGGAAGGCAGCCGGCAGCGGCCATGCCACCAGCGTCCCCAGCCCTGTCCCCACCCCAGCGTCACCTTGTCCCCAAGGAAGGTGGCTGGCAGCGCCCAGAAGGCGTCAAGGGCCAGGAAACGGCGGGAGAGATCCAGGAGCTGGAATTCCTCGACACCCACGTCCACGTGGAGCTGGGTGGCCGAGAGCGCCGGTGGGGACGGCGCCGCCGGCACCGTCACGTTGACGCCTGTTGGGAAGATGCTCAGCCCCTGGTGTGTCCCTTGTCCCCAACCCTCGTCCCCACCCCTCGTCCCCACCACTCACCCTTGAAGTCGTCGGGGCGGTCGAAGCGGAGGTGGAGGCGGTGGCGGTGCCGGGCGGTGGCGCGGCAGGCGGTGGTGACGCCGAAGCAGAAGCAGGGCAGGCAGCGGGATGTCCCCGTCACCTGGAAGTGGCCCTCGGGGCACGGCCCTGCGGGAGACAGTGGGTGGGTGATGACGCCGTGGTGGGGGTGGGGGGCGGGATGGGGAGGGGAGGGCGGTGGGGGGGGGACACTCACCGGGACGGGTGACGGTGAGGATGCTGTCGGGGATGCCGAAGACCATGCCGAGGGTGTTGATGGCCTCGCAGGTGTAGGCGCCTTGGTCGGCTTCTTTCACGTCCCGGATGGTCAGCGTGCCCTGCCCGGCCTCGCTCACGATCGACACCCTGCGCGGCACGTTTGGCACCCGCAGCACGGCACACCCGGAGCCCGGGACACCCGGTGCCCATTGCACCTCGAGCCCGGGACACCCGGAGCCCCTCACACCCAGAGCCCGGGACACCCAGAGCCCAGAGCCCAGGACACCCCGAGCCCAGGACACCCGGAGCCCGGGACACCCAGAGCACGGAGCCCGGGACACCCAGTGCCTGTTGCACCCGGAGCCCAGCACCCAGAACCCCTCACACCCGGTTCCCGTTGAACCGAGTGCCCGGCACCCGGAGCATGGCACACCTAGAGCCTGGGACACCCGGTGCCCGACACCCGGAGCCCGGCACACCTGGAGCCCATCGAACCCGGAGCCCAGCACACCGGGAGAGGGGCACAGCCCACTGCACGCCCTGCTTATGCCGAGGCCACGCCCCCCCGTTCAAGCCCCGCCCCCTCATGCAAGCCCCGCCCACCACACCACTCCCTGGCTGTTAGCCCCGCCCCCGTGCCGGGAGCCATGCCCCCAAAGCCACGCCCCCAAGTATAAGCCCCTCCCCCGCAGCCCTCCCCAGCCACAAGCCCCGCCCACCACCAGAGACTCCGCCCCAAACACAAGCCCCTCCCCATCACAAGCCCCACCCCCTTCCTCAAGCCCCGCCCCCCTCCGGCCAGCTCCCCTTGCGCCCATTGGCCACCCCCCGAGACCGCACCCCCTTAGGCCCCGCCCCTCTGAGACCACACCCCCTCAGCCCCCTCCCCCGAGGCCACACACCCCCTTAGACCCTGCCCCCCAGACCACACCCTCTTAGGCCCCGCCCACCACACCGCTTGGACCCCGCCCCAGACCACACCCCCTTAGGCCCCCCCAAACCACACCCTTTTAGACCCTGCCCCTCTGAGACCACACCCCGTTATGCCCCGCCCCTCTGCGACCACACACCTCTTTAGGCCCCGCCCTGCGACCACACCCTGTTAGCCCCACCCCTCTGAGACCACGCCCCCTTAGATCCCGCCCCCACCTGTGGCTGCTGGGGGTGTGTCCCCAGTTGAGGCGCCAGGTGATGATGGGGGTGGGGACGCCGGTGGCCACGCAGGTGAAGGTGACGGTCTGCCCCGGCACCGCCCGCACCGACTCCCGCGGCAGCGTCACTACCTGCGGGGGCACTGCCACCGCCACCACCACCGTCACCACCGGGCACGCGACGCCAGCACCGCGCACCACCCCCACCCCCCGCCCTATTCCCCCCGCCCTGGGGACAGGGACACCAGTGTCACACCCAGGACCCAACCGTGGCACTGGGACCCCAGCGTGGCACCGCTTGGGGACAGGGTGACCAGCATCAGGACCCCAGAGTGGCACCACCTGGGGACAGGGTCACCAGCACGGGGTCCCCAGCCTGGCTTGGGGACAGGGTCACCAGTGTGGCGCCCAGCACCGCACCGTGGCACTGGGACCCCAGCATGGCTCTGCTTGGGGACATGGTCACCAGCAGAGTGTCCCCAGCCCAGATTGGGCACTGGGTCCCCAGCATGGTGCAGCTTGGGGACAGGGCCACCAGCACTGGGTCCCCAAGATGGCACTGCCTGGGGACAGGGTCACCAGCGTGGCACCCAGCACCATGCCATGACACCAGGACCCCCGCATGGCACCGCTTGGGGACAGGGCCACCAGCACCGGGTCCCCAAGATGGCACCGCCTGGGGACAGGGTCACCAGTGTGGCACCCAGCACCACGTCATGACACCAGGACCCCCGCATGGCACCGCTTGGGGACAGGGTCACCAGCACTGGGTCCCCAGGATGGCACCACCTGGGGACAGGGTCACAGGTATGGCGGCCAACACCATGCCATGACACCAGGACCCCAGCGTGGCGCAGCTTGGGGACAGAGTCACCAGCACCAGGTTTCCAGTCTGGCTTGGGGACAAAGTCACCAGCACCACACTGTCGCACCAGGTCCCCACTGTGTCACTGCTTGGGGACAGAGTCACCAGCACGGGGTCCCCAGCCTGGCACTGGGACAGGGACACCAGGGCGGCACCCATCACCATGCCATGGCGCTGTGTCCTCAGCGTGGCGCAGCTTGGGGACAGGGCCACCAGCATCAGGTCCCCAGCCTGGCTTGGGGACAGGGTCACCACCCCCACACTGTGGCCACCAGGACCCCAGCACGTGCCATGGCACAGGGTCCCCAGGCACAGTGTCCCCAGCCTGGTGCCACAGCACAAGGGCCCTGGACGCAGTGTCCCCAACATGTGCCACGCACGGGGTCCCGGGGCACAGTGTCCCCGGTGTGGTGCCATGGTACGGGGGTCCCTGGTCACGGTGTCCCCAGCATGGTGCCATGGCGCAGTGTCCCTAGGCACACTGTCACTGGGTGCAGTGTCCCCAACGCGTGCCATGCATGGGATCCCCGGTCACAGTGTCCCCAGCCTGGTGCCACGGCAGAGGGTCCCTGGGCGCAGTGTCCCCAGCCTGGTGCCACGGCAGACGGTCCCTGGGTGCAGTGTCCCCAGCCTAGTGCCATGCACGAGGTCCCCAGTCGCAGTGTCCCCAGCCCCATGCCATGACAGAGGGTCCCCGGTTGCAGTGTCCCCAGCCTGGTGCTGTGGCAGACTGTCCCTGGGTGCAGTGTCCCCAACATGTGCCATGCATGGTGTCCCTCGGCAGTGTCCCCAACATGTGCCATGGCAGACGGTCCCCGAGTGCAGTGTCCCCAACATGTGCCATGGCAGAGGGTCCCTGGTCACAGTGTCCCCAGCCTAGTGCCATGCACGGGGTCCCCGGTCGCAGTGTCCCCAGCCTGCTGCCATGGCAGACGGTCCCTGAGTGCAGTGTCCCCAACATGTACCATGCATGGGGTCCCTGGGTGCAGTGTCCCCAGCCCCATGCCATGGCAGTAGGTCCCTGGGCACAGTGTCCCCAACATGTGCCATGGCACAGGGTCCCCGGTCACAGTGTCCCCAGCCTAGTGCCATGCACGGGGTCCCCAGGCACAGTGTCCCCAGCCCCATGCCATGGCAGAGGGTCCCTGGCTGCAGTGTCCCCAACATGTGCCATGGCACAGGGTCCCCAGTCACAGTGTCCCCAGCCTAGTGCCATGCACGGGGTCCCCAGGCACAGTGTCCCCAGCCCAGTGCCATGGCAGAGGGTCCCCGGTCACGGTGTCCCCAACATGTGCCACGGCAGACGGTCACTGGGTGCAGCGTCCCCAACGTGCCATGGCACAGGTTCCTCACCCCATCCCCGGGTCACCACGTCCCCAAGGCCTGGCAGAGGTGTCCCCTGCCCTGGCAGAGGTGTCCCCTTGGTGTCGGTGTCACTCACCGCAGCCGACCTCGTCGGAGCGGTCGGGGCAGTCGGGCTCGCGGTCGCACTGGTAGCTGGCGTGGATGCAGCTCCCGCTGGCCACGCACCGGAACTCCGCCGGCCCGCAGGCCGCCCCGGGGGCCTTGGTGGCTGCAAGCGGGGTGACGGTGACACACGTCAACGGGGAGAGCGTGTCACACCCCTTACCCCCCCCCCCTCCCTCCTCTCCGGACCTTGGCGCGCGCGGGCGCCTGTCCCCAACCCCGGCGGCGGCCGGACTCACGGCAATCGCTCTCGTCGGAGCCGTCGCCGCAGTCGTTCTCGCCGTCGCAGCGCCACAACTTGAGGGCGCAGTGCCCGTTGCGGCACTTGAATTCGTTGGGTTCGCAGGGCGAGGGGGTGCCTGGGTGATATGGGTGACGGGGGGGGGTCAGCACCCATAGGGTGCCCCCCCCTGCCACGCGCACACGCAACACCCCCCCCCCCTCTTTCCTGACCCGGCCGCGTCACCGCAGACTCACCGCAGGCTTCCTCGTCGCTGCCGTCGGCGCAGTCGCGCTCGCCGTCGCAGAGGTAGTCGCGGGGGACGCAGCGCCCGTCGGCGCAGGGGGCTTCGCCCGCGGGGCACCCGCCGGGGAGGGCAAGGGGGGGTTTGGGGGGCCGCGGGGTGAGGGGCCGGCGCGGCGGCGGGGTGGCGGGGGCGGCGGTGCTCAGCGGGCGGGTGGTGGCGGGGCGGGCGGTGCTGGGGGGCGTCCGCGGCGAGGGGTCTGCGGGGAACGAAATGGGGGGGGGGGGGGGCGGGTTATGGGGGGAAATGGGGGTGCGGGGGGCATATGGGGGGAAATGGGGGTGCGAAGGAGATATGGGGGGGCTTTATGGGGGGAAATGGGGGTGCAGGGGGGATATGAGGGGGCTTTATGGGAGGAAATGGGGGTGCAGTGGGGGGGAAATGGGGGTGCGGGGGGATATGGGGGGGTTATGTGGGGGAAATGGGGGTGCAGTGGGGGGGTTATGGGGGGAAATGGGGGTTCGGGGGCATATGGGGGGGTTTTATGGGAGGAAATGGGGGTGCAGTGGGGGGGAAATGGGGGTGCGGGGGGGATATGGGGGGGCTTTATGGGGGGAAATGGGGGCGCAGTGCGTGCTTATGGGGGGAAATGGGGATGCGGGGAGGATATGGGGGGGGTTTTGCGGGGGAAATGGGGGTGCAGGGGGGATATGGGGGTTATAGGGGAAATGGGGGTGCAGTGGGGGGGTATGGGGGGGTTATGTCGGGGGGGGTTTATGGGGGGAACGGGAGCGCGGTGGGGGGGTTATGGGGGGACACGGGGGTGCAGGGGGGATATGGGGTGGTTATGGAGGGGTTATGGAGAGAAAGGGGGCACGGCGGGGGGGTTATGGGGTAAACGGGGGTGCAGGGGGGATTCCGGGGGGGCTTTATGGCATGGGGGGGGGGTCCTCACCGCAGCCGTCCTCGTCGGAGGCGTCGCGGCAGTCGGGGCGGCGGTCGCAGCGGTACTCGCCGGCCACGCACTCGCCGCTGCCGCAGGCGAACTCCAGGGGGGTGCAGGCGCGAGGGTGGGGGGTCACTGGTTGGGGGGGGGGGGGGGGGGGGGGGTTGAGCAGCACAATCAGGGTGACGCACACCGCCCCCCCCCCCGCCCCCCCCCCACCTCCAATTGCCACCCACCGCGAATTTAATGGCAGGGGGGAGGCGCGATGCTCCGTTACGTGGGACAAGGCGATGGGATGGGGTGATCTGAGCCCCCCCACACACACCCCAAAACCCTTCGGACCACCATCCCCCCCCCACCCCCCCCCCCCCCCAAAAATGCTCACCGGCCCCCAGGCGCCGGAACTGGAAGCCGAGGGGGGAGGTGAGGTAGGAGGCGATGGAGCCGGCGGCCAGCAGGTCCCGCAGGACCCCCCCCAGCTGCCCCTCGTCCCCGTTCCCCTCCGAGCCCACGTCCAGCTCCACGAAGACGTCGCCTTCCACCTCCCTGGGGGGTGAGGGGGGGGGGTCAGCACCCCCAAACCTCCCCACTGCCCCCCCCCAAACCTCCCATCACTCCCCAATGCCCCCCGACCCGCCCCCGCACCCCAAAACCCCCCGTATCCCCCCAAACCTCCCTATCACCCCCAATCCCCCCATCCCCCTTTTGCCCCCCGACCCGTCCCCGCACCCCAAACCCCCCCCCGGGCCCCCCCAAACCTCCCCATCACCCCCTGACACCCCCAACACCCCCTGCACCCCAAAACCCCCTATATCCCCCCCAAACCTCCCCATCACCCCCCCATCCCCCCAATTCCCCCTGCACCCCCAACCCCCCCATGGCCCCCCCAATCGTCCCATCACCCCCAATCCCCCCAACCCCCTGCACCCCAAAACCCCCCTATAACCCCAAGGCCCCCAACCCCCCCTGCACCCCCAAACCTCCCCCTCACCCCCAAGGCCCCCAAGTCCCCCTGCACCCCCAAACCCCCCAAACCCCCCCACTGCCCCCCCAAACCTCCCTATCAGCCCCTGCACCCCAAAACCCCCCTACACCCCCAAGGCCCCCAAGTCCCCCTGTGCCCCCAAACCCCCCCAAACCTCCCCACTGCCCCCCCAAACCTCCCATCGCCCCCCAACGCCCCCTCCCCCTTTACCCCCGATCCCCCCCCCCGCACCCCAAAACCCCCCCACTGCCCCCCCAAACCTCCCCATCAGCCCCTGCACCCCAAAACCCACCTATACCCACAAGGCCCCCAATTCCCCCTGCGCCCTGAAAACCCCCCGTGCCCCCCCAAACCTCCCCTCACCCCTTCTCCCCCCCCCTCCCCCCGGCCCCCCCCAACTCCCCCCCCCCCCCAGCTCACTTGATGAAGACCACGCTGACCACCTGCTCCCCGGGCACCTTGTAATACTCCGACTCCAGCTGGACGGGGGGGGGGAAGCAGAAAATGGGGGGGTCAGGGTGCTCCCTTGGGTCCCCCACCACCCCCCCGGCCCCGTAACCTCCCCCCCCCCCCCACCTCACCGTATCCACCACGGCTTCCGAAATCTCCCGAAATTCCTCGGATTCGGGGTCCTCCAGCTGCCGGCTGTAGTCGATGCTGCGGGTGAAGTTCACCAGCGCCCGGAAATAAACTGGGGGGGGGGGGGGGCGGTAAAAAATGCGGGGGGGGGATGTCAAAAATTGGGGGGGGGGGAGTGTGACATCTGCACCACCACCACCACCCCCCCCAAAAAAATACCCGCCCGTCACCCCCATCCAGCTGCGACCCACCCCCCCCTTCCACCTGTGTCCCCCAGTCTGTGGGGGTGCCCCCCCCCCCCAATATACAGCACTGGGAGAAAAAAGTGGGGGTGCAGCAAAAGGAGGGAGGGGGGGGGTTGTCCCCCCCCCCCAAAAAAGTGTCACTTACTCAGCGGGGGGTCGTCCTCGGGCTCGGCCACCACCATGCCCGCGGGCGCAGGGGGGGCCCCGGGCACTGCCCGCCCAGGAGGAGGAGGAGGAGGAGGAAGAGGAGGAGGAAGAAGAGGAGGAAGAGGAGGACGGAGAGGAGACAGAGCTTGAGAGCGGTGACACGAAGGTGACACCCCGGGGACCGGTGCCACCCCCCCGGCGTCCCTTACCGGTGGGTGTCAGCCCGAGGGCGGGTACGTGGGTAGTGTTCTTGGGCAGCCAGGGGACACCGCTGCCGTCCTCCCCGCTGCCATCTGCAATGGGGACAGCACGGGTGGCACCCAGGGTGGCACCCACTCACGGTGACACCCACCCACGGTGGCACCCACCCCTGGTGGCACCCAACCCCGGTGACACCTTACAGCCAGGTGCCATCAGGTGCCACGGCCGCCTGCAATGGGGACAGCACAAGTGGCATCCAGGTGGCACCCATTCATGGTGACACCCACCCATGGTGGCACCCACCTGGGGTGACAGCCAGCCCTGGTGGCACCCAACCATGGTGACACCTTACAGCCAGGTGCCGTCACCCTCTGCAATGGGGACAGCACAAGTGGCATCCAGGTGGCACCCACTCGTGGTGACACCCACCCACGGTGGCACCCAACCATGGTGGCACCCAGCCACCTGGTGCCACCTTACTGCCAGGTGCCACCAGGTCCCACTGCCACCTGCAATAGGGACAGCACAAGTGGCATCCAGGTGGCACCCATCCGTAGTGACACCCACCCAGTGTGGCACCCACCCAGGGTGACAGCCACCCATGGTGACAGCCATGGCACCCGGTGCCACCTCACCACCAGATGCCACCAGCTCCCAGTGCCATCTGCAATGGGGACAGTGTAAGTGGCACCCAGGGTGACACCCATCCATGGTGACAGCCATGGCACCTGGTGCCACCTCACCACCAGATGCCACCAGCTCCCGGTGCCATCTGCAATGGGGACAGCGCGAGTGGCACCCAGGGTGACACCCATCCATGGCAGCACCCACTCGTGGTGACACCCACCCTGTGTGGCACCCACCCATGGTGACAGCCACTCACTCATGCCACCCAGTGCCACCTCACCACCAGATGCCACCAGCTCCCGGTGCCATCTCCAATGGGGACAGCGCGAGTGGCACCCAGGGTGGCACCCCCCCATGGTAGCACCCACTCATGATGACACCCCCCAAAAGGTGCCACCCCCCCCCCCACCCCGCCCCCGCCGCTGCCACCTTACCGCCAGACGCCACCAGGTCCTCGTCATCGGAGAGCTGGGCGTAGTACCGCCGTCCCCGCGTCCCCCCGACGTGGTCGGCCACCGTGTCCTCGGGGAAGGAGGTCTCGGCCGAGCCCCGGGCGCCGCCATGGGTGACCTGGGGGGACACCCGCCAACCCCCCCCCGCTGGGTGCCAGGCCACGTCACCGCCACCGGTGGCGGGGTAGGGGGGGGGACACCAAGGGGTGGGTGCTGGCAGGGCCCGGGCCGCATAGCTGCGCCGTGGAGTCACGGCCGGCGGCGCGGGGGGGGGATGAGCTCATCGCCCCCCGCTGCATTCCTGCCCCGCCACCGCCACGCAGCGCGCACACGCGTGTGCGGGGACACGGACGCAGGGGCAGGGGGACAGCAGGGGGTCGCGGCGCACCGGGGGAGGGCGGGGGGGGAAGGGGGGAGGTCGCACACACACGGGGACGCGTGTGGGCACCGACACGCGGCTCTGCACGTGGTTGCACCATTGCATGTGTGCACCGACACGGGGACGCGTGTGTGCACTCACACGTGGCTGTGCACATGCATTTGCACCTCTACGTGCGTGCACCGACACGGGGACGTGTGTGCACACTCACACGCGGCTCTGCACATGTTTGCACCATTGCATGTGTGCACCGACACGGGGACGCGTGTGCACACTCACACGCGGCTCTGCACATGCGTTTGCACCTCTACGTGCGTGCACCGACACGGGGACGCGTGTGCACACTCACACATGGCTGTGCACACGCGTTTGCACAACTATGTGCATGCACCGACACGGGGACGTGTGTGCGCACTCACACGCAGCTCTGCACACGTTTGCGCCATTGCATGTGTGCAACGACACGGGGACACATGTGCACACTCACACGCGTCGGCACCACTACATCTGTGCACCGACACGGGGACGCGTGTGTGCACTCACACGTGGCTCTGCACACGCGTTTGCACCACTATGCGTGTGCACCGACACGGGGACGCGTGTGCACACTCACACGTGGCTCTGCACACGCGTTTGCACCACTACGTGCATGCACCGACCGACATGGGGACTCGTGTGTACACGCACACACGCGGCTCTGCACACGTTTGCGCCATTGCATGTGTGCAACGACATGGGGACACATGTGCACACTCACACGCGTCGGCACCACTACATCTGTGCACCGACACAGGGACGCATGTGCGCACTCACACATGGCTGTGCACACGCGTTTGCACAACTATGTGCATGCACCGACACGGGGATGCGTGTGCGCACTCACACGCAGCTCTGCACACGTTTGCGCCATTGCATGTGTGCAACGACACGGGGACACGTGTGCGCACTCACACGCGTCGGCACCACTACATCTGTGCACCAACACGGGGACGCGTGTGCGCACTCACACGTGGCTCTGCACACGCATTTGCACCACTACATCTGTGCACCGACACGGGGATGCGTGTGCATACACACACGTGTGAGTGCGCACACGCATTTGCACCACTACATCTGTGCACCGACACGGGGACGCGTGTGCGCACTCACACGTGGCTCTGCACATGTATTTGCACCACTACGTGCATGCACCGACACGGGGATGCGTGTGTACACGCACACACGCGGCTCTGCACATGTTTGCACCATTGCATGTGTGCAACGACACGGGGACGCATGTGCGCACTCACACATGGCTGCGCACACGCGTTTGCACCACTACGTGCATGCACCGACACGGGGACGCGTGTGCGCACTGCCACGTGGCTGCGCCCACACATTTTCACCACGACGTGCCTGCACCGACACAGGAAGCACGTGCACACGCATTTGCACCACTGCGTGCACGCACCGACACGGGGGCGCGTGCGCACAGCAGCGTGGGGCTGTGCACGTGTGTTTGCACAACCACACGGGTGCAGTGACACCGGGACACGTGTGCAGAGCAGCACGGGGCATTGCACACGTGTTTGCGCCATACACGCATGCACTGACGCGACGATGCGTGTGCGCGGTGGCGTGGGGCTGTGCACACGCATTTGCACTGCTACGTGCGTGCCTCAACACCGAGACGCGTGTGCACAGGCATTTGCACCACCACACGCGTGCACACAAGCGCAAGGAGGTGTGCGCACGACAGCATGCGGCTCGCACACGCATTTGCAGCGCTACACGTGCGCACTGACACGGGCACGCGTGTGCACACCGACACGGGGGCAGGCGTGCACACAGACACGGGGACACGTGCGCACACGCACACAAGGACATGTGTGCACACCCACACGGGGACTGGGGTCCACACTGACACGGGGACGTGTGTGGACAGACGTGGGGATGCGTGTGCACACCCACACGGGGACGCGTGTGCACACTGACACGAGGACACGTGTGCACTGACACGGGGACAGGCGTGCACACTGACACGGGGACGCGTGTGCACACTCCCATGCGGACAGGCATGCACACTGACATGGGGACACAAGTGCAGACATGGGGACATGTGCACACTGACATGGGGATGCGTGTGCACAGACATGGGGACAGGGTGTGCACACTGACACAGGGATGCCTGTGCACACTGACACGGGGACACGTGTGCACACTGACACGGGGACATGCGTGCACACAGACACAGGGACGCGTGCGCACACTCACACGGGGACAGGCGTGCACGCTGACACGGGGAGACTTCTGCACACAGACACGGGCACGTGTGTGCGCACTGACACGGGGACAGGCGTGCACACTGACACGAGGATGCGTGTGCACACTGACACAGGACATGTGTGCCCAGACATGGGGACAGGCGTGCACACTGACACGGGGACGCGTGTGCACACCCACACGGGTACAGGGTGTGCACACTGACATGGAGACGCATGTGCACACTGACACGGGGACGCGTGTGCACACTCCCATGCGGACAGGCATGCACACTGACATGGGGACACAAGTGCAGACATGGGGACATGTGCACACTGACATGGGGATGCGTGTGCACAGATGTGGGGACAGGGTGTGCACACTGACACAGGGATGCCTGTGCACACTGACACGGGGACAGGCGTGCACACAGACATGGGGACACGTGTGCACACTGACACAAGGACATGCGTGCACATGCACACAGGGACGCGTGCGCACACTCACACGGGGACAGGCGTGCACGCTGACACGGGGAGACTTCTGCACACAGACACGGGCACGTGTGTGCGCACTGACACAGGGACAGGCGTGCACACTGACACGAGGATGCGTGTGCACACTGACACAGGACATGTGTGCCCAGACATGGGGACAGGCGTGCACACTGACATGGAGATGCGTGCGCACAGTGACACAAGGACATGTGTGCACAGAGAGACGGGGACACGTGCGCACACTCACACGAGGACATGTGTGCACACCCACATGGGGACAGGGGTCCACACTGACATGGGGACGCATGTGCAGAGACGTGGGGATGCGTGTGCACACAGACACGGGGACAGGGTGTGCACACTGACACAGGGATGCCTGTGCACACTGACATGGGGACAGACGTGCACACAGACATGGGGACACATGTGCACACAGACATGGGGACACATGTGCACACTGACACAAGGACATGCGTGCACATGCACACAGGGACGCGTGCGCACACTCACACGGGGACAGGCGTGCACGCTGACACGGGGACGCATGTGCACACCAACACGGGGAGACTTCTGCACACAGACACGGGCACGTGTGTGCGCACCGACACGGGGACAGGCGTGCACACTGACACGAGGACGCGTGTGCACAGACACGGAGACGTGTGTGCACACTGACACGAGGACACACGTGCACAGACATGGGGACGCGTGTGCGCACCGACACGGGGACGCGCGTGCACAGACACGGGGACAGGGTGCGCACACCCACACGGGGACGCGTGTGCGCACTGACACAAGGACGCCCCAGCAGGTCCCCACCCCACCCCCCCCCCCCCCCCGCCCCGTCGCCCGTGGCGGCAGGAATCCGTCGGGGCAGCACTTTGCTGTACAAACAAGCGCCGGGGGGATTAAGCGGGCGCTGGGGCGGGGGGGCCAAGGGACAAGGTGGGGGACACACACACACACACACACACACAAACCACGACACGGCGCCCCAAAGGGGTCTGGCTGTGGGTGGGGGCACCCTGTGGGTGCCAGCCCAGCCCCGGCTGCTGGGGGGGGGGGGGGGGGCAAGGGGGGGGGGGTTGTGCAGAGGGGGAAACTGAGGCAGGGAGGAGGCCAGGGTGCTCTGCCCCTGCGCCCCACACATGCACCGAGTGTGTGGGTCCTCTGCCCCCCGCTCCCCACACACGCAGTGAGCGTGTGGGTGCTCTGCTGGTCCTCCCCACACATGCACCGAGCGTGTGGGTCCTCTGCCACCACTCCCCACACACGCACCGAGCGTGTAGGTCCTCTGCCCCCCGCTCCCCACACATGCACCGAGCGTGTGGGTCCTCTGCCACCACTCCCCACACACGCACCGAGCGTGTGGGTCCTCTGCCCCCCGCTCCCCACACATGCACCGAGCGTGTGGGTCCTCTGCCACCACTCCCCACACACGCACCGAGCGTGTGGGTCCTCTGCCCTCCGCTCCCCACACATGCAGTGAGCGTGTGGGTGCTCTGCTGGTCCTCCCCAGACACGCACTGAGCGTGTGGGTCCTCTGCCCCTGCTCCCCACATGTGCCCTGAGTGTGTAGGTCCTCTGCTGCCGCTCCCCCACACATGCAATGAGCGTGTGGGTCCTCTGCTCCTGCTCCCCACATGTGCCCTGAGTGTGTAGGTCCTCTGCTGCCGCTCCCCCACACATGCAATGAGCGTGTGGGTCCTCTGCTCCTGCTCCCCACACACGCAACGAGCGGGCGAGTGCTCTGCTGTTGCTCCCCCACACATGCACCGAGCGTGTGGGTCCTCTGCCGCCGCGCCCCACGCACACAACGAACACGTGGGTGCTCTGCCCCTGCTCCCCACACATGCAATGAGTCTGTAGGTCCTCTGCCCCTGCTCCCTACACATGCAATGAGCGTGTGGGTCCTCTGCTCCTGCTCCCCACACACGCAATGAGCGGGCGAGTGCTCTGCTGTTGCTCCCCACACACACAACGAACACGTGGGTGCTCTGCCCCTGCTCCCCACACATGCAATGAGTCTGTAGGTCCTCTGCCGCCGCTCCCCACACATGCAATGAACACATGGGTCCTCTGCCCCTGCTCCCCACACATGCAATGAGTCTGTAGGTCCTCTGCCGCCGCTCCCCACACATGCAATGAGCGTGTGAGTCCTCTGCTCCTGCTCCCCATACACACAATGAGCATGTGGGTCCTCTGCCCCCCACTCCCCACACATGCAATGAGTGTGTGGGTGCTCTGCCCCCCCAGCTCCCCACACACGCACCGAGCGGGCGGGTGCTCAGCCCCGCCAGGCAGCGGGCCCCATCCCGGGCAGGCGGAAGGGCAGCTGCCTGTCCTGTCACCGGCGGTGGCCGGAGAGGGGACAATCAACCCCTCTCCTGTTACCGGAAGCCTCCCCGCGCCGCGGGCCCCGCACCCGGACGCCTGGGCTCCCCCCGCCGCCGGGGCACTGCGCCCGGCCGGACGCCGCCGCCGCCGCTCACATTTTCCACTCGCCGGCCCAAATCCTGCCCCGCACCCTGGGGAAAAGGCCGGGGGTGGGGGGGGGACGACGGTGAGGAAGAGGAGGGTGAGGAAGCACCACCCTGGCCCACGTACGGCTCCGCTCGACCAACCTCACGCCCCAGATTGGAAGGTGGGGGGGAACCTCAACACCATCCCACACCCCCCTCCCCCAATTTGGATGTGCCCTCTAGTCAAAATCTGGATGTGCCCCCCCCGCAAAATCTGGATGCGACCCCCAAAGTATGGATTCTCCCGCCCCAAATCTGGATGTGACCCCCCCCCCCCGGCAAATCTGGATGTGACCCCCTAAATCTGGATAGACACCCCCCCCCCAAGTCTGGATGTACCCCCCCCCCCAAATCTGGATTCCCCCTGCCCCAAATCTGCCCGTGACCCCCCTAAATCTGTATGTACACCCCCCCCCCCCCAAATCTGGATATTCCCATCCCACCCCATCCGGGTGAGGAAGAGGAGGTGACGCACCGCAAGAATAATAACCGGGGGGGGTTATTAATAGCAGCCCCCCCAGCCTTATTGTTCCCCCAAGGTCGCGGCTAAAATGAGTTTCCCCCCCCCCCCCCGCCCCTGCAAACCTTCCTCCTCCCCTGGGGGGTCCCCCTGGACCGAGGGGACCCTGCTGCGGTGCTGAGCCACCCCCGCCTTTTTTTTGGGGGGGGGGGGGGGGCCCTGCCAGCACAGCTGGCGGGATGCTGCTCCCTTGGGGGGTTGGGGGGGGTACAGGCAGCTGCCTAAACTCCCCCCCCCCCCCCCCAGCTGCTGCCCGCCCCCGGTGATTTGGGGGTGAAAACAGCTGTGGGGTCAAAGTCACTCCTACGGGGGGGGGGGGGAGCCCAAAATATGTGTGCGTGTCCGTCCCCCCCCCCCGCCGCCCCGGCTGCATTCCTCCCCACTGGCATTGCCTAATTTGTCCCAAAAAAAGCTGGGTTTTGAAGGTGGGGGGGGTGGAAAGAAGCGGGGGGGCGCGGGGGGGGGGGGGGCAGAAAGGGAACGCCCCGGGGGCGCCGAAGGGACCCAAACGTCCTGGCGGGGCCCCAGGGCTGGATCCTCCTGCTCTTCCTCCTCCTCCTGCTCTTCCTCCTCCTCCTCCTCCCGGCCAGGCCATCTTTGGCCATGGGAGAGAGCCGGGAGCGCGCGCGCCGGGGGGGGGCGCCACGTGCGCTTGGGGGGGGGGGGTGGCCCTGCCTGGGGGTCCCCAAAGGTCGCCAAAGGTCCCCAAAGGTCGCCACGGGGGGTCACGAGCACCCCCCCACCCCCCCCATGAAGCATGGTGGCGGGGGGCAAGCAAAGCTTGCGAGTGGGCAAGCACGAGGCGGGGGGGGTGGGGGGGGGCACACACGCGTGTGCGTGGCCCCCCCGGCCCCCCAACTTCACACACTCTCCCCCCCCCCCCCCCCCGCCTCCCTTCTCCCCACCCCTTTCCCCCCAGGCCTGGCGATCTTATCGCACATTCCTGCTGCGCCCTCGCCCCCCCCCCCCAACTCACCCCACATTAACCCTTCAGAGCCCGGCTGGGGGGGGGCGCCCCCCCCCCCCCCCCCCACACACACATGCCAAGCCAGACCCCCCCCCCCACCACCACCTCCCCGGTGGGAGTGGGTGAAACCCCCCCCCCCCCCGAATATTTTAAGGGGGGGGGCACATTCCTCAGCATCCCGCGGGGGGGGGATGAGGGGGGGATGGGATGATGGAGTGCCACCCCACCAGGGTGTCCCCAAATCCCCCCCCCCCCCGAGCACAATGGGGCTGGGTGTGGGGGTGCAAAATGGGACATTTCCCCCCACCCCCACAAGCTCCTCGTCTTCTGTGTCGTCCCCCCCCCCACACACACACAACCCCCCCGGGACGTGGGTGGGAGCCCCACGGCGGAGTTGGGGGGGGGGGGGGGGGGGGCAACCTTGCCAGCATGGCCCCGAGCAACAAGGCCCCCTCTGTTCTCAGCCCCGGGCGCCGTCCCAGCCCCAAACCACCCCCCTGCCCCCCCCTACGTCACGGTGGGGGGGGGGGGGGGGGGCCCACATCGCCACTCACCCCGCTTGGGGACCCCCCCCCCCCCCACCTCAAATAGGGGGTGCCCTGCCCCACGGCGCAAACGCACCCTGTTTTCCCCCCCGGGGGGGCACCCAGAGGTGTCACCCCACCCTCCCCCCGCAGCTGGGTGTCACACACCCACCCCCCCACCCCCCCCCGCAGGGACACCCCCAGACGCAGTCGCCCCCCAGCTCGGGGAGGGGGGGGGTATTTTGGGAGCGTATTTTTAGGGTGGCCGGCGCCACCCGTCACCCTTTAAATTTAGCCGGGGCGGGAGAGGGGGATGGGGGGGGTGCGGGGGGGGGGGGGGGGGCAGCACCCCAGAAGCAGGATGCACCCCTACATGCGCCCCCCCCCCCGCTCGGGGAGAGGGGGGCTGTGGGGTCCCGGGGGGGGGCACAGCTCGACCCCGGGGGGATGATGGGGGGACACCCCCCCCCCTCCACTCCGGGGCCTGGGGGACGTCAGTTCCCCGAGGGGACAGGGCAGGGTGACCCCCCCCGCCCCCCCCCCCCCCCCCCCCCCCGGTCCCTGGGGGCCCCCAAGTCCCGGAGGGGACAAGGCACGGGGACCCCCCCCCCCCCCCTTGGTACCCTGGGGGACCCCGAGTCCCGGATGGATGGGACAGGGCAGGGTGATGGGGACCCCCCCCCCCCTTCTCCTTGGTACCCTGGGGGACCCCGCAGGGTGCTGGGGTCCCCGCATCCCCTGGTACACAGGGGGGACACCCCCCCCCCCGAGCAGGATGCTGGGATCCCCGCATCCCCCCGGTACCCGGGCGGGGGGGGGGGGCACCCTAATTCCCTCAGGGGCCAGAGCAGGCTGATGGGGACCCCACGTGCCCCCGCTACAAGGGGGGGGGGACCCCAATCCCTTAGAGAATGGGGGGACACCCCCCCTCCCCGCCTTTGTGCTCGGGGGGGGGGCCCAATTCCCTCGGGGACCAGGGCTCGGCCCGCAGCCTCCTGTAGCTCGGGGGGAGCGGGGGGGGGACACACATCCCCCAATTCCCTCCAGGCGCAGGACAACCCCCCCCCCAAACCCTATAGGGGACCCGAAGTCCTTTAGGGGACCCCGAATCCCGCACGGCAGCCCGACCCTGGGGGGGGGGGGGGGGTCACACACACCCCAACTCCGCCGGGGGGGGGGGGGGCTCCAACCCCTGCCAGGGGACCCCGACTACTTCACGGGACCCCCAAGTCCGGGGGGGGGGGACGACGACACACCCCAAGCCCTCCAAGGACCCCCAACTAACTCCTTTGGGGGCCCCCAACTCCTTTAGAGGACCCCAAATCCCGCACGGGACCCCCAACTCCGGGGAGGGGGGGGGGGGGGGGGCGCACTCCAACTCCTGGGGGGGGTCCCAACCCCTCCCAGGGCCCCCCAACCCCTTCCGAGGGCCCCCAACTAACTCCTTTGGGGGCCCCCCAACTCCTTTAGGGGCCCCCAACTCCTTCAGAGGCCCCCAAATCCTGCACGGGCCTCCAACGCCGGGGGGGGGGGGGGGGGACACGACACCCCAACTCCGCGGGGGGGGCCCCCAACTCCGGGTGAGGAGAGAGAGGGGTTGGGGGGGGGCCCTCCAAGCCTTCCCAGGGCCCCCAACTCCTCCGTGGGGGGGACCCCAACCCCTCTTAAGGGCCCCCAACTCCCCTCGGGACCTCTCCCCTTCCCCTCCCGGGGACACCCACACCCCCCCCACACCCCCCCCCTCAATTCCCGCGGGGTCGCGGCGGCGGCGGGGGGGGGGGGGGGGGGTGAAGGAGGGGGGGGGACACACGGACACACACACACGACACTCACTCCCAGGAGGGCTCCCAGCAGCAGGAGGGCGCCCAGCGCCGCCGGTCCCCGCCGCCCCATCGCCCGGCTCCGGCCCCGCCGCTGGGCTCCGGCCCGCTCCGCTCCGCGCCGCTGCCCGCCCCGGGACGGCCCCGCCCCGCCCCCCCCCCCCCACCTCCCCACACCCACCCACCCCCCCCCCCCCAACGGCTCGGCGGGCGGGGCCGCGGCAGCGCAACCACGGCCTGGGGGGGGGCACCGGGGGGGAGCCGTGGGGGGGGGCGGGGGGGGGGGCAAAGCCGGGAACTTGCAGGGGGACACGGGAGGGGGGGGGGGGCGCTGTGAACTTCCACGGCGACACTCGGGGACGTTGGGGGGGGTGGTGGTGGGGGGACACTTGTGAGCTTCCAGGGGGCCACGGGGGGACGTGGGGACATTGCGGGGGGGCACTTGTGAACTTCCACGGGGACGCTGGGGGACGTGGGGACGCTGGGGGGGGGGGGGGACACACCCTTGTGAGCTTCCAGGGGGACACGGGGGGACGCGGGGACAGCGGGGGACACCACTTTGAACTCGCAGGGGGACACGGGGGGGCCGTGAGGACAGCGGGGGGGACCCTTATGAGCTTCCACGGGGACACGGACACCGGGGGGCACCTCTGTGAAGTTGCGGGGGGACACGGGGGGGGCGTGGGGACAGCGGGGGACACCACTTTGAAGTCGCAGGGGGACACGGGGGTGGGGCGTGAGGACAGCGGGGGGGACCCTTATGAACTTCCACGGGGACACGGACACCGGGGGGCACCTCTGTGAGCTTCCAGGGGGACACGGGGGGGCGTGGGGACAGCGGGGGACACCGCTGTGAAGTTGTATGGGGACACGGGGGGGGGCGTGGGGACACCGGGGGACACCACTTTGACCTCGCAGGGGGACACGGGGGGGAACGGGGACGGCGGCGGGGACCGTTGTGAGCTTCCAGGGGGACGCGGGGTGGGAGCGGGGACACCGGGGGACACCACCGTGAACTTCCACGGGGACACGGGCGAGGGCGTGGGGACACCGGGGGACGCCGCTGTGAAGCTCCGCGGGGACACGGGAGGGCGCAGGGACACCGTGCGGCTGCTCTGTGAACCTGCAGGGGGACACGGGGGTGGGGGGGGCGTGGGGACACCAGGGGACACCTCTGTGCGCTCCCACGGGGACACGGCGTGGGGGGGGGAGCGTGGGGACACCACCTGTGCCACACACCCGGGGCTTATAGGGGCTATGGGGCAGCAGGGACATGGGGCAATATGGGGGCTATAGGGGACACCGGAGCTTATAGGGGCTATAGGGGACAAGGGGGCTTATAGGGGCTTATAGGGGCTATGGGGCAGCAGGGGCATGGGGCAGTATGGGAGCTATAGGGGACAAGGGGGCTTATAGGGGCTTATAGGGGCTATGGGACAGTAGGGGCATGGGGCAGTATGGGGGCTATAGGGAACAAGGGGGCTTATAGGGGCTATGGGGCAGCAGGGGCATGGGGCAATATGGGGACTATAGGGGATAAAGGGGCTTATAGAGGCTATGGGGCAGCAGGGGCATGGGGCAGTATGAGAGCTATAGGGGATAAGGGTGCTTATAGGGGCTTATAGGGGCTATGGGACAGTAGGGGCATGGGGCAGTATGGGGGCTATAGGGAACAAGGGGGCTTATAGGGGCTATGGGGCAGCAGGGGCATGGGGCAATATGGGGACTATAGGGGATAAAGGGGCTTATAGAGGCTATGGGGCAGCAGGGGCATGGGGCAGTATGAGAGCTATAGGGGATAAGGGTGCTTATAGGGGCTTATAGGGGCTATGGGGCAGCAGGGGCATGGGGCAGTATGGGGGCTATAGGGGACAAGGGGGCTTATAGGGGCTTATAGGGGCTATGGGACAGTAGGGGCATGGGGCAGTATGGGGGCTATAGGGAACAAGGGGGCTTATAGGGGCTATGGGGCAGCAGGGGCATGGGGCAGTATGAGGGCTATAGGGGACAAGGGTGCTTATAGGGGCTTATAGGGTCTATGGGGCAGCAGGGGCATGGGGCAGTATGGGGGCTATAGGGGACAAGGGTGCTTATAGGGGCTATGGGGCAGCAGGGGCATGGGGCATGGGGCCGTACGGGGCTATAGGGGACACCGAGGCTATGGGAGCAAAGGGGCTATAGGGCCTATGATGGGTCCCATGTGCCTGGCGGGTGTGGGGGCTATGGGGGGTACAGGGAGCTATAGGGGCTACGGAGGGAACGAGGGGCATTGGGGAGTATGGAGCATATTGGGGGCAGAGGGTCCATTGGGGGGCAGAGGGGGTATAGGGGCTATGGGGGCACCAGGACATGAGGGTATGAGAGGCACAGGGGCTATAGGGGCTGGGGGGGGGGGCGGCATAGGTGCCTGAGTGGTATAGGGGCTATGGGGGGCATGGGGGCTATAGGGAGTATGGGAGCTGTGGGGTCGCAGGGGGTCTGGGGGCACTGGGGGCAGGGGGGTATGGGGGCTATAGGGGACACTGGGGCTCTGGAGGGCACAGGGGTTATAGGGTCCATGGTGCGTACCCTGCACCTATAGGATCCAGGGCAGGGGGGGTAAGAGGCTATAGGGGGGCACAGAAAGCTATAGGGGGGCACCAGGGGCATTGAGGATATGGGGGCTATGGGGGGCTATGGGGTCCAGGAGGGGTGTATGTATGGGGGCCATAGGGGCCATATGGGGACACCAGGGGCATGGGACAGTATAGAGACCATGGCGGGGGTGGGGGGGGAGGGCTATAGGGGCTATGGGGGACATAGGGGCAGGGGCAGTATGGATTCCGTAGGGGGGAGAGGGTTATGGCTGCTATGGGGGGCATCAGTGGCAAGGGAGGGTATGGGGTCTATAGGGGCACAGGGGCTATAGGGGCTATGGGGGACACAGGGGCAGGGAGGGGATGGGGGCTATAGGGGACACAGGGAGGGCTATAGGGGCTGTGAGGAGCACCAGGAGCAGGGGGGGTATGGGGGCTATAGGGGACACAGGAGGGGCTATAGGGGCTATGGGGGACACAGGGGCAGAGGCAGTATGGAGTCCATAGGGGGGACAGGGTTATAGTCGCCATGGGGGGCACCAAGGGCAGGCTGGGTATGGGGGCTATAGGGCAGAGGCGCTATAGAGTTTGTGGGGGGCACCTGGGTCAAGGGGGGTATGGGGTCTATAGGGGCAGAGGGGTTATAGGGTCTATGGGGGACATCAGAAGCAGGGAGGGTATGGGGGCTATAGGGGACACAGGAGGGGCTGTAGGGACTATGGGGGACACAGGGGCAGGGGGAAAAGGGGGGTTATAGGGTCTATGGGGGGCACCAAGAGCAGGGAGGGTATGGGGGCTATAGGGGGGACAGGGTTATAGTGGCCATGGGGGGCACCAAGGGCAGGCTGGGTGTGGGGGCTATAGGGCAGAGGCACTATAGGGTTTGTGGGGAGCACCTGGGTCAAGGGGGTATGGGGGTTATAGGGACAGAGGGGTTATAGGGTCTATGGGGGGCACCAGGGGCAGGGAGGGTATGGGGTCTATAGGGGCAGAGGGGTTATAGGGGCTATGGGGGCTATAGGACAGAGGGGCTATAGGGGGTATGGGGGCTATGGGGGACACAGGAGGGGCTATAGGGGCTATGGGGGACACAGGGGCAGGGGAGGTATGGGGGCTATAGGGCAGAGGGGTTATAGGGTCTATGGGGACACCAGGGGCAGGGGCGGTATGGGGGCTATGGGGGACACAGGAGGGGCTTAGAGGGGCTATGGGCGGCACAGGGGCAGGGGGGGTATGGGGGCTATAGGGCAGAGGGGCTCTGGGGGGCACAGGGGCAGGGTGGGTATGGGGGCTATAGGAGACACAGGAGGGGCTATAGGGGCTATGGGGGACACAGGGGCAGGGGGAGTATTGCAGCTATAGGGGACACAGGAGGGGCCATAGGGGCTATGGGGGGCACAGGGGCAGGGTGGGTATGGGGGCTATAGGAGACACAGGAGGGGCTATAGGGGCTATGGGGGGCACAGGGGCAGGGGGGTATGGGGGCTATAGGGGACACAGGAGGGGCTATAGGGGCTATGGGGGGCACAGGGGCAGGGGGGGTATGGGGGCTATAGGGGACACAGGAGGGGCTATAGGGGCTATGGGGGGCACAGGGGCAGGGGGGGTATGGGGGCTATAGGGGACACAGGAGGGGCTATAGGGGCTATGGGGGGCACAGGGGCAGGGGGGGTATGGGGGCTATAGGGGACACAGGAGGGGCTATAGGGGCTATGGGGGGCACAGGGGCAGGGGGGGTATGGGGGCTATAGGGGACACAGGAGGGGCTATAGGGGCTATGGGGGACACAGGGGCAGGGGGGGTATGGGGGCTATAGGGGACACAGGAGGGGCTATAGGGGCTCTGGGGGGCACAGGGGCAGGGGGGGTATGGGGGCTATAGGGGACACAGGAGGGGCTATAGGGGCTATGGGGGGCACAGGGGCAGGGGGGGTATGGGGGCTATAGGGGACACAGGAGGGGCTATAGGGGCTATGGGGGACACAGGGGCAGGGGGGGTATGGGGGCTATAGGGGACACAGGAGGGGCTATAGGGGCTATGGGGGGCACAGGGGCAGGGGGGGTATGGCGGCTATAGGGGTATGGGGGCTGTAGGGGTATAGGGGGCTATAGGGGCTCCCTGGGCACGGCTGGCTGGGCGCCGGGTGCCACGTCCCCCCAAGGCCGAGGTTAATGGTTAACCCCCCCCCCCCAGCGCCCAGGTGGGTGCCGGCTGCCCGTTCCCAGGGGCGCCCTTGGGTGCCCCCGATAGCGGGGGGGATTTAAGGCGGGCGGCCGCCCCTGCTGCGCCCTGACCGAACCGGGACCGCGATGCTGACCCTCCTCCTCCTGCTGTTGGTGGCCGGCGGTAAGGTGTCCCCGAGCCCCCAACCCGTGTCCCCCCCCCAAACCTCGGCGGGGTGACGGGGGGCCCGGTGGGTGACGGGTGCCACCTCCCGCAGGCGGCCGGGCCGCGGTGCTGCCGGACTCCCGGGTGGTCAACGGGGAGGATGCTGTGCCCTACAGCTGGCCCTGGCAGGTGAGCGGGGTCGGGGGGGAACGTATAGGGTGGCACCTATAGGGGGGTGGCACCTATAGGGTGGTGGCACCCAGGGGTGGCCGTGGCACCCACGGGTGGTCCCCGCAGATCTCGCTGCAGTACGAGCGGGACGGCACCTACCGCCACACCTGCGGGGGGACCCTCATCGCGCCCAACTGGGTGATGACGGCCGCGCACTGCATCTCGTGAGGGACCCCCCCCCCGCCCACCCTGGGGGGGGTGACGGGGTGGGGGGGTGCCGGGGGGGGGTGGGGAGGGGATGCAGGGAGCAGGGATGGGGGCACGGAGGAGGCGCGGGGCGCAGGAGGGGGCGCAGGGTGCAGGGATGGGTGCAGGAGGGGGTGCAGGGGGGATGCAGGGTGCAGGAGGGGGTGCTGGGGGGCAGGAATGGGGGCAGGAGGGGGTGTAGGGGGGTGCAGGGATGGGTGCTGGGGGTCAGGAATGGGTGCAGGAGGGGGGTGCAAGGTGCAGGGATGGGTGCATGGAGAGGATGCAGGGAGCAATGGGGTGCTGGGGGGCAGGAATGGGTGCAGGAGAGGGGTGTAGGGGGGTGCAGGGATGGGTGCAGGAGGGGGTGCAGGGTGCAGGAGGGGGTGCTGGGGGGCAGGAATGGGTGCAGGAGGGGGAGCAGGGTGCAGGAGGGGGTGCTGGGGGGCAGGAATGGGTGCAGGAGGGGGGTGTTGAGTGGTGCAGGGTGCAGGAGGGGGAGGAAGGGGTGCAGGGGGGGTGCAGGGTGCAGGAGGGGGTGCAGAGTGCAGGGGGGTGCTGGGGGGCAGGAATGGGTGCAGGAGGGGTGGGGGAGTGCAGGGTGCAGGGTGCAGGAGGGGGTGTAGGGTGCGGGAGGGGTGCCTTGGGGGGGTGCAGGAGGGCTGCAGGAGCAGGTGCACTGGGGGGGTGCAGGGTGCAGGGATGGGTGCCTTGGGGGGGCGCTGGGTGCAGGGATGGGTGCAGGGTGCAATGATGGGGTGCAGGGTGCAGGGATGGGTGCAGGAGGGGTGCCTCGGGGGGGGGGGTGCAGGGTGCAGGAGGGGTGCCTTGGGGGGGTGCAGGGTGCAGGGATGGGTGCAGGAGGGGTGCCTCGGGGGCGTGCAGGGCGCAGGAGGGGTGCCTTGGGGGGGTGCAGGGTGCAGGGATGGGTGCCTTGGGGGGGTGCAGGGTGCAGGAGGGGTGCCTTGGGGGGGTGCAGGGTGCAGGAGGGGTGCCTTGCGGGGACGCTGGCTGCCTTGGGGGGGGCGCGGGGTGCAGGAGGGCCCCGGTGTCCCCTGATGTCCCCGTCCCCGGGGCAGCTCCACGCTCACCTACCAGGTGGTGCTGGGCGAGTTCGACATGGGCGCCGAGGAGGGCCCCGAGCAGCGCATCCCCGTGGCCTCCAGCGACATCTTCGTCCACCCCAAATGGCGAAGCTACTGCGTGGCCTGCGGGTGAGCGGGGGCCCTGGGCGGGGGGGGGGGGGGGTCAGGGACACTGTGTGTGTGTGTGTCCCCCAAGATTCCCCCACCCCACCCCACCCCCCCCGGTGACACGTGTCCCTGTGCGGCAGCAATGACATCGCCCTGATGAAGCTGCAGCGCCCGGCCGTGCTCAACACCCAGGTGCAGACGGGGCAGCTGCCCCCCCCCGACACCGTCCTGCCCGATGGGTACCCCTGCTACCTGAGCGGCTGGGGACGGCTCTCCAGTGCGTCCCGGGGGGGGGGACACGGCGGGGGGACGGAGGGAGGGAGGGAGGGAGGGATGGGAAGATGGGTGGGGAGATGGGTGGGGAGATGGAGGAAGGGATGGGGAGATGATTGGAGGGATGGATGGGGAGATGGATGGGGAGATGGAGGGAGGGATGGAGGAAGGGATGGAGGGAGGGACGGGGAGATGGAGGGAGGGATGGGGAGACGGATGGGGAGATGGATAGGGAGATGGAGGCATGGATGGGGAGATGGTTGGAGGGATGGATGGAGAAACGGATGGAGAGATGGATGGAGGGAAAGATGGAGGGATGGATGGGGAGATGATTGGAGGGAGGGATGGGGAGATGGATGGGGAGATGGTTGGAGGGATGGGGAGATGGGTGGGGAGATGGAGGGAGGGACAGGGAGATGGGGAGATGGATGGGGAGATGGAGGGAGGGATGGGGAGATGGATGGGGAGATGGTTGGAGGGATGGATGGAGAAACGGATGGAGGGATGGATGGAGGGAAAGATGGAGGGATGGATGGAGGGAAAGATGGAGGGAAAGATGGAGGGAGGGATGGGGAGACGGATGGAGGGATGGGGAGATGGATGGGGGATGGATAGGGAGATGGAGGGATGCATGGGGAAATGGATGGGGAAATGGATGGAGAGATGGATGGAGGGAGAGATGGAGGGATGGATGGGGAGATGGATGGAGAATGGATGGGGAGATGGATGGGGACATGATTGGAGCTGTGGATGGGGAGATGGGTGGGAAGATGGAGGGATGGATGGGGAGATGATCGGAGGGAGAGATGGATGGGGGATGGAGGGGACGGGAGGAAGGATGGAGGAAAGCATGGAGGGATGAATGGTGGCGGGATGGAGAGAAGGATGGAGGGCTGTAGGGCTTAAAGGATGCAGGGATGAAGGGATGGATGGATGGAGGGATGGATGGATGGATGGATGGATGGATGGATGGATGGATGGACAGACAGATGTGGCATGGATTGGATGGATGGATGGAGGGAGGGAGGGATGGAGGGATGGATGGAGGGATAGATGGATGGATGGATGGAGGGATGGATGTGGCATGGATTGGATGGATGGATGGAGGGATGGAGGGAGGGATGGAGGGATGGAGGGATGGATGGAGGGATGGAGGGATGGCTGGTCGGGGCCAGCAGGCAGGACATCGGGCACAGCCCCCCCCCAGCCTCCCTAACGCCCGGCTGCAGCGGGGGGGCCGCTGCCGGAGCGGCTGCAGCAGGCGCTGATGCCCGTGGTGGGCTTTGAGCGCTGCACCCAGCCCGACTGGTGGGGCAGCCTCTCCATCCGCCGCACCATGATCTGCGCCGGCGGCGCCGAGAAGGCCGGCTGCAACGTGAGTGCCGCGACGTGCCGGGGCGAGGTAGCCGGGGGGGACGACACGCCGGGACCCCCGAGCCGGCGCTGACCCCCTCCCACCCCTTCCCGTACCCCAGGGCGACTCGGGGGGTCCCCTGAACTGCCAGGCGGCCGACGGGAGCTGGGAGGTGCACGGCATCGCCAGCTTCGTCTCGGGGCTGGGCTGCAACGCGCCCAAGAAGCCGACGGTCTTCACCCGCGTCTCCGCCTTCGAGGACTGGATCGCCGAGGTGGGGGACGGGGTGTCGGGGTGCCGGGGCAACGGGACGCCACGGTGCCAGGGTGTCAGGGCGCTACGGCGGCAGGGGGCCATGGTGCCAGGGTGTCAAGGTGTCGGGGTGCCAGGGCACCGGGGTACTGGGCTGCCAGGGTGCTGGGGGAATGGGGTGCCATGATGTCGGGGTGCCGGGTGCCAGGGTAGCGGGCCACCAGGGTGGTGGGTGTCAAGGTGTCAGGGTGCTGGGGTGCCAGGGTGAGGAGGTGCCAGGGTGAGGAGGTGCCAGGGTAACTTGGTGTCGGTGTGCCAGGGCACAGGGGTGCCAGCGTGCTGGGGAAATGGGATGCCATGACGTCAGGGTGCCGGGTGCCAGGGTAGCGGGCCACCAGGGTGGTGGGTGTCAAGGTGTCAGGGTGCTGGGGTGCCAGGGTGAGGAGGTGCCAGGGTAACTTGGTGCTGGGGTGCCACTGTGCCATGGTACAGGGGTGCCAGGGTGCTGGGGAAATGGGATACCCTGATGGCAGGGTGCCGGGTGCCAGGTTGCTGGGCCAACAGGGTACCAGGAGATTGGGGTGCCAGGGTGCCGGGGTGCTGAGGTGCCAGGGTAATCGGTGCTGGGGTGACAGTGTGCCAGGGCAGGGGGATGTCGGGGTACCACGGTGTTGGGGAAATGGGATGCCCTGACATCAGGGTGCCAGGGTGCTCAGGTGCTGAGGTGTCAGGGTGCCAGGGTGCTGGGTGACAGGGTACCAGGGTACCAAGGGACTGGGGTGCCAGGGTGTCGAGGTGTCAGGGTGCCTGGGGTGCCAGGGCACTGGGATGCTTGGGTGGCAGGGTGCTGTGGTGCCAGGGTGCCCTGGTGTTGGGGTACCAGAGTGCTAGGGTGCTGGGTGCCATGGTGTTGGGAGTACCGGGGCACTGGGGTCCTTGGGTGTCACGGTGCTGGGGTAGCAGTGCGGCAGGGTGCTGGGGTACCAGGGCGTTGGGGCACGAGGGTGCCAGGGGACTGGGGTGACGGGGTGCCAAGGTACAGGGGTGACAGGGTACCAGGGGACCATGGCGCCGGGATGCCAGTGTGACAAGGTGCAGGGGGCTGGGACGCCAGGTTGTTGGGGTACCATGGTGCCAAGGGGTTGGGGTGCTGGGGCTCCAGGGTGCCAGGGGACTGGGGTGACGGGGTGCCGAGGTGCCAGGGGACCATGGCACTGGGGTGCTGGGGTACCAGGGTGACCGCAGGGTGCTGGGACGCCAGGTTGTTGGGGTACCATGGTGCCAAGGCATTGGGGTGCCGGGACACCAGGGTGCCGGGGTGTCACGTTGTTGGGAGTACCAGGGTGCCGGGGTGCCAGGGTACTGAGGCGTTGGAGTGCCAGGGCGCTGGGTGCCGGGTGTACCAGGGTGTTGGGTGCCGGGGTGCCGCCCCCACCCTGAGCAGCTTCTCCCTCCCAGATCATGAGCCAGAACTGAGCGCGGCGGCGACGGCGACCTCCCGGCGTGGCACCGGGCAAATAAACCCACAGCTCTCGCACCACGCGTGTCCCTGCGCTGCGGCGGGGGGCGGGGGCGGGGGGGGGGGAGGGTGGATGGCACTGGCCAAGGGGGCGCGGGGAGCACCCAGAGGTGCCCAGATACCACGGGGATGGGCGCCCAGAGACACCCCACTGTCACAGGGACCCTTCACCCCCCCAAGGAGCCATGATGCCACGGGGATGGGCACCGAGAGGTGCCCCGATACCAAGGGGATGGGCGCCCCAAGACGCCCAGGTGCCACGGGGACAAGCACCCCGAGGTGCCCTGAAGCCATGGGGATGGGCGCTGTGTGGCACCGTGGTGCCGCAGGGACAGGCACCCAAAAACACCTTGATGCCACGGGGATGGGGCCCCCTTCGGTGCCCTGATGCCACGGGGATGGGCCCCCCCCCGAGGCACCTCGATGCCACACAGATACCCCCTGGCCCCCCAGGAGCCCTGATGACACACTGACGGCCACCCAGTGACATCCTGTCGCAATGGGGATGGGCCCCCCTGAGGTGCCCTGAGGTCACAGGGATGGTCCCCCCCTCCATGTGCCCCGACGCCACGGTGATGGCCACCCAGTGACGTCCTGTCACCGCAGGGCTGGGCCCCCCTGAGGCGCCCCGAGGCCCCGGGGATGGCCCCCACCCAGCGCCCCAGGGCCACACAGCCATGGCCGTGGCTCTCCCGCCGCCTCCTGCCCTCCCGGCCCGGCCGTCGCTTCGCAACGGCCGCCACCAGCGCGTGACCAGCGAACAATGAGCCCTTTCACCAGCGACCCCACCACCGCTAGCACCCCTGGGACCCCCCGCCGGGGCACCCCGAGACCCCGCAACCCCCTCCGGGCACCCTGTGGGGATGGGTGCTACAGCCAACCCCCTCCGATTCCTCCAGGGATGCGGGTGGAAAATTCCTGCAGCGGGGCACCGGGGCTGTATAAGTTTTATTGGCCCCTTGTCACCATGTCCCAGGGGACCTTTGCCCTCCCGGCGGTGGCCCGGCATCGTTGCCGTCGGCCGCCAGTGCCGCCCCAGCATGCCGCAGCCCTGCCGCTACTGCAGGCCCTTTGCTCAGGGATGGGGGGGGGGGGGGACTGAGGCCACCCCAACTCGTGACACCCTTGCACGTGGGTGCCGCCTGCCGGAGTCCCTGTAGTGGGGGGTGGGACAGAAGGGACCTAACCCAGCGGCACCCAGCTGAGCTGGCGGTTTCTTATCGGCACGGGGAAGGGGGGGGGCACCGGCGGTGACCCCCTCCCGGCACGAATCGGCAGTGACACGGCGCGGGGGCGATGCCGTCGTGCCCCAGGGTGGCCGTGGTCGCGGAGGGGGTGGGGGGGCCAGGGTGCTGTGGGCATGGTGTGGGTGCTGCCAGGCTGGCATGGGCGCTGCAAGCGTGGTTTGGGTGCTGTGGGCATGACACGGGTGCTACCAGCATGGCACGGGTGCTACCAGCATGGCACAAGTGCTACCGGTACGACGTGGGTGCTACCAGCATGGCACGGGCGCTGAGAGACTGGTGTGGGTGGTGTGGGTCTGGCACACGTGCTACGAGCGTGGTATGGGTGCTGTGAACCTGATATGGGTGCTGTGAACCTGATACGGGTGCTGTGAGCCTGGCACGGGTGTTGCAAAGCATGGTACGGATGTTATGAACCTGCTACGGGTGCTACCATCCTGGCATGGGTGCTGTCAGCCCGATACGGGTGCTACAAGCCTGGTTAGGGGTGGTAAAAGCCTGGTTATGGGTGCTACAAGCCTGGTTATGGGTGCTACAAGCTTGGCATGGGGGCTACAACCCTGGTTATGGGTGCTACAAGCCTGGCATGGGTGGTAAAAGCCTGGTTATGGGTGCTACAACCCTGGTTATGGGTGCTACAAGCCTGACATGGGTGGTAAAAGCCTGGTTATGGGTGCTACAAGCTTGGCATGGGCGCTACAACCCTGGTTATGGGTGCTACAAGCCTGGTTATGGGTGCTACAAGCATGGCATGGGTGGTAAAAGCCTGGTTATGGGTGCTAAGACCCTGGTTATGGGTGCTACAACCCTGGTTATGGGTGCTACAAGCATGGCATGGGTGCTACAACCCTGGTTATGGGTGCTACAAGCATGGCATGGGTGGAAAAAGCCTGGTTATGGGTGCTACAACCCTGGTTATGGGTGCTACAAGCATGGCATGGGTGCTACAAGCCTGGTTATGGGTGCTACAAGCCTGGCACAGGTGGTAAAAGCCTGGTTATGGGTGCTACAAGCCTGGCACAGGTGGTAAAAGCCTGGTTATGGGTGCTACAAGCCTGGTTATGGGTGCTAAGACCCTGGTTATGGGTGCTACAAGCATGGCATGGGTGGTAAAAGCCTGGCATGGGTGCTACAAGCCTGGCACGGGTGCTGTGAGCCTGGCACGGGTACTTGGAGCCTGGCATCGTCGCTGCGAGCCTGGCACGGGGCCTTTGAGGCTGGCATGGGTGCTGCGAGCCTGGCATGGCCACTTGGCCCCCCCCGGGGCAGCTCCTCCCTCGCCGGCGGTGACAGCCGCCTCCGAAAACCCCCGTGTCCTCTGCCCGGACCCACCCCCGGTGCCGTGACTCAGCCGGCGAAGGCTTTTCCTTATATAACGCGGCGCCGGCGGGCGAGCGCCCGCTCAACCGCCCCTGCCTCAGTTTCCCCTCGCCGGGGCGTCACCGCCACCGCCGTCACCGCCGCAGCCATGTGGATGGTGTCACCGCCGGCCGGTAAGTGCCAGCTCGACGTCCCGATGCCGCTCGACCCCTTTGCCTTTGCGAGGCGTCTTCCCCGCCCACGCACCCCGAAAAAATTCCCGTTTTTGTGGGCTTTGGCAGAAAAAGAAGGGTTTCTCGGCAGCCACGGGCCGAGCGCCGCTCGCTCAGCCCTGAGAATTGGGGCAGAAAAGATTAAAAACAATAAAGCGGCTCCCAAGAAAGAGGTTAATTCTGCACCTCCTCCAGCTGAACCCCCTTTTCCCCTCGGCCCTGGGGGGGGCGGGGGGGTGGGAGACCCTCATGGGAGGCACAAGTCTCTCATAACACACATGGGGTCACCCAGGAAGAGCCAAAACTGCCTTTTTTTCCCCCCCCGGAAATAATGATAAAAAGCGCTGGCAGCAGCGTGGGGCTGAGGAAGTCCCTCCTGCCCCGGCTCTTCGGTTTTGGGGCTAGAAATGCTAAGAACGGGCAAGTCCGGGCACCAAAGCGATGCCTGGATATTGTGACACCCGCAGGTGCCCGGATCTGGTGTAGCGGTGGCACCGGTGACCTTCCCTGAGGGCCTGATCCTGCCCGGCACTGGGGAGGGTGGGAATGGTGACAGGGAAATCCCCTAAATCACCAGGTTTTGTCCCTTTTTGCCTTTGGAGACCCCAAAACCCATCGGATTAGACCCAGGCAAGGAAAAAAAAAAAAAAAGGGGGGGGCGGGAAATGGTACCAGGTGCCAGTTCAACCCCCCCCCAAAAAAAACCCCACCGGATACGGTAAAATCCAAGGTGGCGGAGCGACCGTCCCGGCGGATCCCGGGGGGGATTTTCCATCCCCAACCGGCTCAGCCCCTGCCGGCAGCCCGGGGCGCGGTGTCCAAAGGTCACCGCCGGTGGCCGCAAGGCGTCCCACCGCCGGTACACGGAGCCACCGACACCCCCCCAATCGGCCCCAGCGGGACTCCCCAAACCGGGAATATCTTTTAATTCCTTGCGAATTCAGGGTTTGTTTTTTTTTTCTTGGCGGTTTTTTTTTTGTTTGTTCGGTTGTTTGTTTTAATAACACCCCGGGGAGCTGTTTTCGGTGGCGTTTCGGCCCCGGGACTGTGATGAGTTGGCCCGGGCTCAGCCGGGTGCGGGTAAAGGCTGGGGCGGGGGGGGTCGGCTCGGGGAGGGGGGCGGCTGGTGTTTTGCTCTGACGTGCTGTTTTCTTGCAGATGAAGGATCTCCCCAGCTTGCCTGGCTTTGGGACCACGGCAAAGGCAGGGTGCAAAGCCCACTAGTAGGACATGACCCTTAAACTCTTTCTCTAAAGCTTAGCCCTTATAGGTATATAAGATCAATCGAGCTTAAAACCGGGGTTGGCTTTTAAGTCTAAGCTTGGGTTTGGATTTATTTTTTATCTGTTATCGTTATTATTTCGTATTTCTTTTTTTGCGGTTCTTTTATTGGTTTGTTTGGTTTTTCCTTTACGCCTCCGGCGGGTAGATAAAAGGCAGGGCTTGCAAAAAAAAAAAAAAAAAAAAAAAAATATACAAACCCAACCCCCCCAAAATCCTCGCCGCTCGCTGAAAGGCTTTTGGGGGGCTTCGGTTTGAGGAGGGGGAACGGCCAGCAAGGCTCCCGCCGGCGGCGGCGGCGGCACCGGCACCACCCCCCCAAAAAAGTAATCTCCTCCGGCCCCTTCCCAGCGCTGGAGGGGGAGCGGGGGCCTGCGGGGCTTCGTGTTCCCCCCCCTCCTCCCCAGCACCGACCTGCTGCCTCGGCGCGGGGGGGGATGGTTTAAAATAACTCCCCGGCTGGAATGCGGCCGTGGGTTCCGCCGTTCACCGGCCACCTGGGCGGGTTGTAGGTGTTTTCCAGTGCACGAAGAAGCTGTTCCTGAGCGAACGAGCCGGCCGGGGTCGGACGCTGGAGTTCATCCGGAAAAACGCCGCTAACGGGCTCTCCGTGGCCAACCTGGTGGCGGGGCTCTCCTCCGTCCTCTGCAGCCTCAACAGGTTGGTGGGGTGGGGGGGGAAAATAGAGGAAACAGGGCGAAAAAGAGGGGTTGAGAAGGGTGGGAGGGGGGGTCACCCCCTTTTCACGGAATCACGGAATCTTCAGAGTTGGAAGGGACCTCTAGAGATCATCTAGTCCCACTCCCCTGCTAGAGCAGGATTGCCCAGAGCACATCCCTCAGGGCTGCATCCAGGCGAGTCTTGAAAATCTCCCGAGAAGGGGACTCCACACCCTCCCTGGGCAGCCTGTTCCAGTGCTCCGTCACCCTCACCGTAAAGAAGTTTTTCCGTGTATTTGAACGGAACTTCCTATGTTCTAGCTTGTGCCCGTTGCCCCTTGTCCTGTCACTGGGAACCGTTGAAAAGAGCCTGGCTCCGTCCTCCTTCAACCCACCCTTTAGATACTCGTCAACATTAATCAGGTCCCCCCTCAACCTTCTCTTCTCCAGGCTAAAGAGTCCCAGCTCTTTCAGCCTTTCCTCATCAGGGAGGTGCTCCAGTCCCATAATCATCTTGGTTGCCCTTCGCTGGACTCGCTCCAGTAGTTCCCTGTCCCTCTTGAACTGGGGAGCCCAAAACTGGACACAGTACTCCAGTTGTGGCCTCACCAGTGCGGAGTAGAGGGGGAGAATGACCTCCCTCGACCTACTGGCCACACTCTTCCCTATGCAGCCCAGGATGCCATTGGCCTTTTTGGCGACAAGGGCACATTGCTGGCTCATGGATAATTTGCTGTCTACCAGGACCCCCAGGTCCTTCTCCCCAGAGCTGCTTCCCAGCATGTCCACCCCTAACCTATACTGGTGTTTGGCATTCTTCCTCCCCAGGTGGAGGACCTTGCACTTGCTTTTGTTGAACCTCAATAGGTTCTTCTCTGCCCAGCTCTCCAGCCTGTCCAGGTCACGCTGGATGGCAGCACGGCCCTCTGGAGTGTCGGCCACCCCTCCCAGCTTGGTATCATCAGCAAACTTGCTGAGGATACACTCTGTCCCCTCATCCAGGTCATTAATGAATATATTGAACAAAATTGGACCAAGTATTGACCCCTGGGGGACACCACTGGTTACAGGCCTCCAACTGGACTCTGTGCCGCTGATCACAACCCTCTGAGTCCTGTCACTCAGCCAGCTCTCGATCCACCTCACCGTCACCTCGTCTAGCCCATACTTCCTCAGCTTCCTAACGAGGATGTTATGGGAGACAGTGTCAAAAGCCTTGCTAAGGTCAAGGTAGATGACATCTACGGCTCTCCCCTCGTCCAGCCAACCCGTTATAACACCACAGAAAGCTATCAGATTGGTCAGGCATGATTTTTTGCCCTCTCCGTCCTCCCCAGGCAATACCACCACTCGTGCTGGCTGCTGCTGGTGGGGTTTCTGCTCGATTTGGCCGACGGAGCCGTGGCCCGACGGCTCGATGCTTGCTCGGCGCTGGGTGAGTCCGGCCGGCCACCCCCCGGGAACCCACCGCCAGGTTCTCCCTATGTCCCGTGTCCCCCCCCCCACCCCCCAAACCACCTGGCAGTGCCCGCTCCCCGCCCGCAGGTGCCAAACTGGATGATTTCGCCGACTTCACCACCTTCGGGCTGGCCACGGCGCTGCTGCTGCAGCCGCAGGGCGCGCTGGAGGGGCTGCTGGCCATCGCCTACGTGATGGCCGTGTTCGCTCGCCTCTGCTTCTTCTCCAGTGGTAAGAGGAGCATTTTGCGGGGGGCAACAGGGTTTTTTTGGGGGGGGAGCGCGTGTGATTTCACCCCCGGCTGAATGTCTGGCCCCCAGCAGGGATCCCTTTCACCTACCGGGGGCTGCCCTGTCCCTACGCCTCCTCGCTGCTGGTGAGCACCTTCCTGCTGACGGCAGGTAACGTCACCCTGCTGCGCGTCGCCGCCATCGTCATGATCCTCTTCATGGTGGATCGGGGGCTCTACCCTCACGACAAGGTGCTGGAGTCCCAGCTCTGGAAGAAAGTGTTTTACGCTGGAGGTAACAACGGGGGCAAAGTCAAGGTCGGGGCGGTGGAGAGGGGGAGGGGGGCGGTAATTAAACCCACCGAGGAGGAGGAAGGAGCAGCTCCCAAAGGCTTTTCCCAATCCGCAGGGGTGGTGGCCGTCCTCTTCTTGCCGGCAACGGTGGCTTCCACTTATTGCCTCGCCTGGTCGACATCCTACATCATCTTCCCCTTCGCTATCTGGAGCTGCACAGCCTAACCCCCCGCCTCCGCCTAACGCCCAGTAAAGATTTCTTCTTCCTCTTCCTCCTCCTCCTCCTCACTCTCGGGTGCTGCCTCCTCCGCCGGGATATCCCTTCGCTCCTCTTGCCGAATCCAAGCCGCCGTGGGAGCCTGTTTGGAAAAGAAAAGGAAAATCACTGAGAGGCAGGAAAGACTCCGCTTCGGGGGAGCCCCAAAATACCCTCCCTGCGCCTCATCCCTTGTCCCCCCTTACAAGAACCGCTCCAGAGCCCCCCCAAACCCTTCCCTGCGCGGGGGAACGCGAAATTTAGGGATCACTCCCACTGTACATCGTTAGTTTATTACGAGGGGGAGGTTTACACCCCCAAAACCGAGGATTCCCCCTCCCCAGGGGTCGGAAGCCGCCGATCAAATCTCCAGAGGATTTTTGAAACCCGATTCACCGGCAGTGTTTTGGTATTTATTATTTCACCCGTCGCTGTAGGGAATTAATCTCTCTAATGTCTTTTATTCCCCTCTCACACCTCGGTGTTCGCTCGCTGGGGTGAGGGAGGGAGGCAGAAGGGGAAAGCAGGATTTGAAGCCGGCAATCCGAACTCTCTGGAAAAGCCGGAGGATGCCGGATGGCGGCTGGAAAGCCGAGGGCGTGTGGGTGGAGGAAGGAAGCGAAGGTCAAACCTTGCGCCGAGCGGCGGAGAGAAACACTCGGGGTCCCCGGGGAGGCTCCTGCGGCGCGAGCAGCTGCGAGAGCTGGATGTGGCCCCCGCCGTATCCCCCCCGCACCCCGCGGCCGAATCCAGGCACCGGGAGGGCAGGAGACAGTTCCCCTTGGCAGGGAAGCGGCGGCCAAGGTCTCGCTTGGCCTGAGGACGGCCGGAGCTGGCAGCCGGCGGCCGCAGCTGCTCTGGCACCCGGCCCCGATCCGGCCTCCCCCACGCCATTCCCAGCCGGCACCGGGCCGGGATGGAGCCACCGGCGCCGCTGAGGGACCACGAGCCGGAGAAAAGTGGAACCACCACAGATTTTATTTATATATATAAAAAAAAGCGGTTATTCAATAATAAATAACAAAGGGGTTAGAAAAGGGGATGGGCGGCAGATGGGGCGGGGGGGGGGGGCCGGGATCGTTCCGGGGCGGGGAGGGGGGGCCGCGCACGCCGCCTCACTCGCCGGAGGCCTGCATCTGCTTGCAGAAGGAGTCGAACTGCTGCTGCTCCAGCTCCGTCATCACTCGGTTGAGGGCGTAGATCTGCGGGCGGGGGGGGGGAGAAAAGAGAGGTGATAAGGCTGGGGGGGGGGGGGCGGGATCGGGCCCCAGTGTTGCCATTGTGTCATGCCCCGTCCCCCCCACCCCAGCCCCACCTCGCTCACCTCCGCCCTCTGCCTCTGCTTCAGCTCCTGCTGGGCCGATTTCTGCTTGGCCTTCTCCAAGCGGGCCGCCGGCTCCCGGGGCTTCGGCCGCTCCTTCCGCCCCCCCCCGCTCGGCTCCATGGCTGCATCGGAGCCCGGGGGGGGGGGGCAGAGATGTCACACCAGGGACCCCCACTCTCCCCTTCTGCCAGCCCCACTGCCCGACAGCCCCCCTGGGCCTGCAGCTCTACCCCTGCCCCACGGCACCCGTAACCTCCCCCAGCCAACCTGGGTCCCATAGGGATCCCTCACACGCATTCTGAGCCCCACAGGTGCCCCCCCCACACCCCCAGACACACCGAGACCCACAGGTACCCCCACACACACCCTGAGGCCCATAGGTGCCCCCCACACACCCCCAGACACACCGAGACCCACAGGTACCCCCACACACACCCTGAGGCCCACAGGTGCCCCCCACACACCCCCAGACACACCGAGACCCACAGGTACCCCCACACACACCCTGAGGCCCACAGGTGCCCCCCACACACCCCCAGACACACCGAGACCCACAGGTACCCCCACACACACCCTGAGGCCCACAGGTGCCCCCCACGCCCCCAAAGGCATCCTGAGGCCCACAGGTACCCCCACACACCCCCTGAGGCCCACAGGTGCCCCACACACACCCCCAGACACACCGAGACCCACAGGTACCCCCACACACCCCCTGAGGCCCACAGGTGCCCCCCACGCCCCCAAAGGCATCCTGAGGCCCACAGGTGCCCCCCACAGACACCCTGAGCCCCACAGGTGCCCCACACACCCCCTGAGCCCCACACACACACACACAGACACCCTGCGCCCCACAGGTGCCCCCCACACACCCCCGGACACCCTGAGCCCCACAGGTGCCCCCCACGCACACTCTGACCCCCACTGGTACCCCCTCATCCCCCCAGACACCCTGAGCCCCACAACACACCCCCAGACACCCTGAGCCCCACAGGGCCCATAACACCCCACGCCCCCCAGCCCCCTCAGCTGCCCCATCCCCCCACACTCCACCCCAGCGGCCCCACAGCCCCCTATAAGCGCCCCCCACGTCCCACCTATCCCACAGCCCCCCCTCAGCCCACCGCCCCCCATCTGCCCCCCCGGGTCCCCTCAGAGCGCCTCCCCCCCCCACCCCCGCTGCCCGTTACCGGCGGGGCCGTACCCGGGGCAAGATGGCGGCCAGGCCCCGCCCGCTCGGCGCGCGGCTGCCTGCCCTGCGGCGCGTGCGCAGACGTACGTGCGGCCGGCGCGGCGCAGCCCCGCGCAGCGCGCGCGCACGTAACCCCCTCCCCACGCCCCCCCCCCCCCCCAAGCGGCGCATGCGCGCGCACAACCCGCCGCACGCCCGAGCGGGGCCGGCCGGAGGGCGGGGGGGAAACAGCGCCGCCTGGCGGACGGGAGGGTAATCGCAGCTCCCCCGCCCCTATATACCACACCCCCTATATAGCCCACCCCCTATATACCACACCCCCTATATAGCCCACCCCTATACATCATACCCCATATAACCCACCCCCTATAAACCACACCCCCTATATAGCCCGCCCCTATACATCATACCCCATATAGCCCACCCCTATACATCATACCCCACAGAGTCCACCCCCATCTACCACACCCCCTATATAGCACACCCCCATACATTATACCCTACATAGCTCACCCCCTATATACCACACCCCCTATATATTACACCCCTATACATCATACCCCACATAGCCCACCCCCTATATATCACAACCCCTATATATCACACCCCTATACATACCCCATATATCCCACCCCTATATATCACACCCCTATACATCATACCCCATATAGCCCACCCCCTATATACCACACCCCCATATAGCACACCCCGATACATCATACCCCCTATATATCATGCCCCTATACATCATACCCCACATAGCCCACCCCTATATACCACACCCCCTATATAGCACACCCCTATACATCATACCCCACAGAGCCCACCCCCTATATACCACACCCCCTATATATCACACCCCTATACATCATCCCCCACATAGCCCACCCCCTATATACCACACCCCCTATATAGCACACCCCTATACATCATACCCCACAGAGCCCACCCCCTATATACCACACCCCCTATATAGGACACCCCTATACATCATACCCCACAGAGCCCACCCCCTATATACCACACCCCCTATATATCACACCCCTATACATCATACCCCACAGAGCCCACCCCCTATATACCACACCCCCTATATATCACACCCCTATACATCATACCCCACAGAGCCCACCCCCTATATACCACACCCCCTATATATCACGCCCCCATATATCACACCCCCTATATATCACACCCCCATAGAGCCCACCCCTATATATCACCCCCCCATATATCATTCCCCCATATAGCTCACCCCGTATACAGCCCTACCCCTGTATAGCCCACCTCCGATAGAGCCCACCCCCATATATCACCCCTGTGTATATATATATATGCGTATATATATCTCATGATATATATATATATCACTCCTACATATATATATACACACCCCACCCTGTATAGCCCACCCCCTATACACCACACCCCCTATACAGCCCACCCCCTTTACAGCCTGACGCTGGTGCAGGGCCCTACAGCCCCACTCCCCACGTTGTATCCCCCCTATATACTACATACATACCCTATATACACACCTGCCGCAGCCCAGCCCCTCCCCACAGCAGGGTCCCATAGGCCCTATATGGGAACCGCCCCTATACATAGGCAGCATCCCCTATAGGGACCCCCGCCCGTCTCCCCGGCGCTGTGACAGCGTGGCACATGGTATATCACGGCATGGCACAGTACGTATGGCACGGCCCAGGGCACCCTGTAGCATATATGGTGCGGCACGGCACGGTGCACGACGGCATGGCGCCGTATGTATGGCACAGCACATATGGTGTGGCACAGTACGGTGCACCACGGTGCAGCACATACGGCACAGCACAGGACGTATGGCGTGGCACAGCACGGTGCGGTACATATGGCACGGCACAGGACGTATGGCACGGCGCAGTACGGTGCACCACCGCACAGTACATATGGCACGGCACAGGATGTATGGCATGGCACGGCGCACCGCAGCACGGCGCAGCACGTACAGCATGGCGCACCATGGCACGGCATGGCGCAGTACGTACAGCATGGCGCACCAGGGCATGGCGCAGTACGTATGGCATGGCACGGCACACCATGGCACGGTGCAGTATGTACAGCATGGCACAGTATGTACGGCATGGCATGGCACACCATGGCACGGTGCAGTATGTACAGCATGGCACAGTATGTACGGCATGGCATGGCACACCATGGCACGGTACGGTTCATACAGCACACCATGGCACGGCACATCCCGGCACGGTGCAGTACGTAGGGTATGGCATGGCGCACCATGGCACGGCACAGTATGGCACAGGATGGTGCAGAATGTAGGCCATGACACGGCGCAGTACGTACAGCACGGCACACCATGGCATGGCACAATATGGCACAGCACGGTGCAGAATGTACGGCACGGCACAGCGCACCGCAGCACGGCGCAGCACGTACAGCATGGCGCACCATGGCATGGCACGGCACAGTACGTACAGCATGGCGCACCAGGGCATGGCACAGTACGTATGGCATGGCACGGCACAGCACACCATGGCACGGTGCAGTTCATACAGCACACCTTGGCATGGCACATGCCGGCACGGTGTAGTATGTAGGGTATGGTATGGCGCACCACGGCACGACACAGTATGGCACAGCACGATGCGGAATGCACGGCCCGGAGTACCGTGGCACGGTGCAGTACGCAGAGCGTGGCACACCATGGCATGGTGCAATACGGCACAGCACGGTGCCGTATGTACAGCATGGTGCACCACGGCACGGTGCAGTACGTAGAGCATGGCACACCATGGCACAGCGCAATACGGCACGGCACGGTGCCGTATGTACAGCATGGCACACCGCAGCATGGTGCAGTACGTAGAGCATGGCACACCATGGCACGGCGCAATATGGCACAGCATGGCGCCGTATGTACAGCATGGCACACCACGGCACAGTGCAGTACGTAGAGCATGGCACACCATGGCATGGTGCAATACGGCACAGCACGGTGCCGTATGTACAGCATGGTGCACCACGGCACGGTGCAGTACGTAGAGCATGGCACACCATGGCACGGCGCAATACGGCACAGCACGGTGCCGTATGTACAGCACAGCACACCGCAGCACGGTGCAGCACGTAGAGCATGGCACACCATGGCACGGCGCAATACAACACGGCACGGTGCCGTATGTACAGCACAGCACACCGCGGCACGGTGCAGCACACAGAGCATGGCACACCATGGCACGGCGCAATATGGCACGGCCTGGCGCAGAATGCACGGCCTGGCACGGCGCACCGCGGCACGACGCAGTACATAAGGTGTGGCACGCTACGGCACCGTATGGCACAACCCCGGCGCACCCCCCCCCCCCCCCAGGGTTCTCCACCACCCGGCCCCTTCTCTCCAAATCTTTTTATTGCAGCAGCCCGGCCCCCGCCCCCCCGCGCCGGGCCCCCCCTGGAAGCACAGGACAGAGGAGGTGGGGGGGGGAATGAAAAGGCCGGATCCTGCCCAGCGCCGGGGGCAGTTCCTGGGGCAGGATCAGCCCAAACCTCCACCAAAGAGCGGGGAAAACACCCAGGGAGGAGGTGACACCACCACCACCACCACACCCCCCCCCGGCCCCGTTAGATGCGAACGGTGTTGATCCGGAGGGGTTGGACGTTCTTCCCGTTGGCGTGACTCTGCCCGGGGCTGAAATAAGAGCAGAGCTTGCCGGGAAAGCGCTCCCGAAAGGTGTAGAGCCAGGACATGTCGTCGGCGTTGTAGAAGATGAGAAGCCCCTTGTCGTAGTCCAGGAAGACCCCCACCTTCTCCAACTTGCTCTTGACGTTGAGCCGGGTCCAGGGCTCGGTGCAGGCGCTGTACTGGTTCCCGTCGTGCATGACGATGCAATAAAAACCTCGGCTGGGTTGAATTTGGATGCTGCCCTTGCGGGTGACGGCTTCATGGGCCAAACCGATCATCCACTGGGTCTTCTCGGAGACCACCACCTCCCAGTAGTGGACCCCGCTGCCGAACGCCTCCGAGCCCAGGACGGAGACCTCCACGTCGAAGCGTTTGGGGGAGTCCTGCAGCGGCTGGGGGTGCAGGTTGCCGTACGCCACGATGGTGCAGTCGTCGGAGAGGATGAGGCGGTGGTGAGCCGTGCCGGGGTCCAGCGTCAGGGCTGCTGGCACTGGAGGGCAAGGGGACACGGGGACAAGCGTCAACGCAGCACCCAGACACAGCGCGGGTGGCTCTGCCCCACCGACGTGGAAAACACCACGGTGAGCAGGACACGAGCACATCCCCATCCTTCACCGGCGTGTCCCCATCCCTCACCAGTGATGTCCCTGTTCCCATCCCTCGCTGGCAGGTCCCTGTCCCTCACTGGCATGTCCCTCATCCACGGGTGTGGAAAACACCACGGTGTGGAGAAGGCCACCAGCGCATCCCCATCCTTCACCGGCGTGTCCCCATCCCTCACCAGTGATGTCCCTATCCCCCACTGGTGCATCCCCATCCTTCACTGGTGATGTCCCCATCCCCATCCTTCACCAGCATATGCGTCTCCATCCCTCTCCAATGATGTCCCTCATCCACGGGTTTGGAAAACACCACGGTGTGGAGAAGGCCACCAGCGCATCCTCATCCTTCACCGGCGTGTCCCCATCCCTCACCAGTGACATCCCTATCCCCCACTGGTGCATCCCCATCCTTCACTGGTGATGTCCCCATCCCCATCCTTCACCAGCATATGCGTCTCCATCCCTCTCCAATGATGTCCCTCATCCACGGGTTTCGAAAACACCACGGTGTGGAGAAGGCCACCAGCGCATCCCCATCCTTCACCGGCGTGTCCCCATCCCTCACCAGTGATGTCCCTATCCCCCACTGGTGCGTCCCCATCCTTCACTGGTGATGTCCCCATCCCCATCCTTCACCAGCGCATCTCCATCCCTCTCCAATGATGTCCCTCATCCACGGGTTTGGAAAACACCACGGTGTGGAGAAGGCCACCAGCACATCCCCATCCTTCACTGGTGTGTCCCCATCCCTCATTAGTGATGTCCCCATCCCCATCCCTCACCAGCATATCCCCATCCCTCATCGGTGATGTTCCCGTCCTTCACTGGTGCGTCCCCATCCCTCACCAGTGACATCCCCAGCCTTTACTGGCATGTCCCCGACCCTCACCAGTGATGTTTGCATCCCTCCTTACCCCTCACCAGTGCGTCCTCATCCCCATTCCTCACCGGTGATGTCTCCATCCCTCACTGGCACGTCCTCATCCCTCCCTGGTGGGTCCCCTTCCCTCACCGGTGATGTCCCCATCCCTCGCCAGTGATGTCCCCGTCCCCATCCCTCACAGGTGATGTCCCCACCCCTCACTGGCATGTCCCCATCCCCATCCCCCACCGAGACCCCCCCGGCCCCGCAGCCAGCGCATCCCCGCAGCCCCTCACCGGGATGGATATCCTGGAAAAGGGATTTCCAGATGGTGTACTGCAGCGGCCCCATGTATTTGGAGGTGGGAAAGTCCTCGTAGGTCAGGTTGGTCTCGTGGATCTTCCCCTTCAGCCTGCGAAGGAGAAGTGATGAAGAAGAGGGGGGGACGGACAACTTGGGGGACCCCCAGTGTCACCCCGGTGTCACCCACCTCTCGGAAAGGGACGCGACGCCGGCTAAAAAGACGTGTTTGTCGGCTTCAGCCAAGCGCTCCTGGAGGATCTGGCTGCCCTCCTGCACCTTGCGGAGCTGCTGGCTGTAGCGCTGGATCTTCTGCTCGATGTCGGTCAGCGTCCGCGCCGTGTCCGCCTCCAGCTCCTCCAGCATCGCCTTCTGCCGCTCCCGCAGCAGCCGGTGCAGCCGCTCGAAAGCCTCCCCGATGGTCACCCGCAGGCTCTTGGCTGAGGACTTTTGGGGTACAGGTGTCAAGACCCCCCTAAACCTGCCCCGACCCCTCCATGAATCCGTAATTCCCCAAATAAACCCCACGGCCCCGTTAACCCAAAGGATTCCGGATGTTCCAAGCACCCAAGGAGGGATATTTGACCCCGCACCCCTATAGAAAACCTAAAGCCACCCCGCTGCTGGCGGGGATGGAGAGAAAATTGCACCTCGCCGAAAGCTGAACCCCTGAGCTTTGGAGAAGGTGATGAATATAAAATAAAAATTAATTCAAAAGATAAAGAAAAGCCATCCCGAAGGAAATAAAAGTGGGAGGAGCAGCCTGATGGGTGGCTTCGTCAACCTGCCGGCAGGTTTTGGGGTACCAGAGAAGGTAAAAATGGGGCAGATCCTCAAAACTGTGGGGTTTGGGGTCTTTGGAGGTGCCCGAATCAGGCGGGCGAGGCTCGGGAACAGGGCGCTAACGGGGGGCACAGCCGCGTCCCCGCTCCTACCTTGGTCTCGGCCAGCTGCCGTTTGAGGAGGTGCAGGGCTTCGGTGTGGCCGCGCTCGCTCTCCTGCAGCCCCTGCAGCTGTTCCTTCAGCTCCCGCTGGAAAAAAACCCACCACGTAGAAGAGGGGATTTTAGGGCAAAAATGGGACGCCAGCAGGCAGCTCTCCTGCCAAAACCCGGCTCCCGGGGTGACGGGGGAGGTGGGAAAAGGGGGCGCAGGGGGTGGCAGGGCCACCGTCAGTCCCTGCTGGCACAGGGGTCCCATCCAGGGCAGAGCTGGGGGGCGGGTAATGGATTTGGGGGGGGATCCCACTTGGGGGCAGCTCGGCAGATCCATGGGGGTGCACAGCTGGCTGGCCCGGGGGTCCCCAAGGATGGAGAAGGGGGGTCCCATGGGGGCAGCCGCAGAAGTGCGGGTGGGTTGACGGCCGGACAGACGGATGGGAGGAAGCCATGGGGCTCACCCCAACGGGGACGGAAGGGACGCGGGGACGGAAGGGACGCGGGGACGGAAGGGACGCGGGGACGGAAGGGACGCGGGGACGGAAGGGACGCGGGGACGGAAGGATGGGAGCCACCACCGAGGCAAGAGGGGCCAGACGGACGAAGGAGCTCAGAGGAGCAGCTCAGGGCAGAAGATCCTGGAGGGATGATGCTCCGTGGCCAGGAAGGCAGGGATGGAGCGGAGGGATGATGACGGAGCAGAGGAGGGGATGACGACAGAGCGGCCCACCTGCAGCTCCTCAAAAGCATCGTCCACGTTGGTGACCTGGTGCTGCTCGTGCACGGCGGGCTCGTCGCAGAAGAAGCAGACGACGGCGCGGTCGGTGAGGCAGAAGAGCTTGACCTTCTCGTGGTCTTTGCAGGGGAAGGGGCTGCGTTGGGCGCCCAGGATGGCGTCCAAGGGGAAGGCGCTGTATCGCTCCACGATGTTGGCCAGCTTGAGGCTGGGGGCCAGGGTGGGCTCGGTGAAGGTTCGGCGACACTCGGGGCAGTCGCGGGTGCCCTGGGGTTCCTGGCGCACCCAGTGCTCGGTGATGCAGCGGCGGCAGAAGTAGTGCTCGCAGCCGAAGCTCACCGGGTCCTGGTAGATGCTCAGGCAGATGGAGCAGAGCAGCTCGTCCTTCAGGCTGCAAGCCATGGCTCGGGGCTGGGAAGGGCGGGGGGCAAGATGGTAAAGGGGGGGTCCTGGGTTGGTGGTGGGGAGGTGGGGAACGGGGGGCCTGGGTGTGAGGCTGCTAATGAGGGGGCTGGAGTGGGGGGAATCCGGGGTCAGGGGGGAATTTGGGGTCAGGTGGCAATGGAGGGGGTGGGGGCTGCAAAGGGGGGAATCTGGGGTTAGAGGGGAATTTGGGGTTAGGAGGCAGTGTGGGGGGGGCTGCAATGGGGCGAATTGGGGGGTCAGGCTGCAACAGGGTGGTTGCGGTGCGGGGGAACTGGGGATCAGGCTGCAATGGGGCAAATTGGGGGGTCAGGTCGCAATGGGGGGGGTTGCAATGGAGGGGAATTGGGGGCCAGGCTGCAATGGGGGGGGTTGCAATAGAGGGGAATTGGGGGGCCAGGCTGCAATGGGGGGGTTGCAATAGAGGGGAATTGGGGGGTCAGGGTGCAATGGGGGGGTTGCAGTGCGGGGGAATTGGGGGTCAGGCAGCAATGGGGGGTTGCAATGGAGGGGGGGGGTCAGGGTGCACTGGAGGGGCTGGGGGGGTTTGCAATGGGGGGACTGCAGGGTCAGGCAGCAATGGGGGGGGTTGCAGTGCAGGGAAGTTGGGGGGTCAGGCAGCAATGGGGGGGAATTGGGGCGTCAGGCTGCAACGGGGGGGTTGTAGTGCAGGGGAATTGGGGCTCAGGCAGCAATGGGGTGTTGCAATGGAGGGGAACTGGGGGGCCAGGGTGCAATGGGACAAATTGGGGGGTCAGGTCGCAATGGGGGGGTTGCAGTGCAGGGGAATTGGGGGGTCAGGCAGCAATGGGGGCAAATTGGGGGGGGTCAGGCTGCAATGGGGGGCTGGGGGTTGCAATTGGGGGGGAACTGGGGGGTCAGGCTGCAATGGGGGGGTTGCAGCGCGGGGGAATTGGGGCTCAGGCAGCAATGGGGGGGTTGCAATGGAGGGGAACTGGGGGGGTCAGGGTGCACTGGAGGGGCTGGGGGGTTTGCAATGGGGGGGACTGGGGGTGGAGCTGGTATGGGGGAGGGAGGGGGGGCTGTAACGGGGCGGACAGGCGGCGAAGCCGATAGGAGGGACCCAGGGGGGCTGCAATAGGGGGCAAAGGGGGCGCAGCTGATGTGGGGGAGGCCGGGGTGCGGGGTGTGGGGGGGGGGGGGCTGCAACGAGGGCAGCCAGGGGAGCGGCTGCGATGGGGCACCCGGCGGCGAGGCTGCCGGGAGACTGCAACAGGGGGACCCGGGTTCGAGACCACCCCAGCCCCCTCCCAGCTCCCGGGAGGACCCGGGTTCGAGCCCGCTCCCCGCCCCGCGTCCCTCCAAGCCTCGGGTTCGAAGCCGCCCCCCGCCTTCCCCAGCCGCCGGTGCCCGCTGCCCTCACCCAACCGCGGGCCGTGCCGGTGCCGGTGTCCGGTGCGGGGGCAGAGATCCCCCCGCCGCCGCCTCACAGCGCGCCCCGGCGCGACAGGCGGGGGTGGGCGAGGAGGAGGAGGAGGTGGAGGAGGAGGACGGGGGGGGGCGGGGCCGCACGGCACTTCCTGCCCCCCCCCCCCCCCCCCCGCGGCCACAGTGGTGCCGCCCCCGCCCCATTGTCCCCCGCGCGGCGCGGCCCATCGGCGCGTACCACCGCCCGCCCGCGGGGGGGGGGCGCTTAAAGGGGCCGCGGCAGCGCTGGGGGGAGGCTCTTAAAGGGGCTGCGGCCCCGCCCGCGTCCTGGCCCCTCCAACCGTCCCTCTGTCCGTCCAGCCGCCGCCCCTTCGACCACCCAGCCCTCGGTCCGTTCTGCTGTCCCTCCGTCCGTCCGTCCCTCTGTCCCCCTGTCCCTCCGTCCTGCTGTCTCTCCATCCATCCTGCTGTCCCACTGTCCATCCATCCACCCACCCCTCCATCGCTCTCTGTCCATCCCTCCATCCCTTTGTCCCTCCATCCATCTGTCTATCCTTCCATCCCTCGGTCTCTCCATCTGCCCATCCCTCCCTTCATTTTTCTGTCCATCCTCCCCTCCATCCGTCTGTCCATCCCTCTGTCCCACTGTCTGTCCATCCCTTCATCTGTCCATCCATCCATCTGTCCATCCCTTTGTTCCTCCATCCATCTGTCCATCCTTCCCTCAGTCCCTCCAATCCTCCATCTGTCGATACATCTCTCCATCCATCTGTCCCTCTGTCCATCTATCCCTCCATCTGTCCATCTCTCTGTCCCTCCATCCATATGTCTATTCAGCTGTGAATCCTTCCCTCCATCCCTCAGTCCCTCAACCCCTCCATCTCCCCATCCATCTGTCCATCCCTTCCTCCATCCCTTCGTCCATCCTTCCATCCATCTATCCATCCCTCCATCCCTTTGTCCCTCCATCCATCTGTCCTTCCTTCCCTCCATCCCTCAGTCCCTCCATCCCTCCATCTCCCCATCCATCTGTCCATCCCTTCCTCCATCTATCCATCTTTCCATCCCTCCGTCCCTCCGTCTCTCCATCCATGTGTCCATCCCTTCCTCCATCCCTCTGTCCTTCTGTCCGTCCCTCCCTCCATCCCTGCCTCCATCCATCCATCCCTCCATCCCTCTGTCCCTCCATCTGTCCCTCCCTCCATTCCTGCCTCCATCCATCCGTTGGTCCCTCCATCTGTCCATCCCTCCATCCCTGTGTCCCTCCATCCCTCTCTCCCTGCCTCCATCCATCCCTCCATCCTTTTGTCCCTCTGTCTGTCCCTCCCTCCCTCCCTTTGTCCCTCCATCCTTCCATCTGTCCGCCCCCCAGCTCTCCGTGCCCACCACCACTGCCCCCATCCCACCCCCTGCCAGAGCACCAGGGGACCCGTGGGGACAGGGGACACCCCAGGTGACGCTCCCACTGGTATTGCCAAGAAAACACCGGGCTTTCCCCAAATTTTACCAATTTGGCCAAAAAACACCTTGAGAGGAGTGTTGGACGATGAGCGTCCGCTGTCCCCTCCCGTGTCACCGTGCTTGGCCATGGTGGGACCTACGGGGACCTATGGGGACTGGAGGGGTTTGCCAGTGCCGGCTGCCCCGCGGCAACGCTGGCTGCCCCATAGCGACGCTGGCCGCCCCACGGCGAGGCTTCTCCCCCGAAAGACCCCACGGAACCCTGGGGACCCGTTTGTTCCCCCCTGGAGCTGGGCAGGGGACGGGACCCCCAGCCCCAGGGGGAGGAGGGGGATGGCGGCGGGGCTGTGGGGCCGGGAAGACGGAGATGGAATCGAGGTGGAGGGGGGGGCAACACACATGCAATTCCCGGGGGGGGGTTTAAGCTGCACATTCCGGAGGCGGCGGGAAGGCCTGGCCGGGAGCCAAAGGGAACAAACTCCTCGGCTCTCGCCGCCGGATCGCCCCGCACCCCCCCGCCCCGGGCACCCCCCCCCCCCGCCTTTTCCCCACCACCCCCCTCTAAATCCTTTCCCCTCCTCTCAGGGAACAACCACCCGCTTCGTTCCTCTTCCCAAAAGGCCCGAAAAAGCTTGGAAAAAGCCAAAAAAAATCATAACAAACCCAGAGGAGTTTGGGGTTTTTTGGGTTTTGATTTTTTGTTGGGTTTTTCTTTTTTGGGTTTTTTTTTTTTATTTCTGCTTGTTTTTCTGCATTAGGAATTCAGGTCTTGTCTCCCCTCCGGGACCCACGGGGGACCGAGGAACGGCTGAAATGAAATCATCAAAGAGCTGCGCCGGCTCTGCCGGAGAAAAAAAAACAAAACCAACCTTTTTTCACCCCAAATCCAGATTCAGGGCTGGGGGTCCCATCCCCGCTCGTTAACGGATTATTATTTAATTTGTATCCCAAGCGTGTGGCCGAAATCGCTGGGAATTTTGGGCGAGGGAGAGCATCGTGTGGCTGGAGCACGTGGTGACCAGCCGGGATTGCCGCCGCTCATCCCGGTGGCTCCTCCGGCAACGAAGGGAAACCGCGGGGTGGGTGTGTTTGGGCAAACAGGGAAATTAATCCCGGTTAATTAGTAAATTGGCTTCGTTACCTCTCGGTAACCCCGGCGTGAGCAGGGAGGGGCTCCACCATGCCTTGATTCCTGGATTTTTTTGGGGCTCTGGAGTGCCAGAGGATGCCAAGACGGAGCGAGGGTCCGGTTGATCCGGCAAAGCGCGGCGAGGCGCCCGCCGGGCAGGGAAAACCCAGCTCCTTCCCACGTGTGCCGCGTGTGCCGGCGGGATGCCGGCGGGAAGGGAGGCCCCCGAGCCGCCCTGCTGGAATTTTCTCTCCCCTCCCTACCTCCGCCGCCGGATGCCGGCGGGGTGGGCACGCCGGGACGTGCCCGCTGGGATCCCGGCATCCGTGATTCCATCCCGGCACGGCTTTTGGCTAAGGGATGGCCATCCCTCGCCGTGTCACCGCAGCCCATCGCCCCACGCTGGCACTTCTCATCTCCTAAGTGCTTTGCAAACATTAACTAATTAATCCTAATTAACTCATTACCTAATTAGAACCAAGCGGCCCTCCCATTTGCAGGGAGAAAGGGAAATTCACGCACCTTCATTTCCCTCCCCGCCCCCCCGCCACCAAACACCCCCCCACCGGCTTCACGCCAGCACCGCCGAGGACCGCGGTGCCCGGCCCTCCCGACCGCCAGGAATCTGGGCTGAAAAAACCCATTTTATGCGTTCCTTGACCCCGAGAAACCGGGAATGAGGATTTTCACCACCCGGCCCAAGCAGCGCCAGGAACGCCGGCATCACCGATGCCTGGCGTGGACACCCGTCGCGGGGAAACCTCCTCCAGGGCTGGTGGCGGATGCTTTCACCAGCTTTTTATGGAAAATGAGGGATTTCTTGCGAAGGAACCGAGCAGGCGGGCGGGACGGAGGAGTTTCGGAGGGGCTTTTCCCGAAGGATTTCCTTCCCGGTGTCCTGAAGACAGGGACAAAAGCTTTGGGGACACCGAAAAAGCTTGACATGAGCCCCGCGTCGCCTCTCGGGGACTGTCCCAACCAGGACATCCCACATTGTCCTCCGTAACCATCTCCCTTTCTCCACTGGGCCACCCGGGGGGGTTTTGTGCCGGATGGATCCGGCTTCACAGTGATGCCAAAATGGGAAGGAGCCGCGGTTGCGGGGGGAAGGCGCAGGTGTAGCAGCCCCGCAGCTTTGCCGAACCCCCCGCAGCGGTGCTTTACGGCGGTGATTTACCTCCGTTCTTGCCTTCCCCTCCTTTTAATCGCGGTCGGATCTACCCCGGGGGCAAAACCAGCCTTGGAACCATATTTTTTTCGGAAGGCAAGCGCCTATTTCCTCCATTTTGCAACCCAGGATGGAGACGGGCACAGTTTTATTATTATTATTTTAATTTTTTTTTTTAATCCCTGCATACCAACCACCTCCCCAGGAAAGGGGCCCCTTTCCCACACCCAAGATTAAATCCACCCAACGTAGGGTCGGAAAAAAAGCCCAGAGCGTGGCTTATCTCTCAGCTGGTCTCCACAAGGACGTTCCCGGGAGATGTTCACTGACCCTTGATGGACCCCCCCGAGGTCAGGGGTGAGCCACACCGTGTCGTCCCACCGCAGATTTGGGGTTGGACAACCCCCGCCTCCCGCAGAAGTCCGGAATCACCTAAAAATGGTGCAGAGATTTAAAACCACCAGTTTCATAATCACAGCAAAAAAAAAAAAATAAAATCCCAGCAGCCGAAAGCCCCGGCGCTGCGGGAGGAAGCGAAAGTACCGATGAAAATAAACCCAACGAGGGGGAACTCGCCGGCATCGGGGATGGACGCCGGTGGCCTAAAGGACATCAGGGAAGCTCCGAGATGTTCCAGTCTCTCCTGGTATCCCGTTTCGGGGTGGCACCAGCGTTGAGCAGCAACTGCTAGGTGTCAACAGCTGAAAATCAGATAAAAGGGGAGTTTTCGCGCTGTTGGCTCAGGTTCTCGGTTGAGTCATGGATAATTAATGGATCTGGGGACCTTCCAAGATGGGGAAATGTTGGGCGATGGGGGGAACTCAGGCCGGCTAGCTGGTGGTGGTGCTAAAGAAGTGGTGGGGTTGCGGGTAGGGGATGCGGCCAGACCTGAGAGGTCACGGGGGGGATGACAGTACCTCTGCCCAAGCACCATTGCCTTGGCCAAGACCTTCCCCAGGGTCTTCATGCCCTTCCACTCACCCAGGGCAGCTGCAGATGAATGCCCACACCTCGGCGTAGACTTCTTGGAAGCTCATCCCAAGCCATGAGACTCCTAGGACAGTTACAGATGGATGCCCACACCTTGGTAGAGACCTCTTGAAACCTCTTCCCAAACCACGAGATGCCCAGGGCAGTTGCAGATGAATGCCCGCACCTTGGTGGGGACCTCTTGGAAGCTCATCCCAAACCACGAGACTCCTAGGACAGTTGGAGATGGATGCTCGCACCTCAGTGGAGGCCTCCTGGAAGCTCATCCCAAACCATCAGAAGTCCAGGGCAGTTGCAGTTGGACGCCCACGCTTTGGTGGAGACCCCTTGGAAGCTCATCCCATCCCATCCCATCCCATCCCATCCCTGGTCCTTCCCTGCTCCCCACCTCTCTCTTGGAGGCATCGTTTGGGTTTGCTAACTATGGTTCCACCCATTCAGGGCATCCCTCATCCTTCCATCGCCCTGCGTGACACAGCGTTTTGGGAAAGCATGAAAAAAATCCCCAGTTTTGTTTGTTTGTTTGTTTGTTTTTTAAATTATTTTTAATTTGGAAACTCAGAGGCATTGTCATCCCCTGGACCTTGGGGAAGAAGAAAGGGAACCGCGTGGGTTTTGCCGCCCTTTTTCCTTCCCCTATGGGCTGTATTTGCTGGTTTGGGGTGAGAGGCTGAGATGGGGGACACATGGATAAAATGCTGAAAAAACAGAGAAATAAATTTTAATTTTAAAAATAAAAGGATGGTCCCTGAAGGGCACGAGGAGAGGAGAAAGCAAATGGGGAGGCTCAAGGGGCTGCCAAACCCTGGGGGGCCGCAGAGACCCACAGAGGGGATGGAGAGACCCCGAGATGGGGGCGAGACCCTGAGAGGGGCTGGGGAGCCCCCAGGGAAATGGGGGGGGGACCCTCAGGGGGCTGAGGGAGGACGGGGTAGGGGGGGGCTGCAGAGACCCCCAAAGGTGGGGGGTGGCACCCTGAAGGGGGTTATGGGGTTGCAGAGGCAAGAGAGTGGGGCTGAGGGGAACCAGGGGGGTAAGGAGAATTGGGGGGGGGCTGAAAAGAACCAGAGGGGCTGAGGGGATCCGGGGGGGCTGAAGAGATTTGGGGGTGGGCTGAGGAGAACCAGGAGGCTGAGGGGATCCGGGGGGGCTGAGGAGAACTGGGGGGACCTGGGGAGACTGGGGGGACCTGGGGGAGGCTGGGGAGAACTGGGGGAGCTGAGGGGATCCAGCTGGACTGAGCAGCTTTGGGGGGGCTGAGGAGACTGAGGGGATCCAGGGGGATTGAGGGGACCTGGGGGGGCTGAGAGGAACCGGGGTACTGAGGAGATCTGGGGGGGACTGAGGAGACTGCGTGAGCTGAGCAAAACTGAGATGGCTGAGGGGACCTGGGGGGCCTGAGGGAGCCTGGGGGGTCTGAGGAGATTTGGGGGGGCTGAGGGGACCTGGGGGTACTAAGGAGATTTGGGGGGGTCTGAGGAGTCCGGGGGGGGGGGTTTGAGGAGACTGGGAAGGTCTGAGGAGATTTGGGGCATCTGAGGAGACTGAGGGAGCTGAGGAGAACCAGGGTGGCTGAGGGGATCCAGGGGGGCTGAGGGGATCCAGGGGGGCTGAGGGAGCCCGCGGGGGGGTCTGAGGAGATTTTGTGGAGCTGAGGGGAGCTGGGGGGGGCCGATGAGATTTGGGGGGCTGAAGAGATCTGGGGGGTCTCAGGGGACCTGGGGGGTCTGAGGAGGCTGGGGGGATCTGAGGAGATTGGGGCGGGCTGAGGAGACCGAGGGAGCTGAGGAGAACCGGGGTGGCTGAGGGGATCCAGGGGGGCTGAGGGAGCCCGGGGGGTCTGAGGAGATTTGGGGGGGCTGAGGGGACCTGGGGGGGGACGAGATTTGGGGGGCTGAGGAGATCTGGGGGGATCCGGGGGAGCTGAGTGAATAGAACCGGGACCGGTGAAGAGATCCAGGGGCCTGAGGGGACCTGGGGGGGGCTGAGGGAGCCCGGGAGCTCTGAGGAGACCCGGGGGGGCCTGAGGGGACCCGGGGGGGGGTCCGAGCGGAGCCCGCGGCCTCGCAGCCCGGTGGGACCCGGCGGGTTGCCCCGTCCCCCCCTTACCGGGTACCGGGGCGCGGGGAGGGGGGGGTGGGTTGGGGGGGTGAAGGCGGCGCCGGGCCGGGCCCGCCGCGTCCCGGGGCTGGGCGGGCGGCGGGGGCGGGCGCGGGGGCGGGCGGGCGGCGCGGGGCGCCCATCTTCCTCCGTGCGGCGGAGCCGGCGGGACGCGGCGGGGGCAGCATGGCTGTTGGTATAGGAAGTGTCTTTTTTTTTTTTCCTTCCCCCCCCTCTTTTTTTTTTTTTCTCCTCTTCCCTTCCTTTCCCCCCCCCTCCTCCTCCTTTCCCCCCCACATCCATCCCTCCAAAACACCTCAACCCCCCCCCGCCCCTTACCCCCCCCTCACCCCGGGTACGAGCGGGGCGGGGGGGGCGCGGCCCCACAACCCCCACCCACCCCCCCCCCCGCCCCCCGCGCTGCGTTTTGGGTTTTTTTTTAAATTTAATTTTATTTTTTATTATATTTTTTTTTACATTTTTTTCCTCTCCCCCCCCCCCTCCCTCCTCCTTCCCCTCCTCGCAGATCTGCAGAATATGGCGTCCCCGTCCTAGCCTTTTAAAAATAAGCCGGGGCTGCCATTTTTGTTTTCCTTTTGTCTGCGAATTTTAATAAAACCGTCTGAGAATGTGGGAGAGGCGGCGGATGAAGGGGGGGGGAAAGCTCCCGGCCGGGCCAACCCCCCCCCTCCCCAAACCCCCCCCTCCATCCCCATCCCCCGGCCTTTTTGTCTGAAAAAAAAAAAAAAAAAAAAAAAAAAGGCCATCCCCCCCATCTCCCCTCCCAGGTCGAGGATTTCAACTTCACTTAACGCCAAACTTCGCCTTTTTCCACCTCTTTTTATTATATATTATTTTATTTTTACCCACCCCCCACCCCACTCGCCTTCACCGGGGAGGAAGAAGAAGGAAAGAGGGGGGGCGAAAAGGGGGGGAAAAGGCGGGGGGACATCCAGGAAAATACCCATTTTCCTGGATTTTCCCTTTTTCTCTCCCTCTGGATGGTCTAATGGAAAAGTTAATTGCAGCTGAACGTACCTATTTTTGTGGATGTTGCATGTTGGGGCGGGGAGGGGGGGAACGACTGTTTGCTTGTTTATTTATTCATGGCTTTTTTTCTTACACAGGGGGTGGCGGAAGAAGCGCGGGGGGGCGGTTATTATTATCATTTTTATTCCTTCCCCCCCCCCCCTTTTTTTTTTTTCTTCCTTTCCTCTCTTTCCGCATTAACCGGTTTTGTCTAGAAAGTGGTCTCGCTGGCTGGAAGGTCTAACGGGGGAATATTTTTGCATCGCGCTTTGGCAGGAATGCGGCAGCCTTAGCGAGGGACCCAAATTTCCGTGGCGGTGCTTAGAGAGGTCTGTCTGTCTGCCTGGACGTATATTTAGCCATATACTATTTATACATCCATAATCTCCCGGCCACGTCGGGGGCCCGGGGGGGAGCTTAGAGCCGGCGTGGCCGCGGCGAAGCCGGACGAAGATGCGTTTTAACCCAGGAATGATTAATTTGCTGATTTTATTTCTTTTTCTCCAGCAAATACCCTGCAAGGTCGGAGGATGCTCCTTGGTTGCTTTTTTTTTCCCTGGCCCCGCTGTCCTTCGGACATCAGCCGGGTTTTTTAATCCGGGGAGGATGGAGCGGGCGATAGCGGCTTTGAGCCCAAGGCCTTTTGAGATTATAAAGTGATATTTTAGCGGAGAGGTAAAAAAGTTTTCGGTCCCTCCCGGCGTGCAATTTGCCGAGAGGCGGAGGGTCCGGGGCGAGGGGATGGATTTCAACCCCGATTTTCCAGCCAGCAGCTCCCTATCCCTCGGCTTCGCCGGCAGTTTGGGGGTAAACCGGGCTTAAAAAAAAAAACCATTGCTTTTTTTTTTTCTTTTCTTTTCTTTTTTTTTTTTTTTTTTTTTGTTCTCTCTATTTTCAGGAAAAACCCCACGTTCCCACGGGTCGGGTAGGTCGGAGCCGCTTCGCTTTTGTTCCTCCGCTCTGGGATCTCGCGCGCCGGGGGCTGGCGGTGGGTTCGGGGTGTGTGAAGTTGTCCTCCTTGTCCCCCCGTAGAAAAACGCCCCGCGTGCAGCACCCGGTCTCAGCTAGAGCTGGAGATGGACGCGGATAAGGGGAAGCAACGCCAGTACTCGCAGAGGTGGGCATGCCAGCTTTATTGAGGGGACTGGAGGAAAAAACCAACCCTATATATATATATTTACATTGTAAAATAACGTATATGCGCTTAATGGTGTGTATGCATGTAATGATATATATGCCTATAAAAAGAATATATATACACATATAATAATACATGTATTATCATGTGCATATATATATTTATATATAAGTGAGGGTGGATTTTCGCCCTTCCTGGGGGGTTTTGGGGGTTGTGGGGGGCCACCTGCCCACCCCCTGCTGTGGGGAGGGGACCGGATCTGGTGGCGGAGGGGACCCCACTCACGGCGTAAGTGTGACCGCTTGAAATTTCTGTTTTTAAGATACGTGTATTTATATGCGTAAAATAATCTTTTTCTCCCTCGACATCCTCCTCCCACCCTCCCCATTACTGTTTTTCCCTTAAAAAAATGTGGCTTTTCGGTCGGCGGGTGCGATGTCACGACAAGTGCATGTTGGAATTGGTGCACGCTCACTACCTCCTCGGGGGGAACCCCTGCTAAGCTGCCCGTGCCTCGGTTTCCCCACCTGCTGCGGTGGTCCCGTCAGCGTCACCCATGGGTGCTCTCCAGACTCCCCCCTTGCTGCCCTGGGGGGGCCAGCTGCCCCCTGAGCTGGCTGGCTTGTGGGTGCCGGCTTTGCCTTGCGGGGTGCCCGTCTGGTCTCTTTTAGGGGGGGCGAGTGTATTTGGGGGTCTGGGGGAGTAGGTAACTCCCTCTGCTCTGGGGGATGGTGTGTTTTGGGGGGGAGGACACGGGCCCCGTGTTTGGCGTGAGCGTCACCCCATGGGTGCCGGGTTTCCCTGCGGGCTGTCCCAGTGTCCCCTTCGGTGTGTCCCATCGGTGATGGGACAGATGGATGGCATTTCGACCCCGAGGATTTAGGGTTGCGCTGCCTCGGCCCCCATCTTTTGGGAGCGTTGCCTCCCTGGTTCTCCCCTCCTTCATCCCCAGGGGGGGACACCCTGCTGTGGTCCCCAGCGTGGCTTTGCCTCCCCTTTTGCTTCACATCAGTGCTTGGCTCCTCATCCCTGCGCCCGCGCACCCCCTTTCCCACCCAGGGACCCCCGTACCAGGATGGGGTTTACGCCAGGGCTCATTTTGGGTCGGTTTTACTGAAAATCTGAAGGAGAAACACCAGTTAACAGCCCTTCGGGGGGGCGGAAACGTGGGGTTTAATTGGTTCCATCTTGGGTGAATTCTTCTGGTGCGCGGTCTGCCCCCCCTCCCCGAGCGATGGGGATTTCGGGTCTCGCCCGTCGTTTCTGCTTCCCTGGCCTCGCCTGCCTTCTGCCACCTCTGCTTTGGGGTAAATCCCTCCTGGATGAGGACAATCCAGGCGGGGAGGGATGCGGATTCCCTGTGAATGGAAGCGGGATGGTTCTGGGTGCCGCTTCCCACCCCAGTGGCTCTAGGATGGGGTTTTTGCGGAGGGGCACTCGCTTTCTCTCGGAAAATCCTCCTGTTCCGGGCAGACCCTGCTTGCATGCGGGGGGAAGCCTGTCTTCACGGGGAGAGAGGGGCTGTGGCCTTGTGGTTTTGGGGGAAACTGAGGCACGGTGTAGGGCAGAGCTGGGTTCTGCCCTCACCCAGCCACAGGAGGTAGCGGGGATGTGGCTACGCCAGCATCACCGTGCCCAGTCCGTCCCATGGTGGCGAGGGCGTGCTGAGATTTGGGGGGGCACACGCAGGGGACCTCAGCCCGCTTGGCTCTCACCTGTCGTGCCATCTTGGGCCGCCGTCAGCTTTCCTGCGCTCGCCGCTTGGCATGGGGGGGGGAATCTCTGCCCCAGTGCTCTCGCCGGGACCCTCGGGGACAGGACGTTGCGGTTGGGGACACCAAGGGCTCAGCTTCTTGCTCGGTCGAGGGCACGTTTAGACACTCCGACTGCCGCCAAATCCCTCCAAATCACCCCAAATCCCTCCCCTCGCCTCCCCCCGTTTGCCGGCTTTACCGGGTCGGTGATCGCTTGCCGTCCTCAGGGTTGCCGGTACCCGGGAGCTGCCCCCTTTCTCTCGGCGGTGCCGTGAAAAGAAATCTCTTGTTTCTTTTTATTTCAGCGAAGGCGAGACAGAGAGGGCTGCCAAGGTAGAGGCGTTCCCTAGAGAACTGTAGCTTGACTTAGCGGCAGTTGGGTAGGAAGTTGGAAGGCTCTAGTGAGCTCGTGCCCACCCGTGCCATCATCTACCTCCCATCAATCTGGAGCCTCATCGACACGTCTCCCCAGGCAGCTGCGGCCACCTGGCTTCTGAGGCCAGCCTGTGAGTACCAAAACACCGGCGTCCGACCATATCTCGCCAGCGCCGACCCCTCGCTGCCGCCGCCGCACCCCTTTCCCCCTCGGCATCCCCCCTCGCCCCGGCTTGCCGGCTTCTCACGCTCTCCTCCTTCCCCGTGGGTGCGGAGGCGATGATTTTTGTGTCTTTAGGGTCGCCTGAGATGCTGCCGGTTCCCCCCTTTGCCCGGTTGAGCGGCGATGCTGGGTACTGTGCCGTTCTGCGGGAATTCGAGGTTCAGCCCCTGTTTTTGGGGCTCCGCACATCTTCCTGCGTGCTCTTCCGACATCCCTCTCCTCCGGCTGTGCCCGCTCGGGCAACCACGATGCTTTTTGCACCCACCCTTGTCCCCCGGGACAACCTTCGGTGTCCCCTCAGTAAGAGTGGGCCAAATCCAGTGCCCATGGGGGATGTGCCCCCCCGGCATCTGGGGGCTCCCCCGCCCCATGGTTTGGAGGGCTGTTACCTGGGGGGGTTTCCTTCTGCCCAGCCAAAAACTGGGGAGCGCAGAGAGCCCTAAGATGGCCCCCTGGCCCCCCTGCCCCGCACAGCTGGGTTCCGCAGAGCTGGGGGGAGACGCGCTGCAGCATTTCCCACCCTTCATAATTTCCATTTTAATGGATTTTCTTCTTTTCTTTTTTTTTTTTTTTTTTTTGCTGTGTGTCAGCTTCCATTTTTCATAGTTAGCTGAGAATATAGAAAAAGGGAGTTTTTATATATATTTTTTTTTTCCATCTGCTTTATATCCCCTCCCGCTCCCTCCCCCAGCCATCCCAGCTCTGGGAGAGGGGGAAGCTGCTCCCTCCACTCCCGATGAAATACCGCACGATTTATAACATTAAATTGGGACAGGAACAGGGATTTTTTTTGGCACGCCGACCATTTCTTTCCTCGTTATTCCGGGCAGGTCCGTCAAGTTCTGAGTGCGGTGGTTTTGCAAATAATTTATTTAATAAGACCTCCTCAGGTGGAGGCCGGGGAGGGGAAGATACACACGATATTTGCGCTTTCCTCCCCAAAATTCCCTTCGTGCCTTTGCCAACCCCCCTGCAGCTTTGCACGAGGAGTCCTGGGACTCTTTGTAGTGGTTTGTGCCGTGTTCTGGTGATGATTTGGGAACCGCGCTGGTGGTTTCGATCCTTCTTGGTGCCACCGACGGCTCTGGCCGAGCCCGGCACGTTGTCGGGACAGGGAGAAGGATGGACAGATGGATGGCCAGACAGATGGGGAGGACGGAGGTCGCAGGGCACCTGCTGTGATGGGGGAGCAGCTCCAAAAAACCCTTTTCTAATCATAGCTCTGATTTCCTGTTTTCCCACGCCGCGGGGCTGCCGCCAGCCGAGCCGGGGCGGCGGGGTCCGTGCTGGGGTGCTTGGCCGCGGCGGGGAGGACCCGGAGCCCTCCTGCCTTCACTCCTCTGCCTGCTCGCTGCCTGCTTTCCTGCCTGTCTCTATCACAGGGGCTTTTCCCTGACACCACCTCCTCTTTTGGCCCCATCTCCTGGTGCACCAGCCCCTCATGCCATCATCCCCCAGTCCCGGAGTCCCATCCCATGCTCATCATCCTGAGCAATCTTATATGTATATATATAAATATATATATACGTAGCCGGTGGGTAAATGCACACTGTGGGCGGCGTGCGGGTACATATATAATCTATATAAAATAGCCCGTGGCGGGCGTGTACGCATATGGGAAAGCGCATTTAATAGCCCCAGCAATTACCCTTTCTGTGCACACAGGCGTGGCACAGAGCGGGACTCCCGGCTCTGCCTTTCGCCTGCCTGCGCTGGAGAGGGGGGTAAATACAGCAGACGGAGAGAAAACGGGAGAGAAGTAATTGTGCCTGGGGATATTGCGAGGATCCGGGTCTGCTTTCACTTGAAAAAGCCTAAATTCGGTGCATGGGCAGCTGGGAGGTGACAAGGGAGCGGTTCGAGGCAGGGAAGGGGAATTTCCAAAGCTGGTCGGGATGCTCGGTGTCTGGGTGGTCTCCCGGCCTGGCCGTGGCATTGGGGTCTGCCACATGAAATGGCTCCCGTTCCTTGGTGCTGCCTACAGGCGCCGGCGCGTAGGTCTGAGTCACCCCAAAACATGCCTTGTCCTGCGCCGTGCTGCTCCGTATTGTGAGGGTCAGGCGGTCCCCTCCTCCCTGCCTCAGTTTCCCCCCAAAACAAGCCTGGAGTGGCCCAGCCCGTGGCTCTTTTTCAGGCTGGGCTGGCTGTGTGGGTGTGAAGTCCATGGTGGGACCAGGAGCAGGTCCCCCTTTTGCTGGGTGCTGCCCACCCGCCTCTGGAGAACTCAGGGTCTGATTTAAACCGAGAGGCAGCGAGTGAGTGCGAGGAGGAGGAGGAGGAAGGCTCATCACCCCGTCCCACCCCCAGGGTGCTTTTTTTGTGGGAGCAGGGATGCTCCCGGACAGCACCGGTGCCGTTCGCGGGAGGCTGCCCGTCCAGCGTATGCAGAACCCTGTCTGAATTCCCGCAGCCGTGACCTAGGGCTTTCGGTGCCTCGGTTTCCCCAGCTGCTGGTGCTCTGCCCTGGGCACCTCGCCCCCGAATCCCACCGCCCCGCAGGCTTTCAGGGACGCGCTTTGCCAGAAGCGCCGATCTAGTTTCTCCCGGGATCCCGGACGCGGCCTGGTTTATATTACAGGCAGAGCTCCTCGGGGACCTCTCCTATACATTCCACCAGGGTCCCTTATACTTTACCCTTAAACACCCCCGTAACGAGGTTTGCCGGCACGGTGATGCCCATTTACGCTGGGCCATTACGCCGGTGTCGTTTTCGCCCTGTCCCCCTTTCAGATGTTTTCTATTACCCGAAGATAGATTTCGAATTAATTTTCCCAACGTGTTTAAGCATCTCCGTAAATCTGGCCCCGCTGCAGCCGGGTTTTCCTGTCGAGCCGCCCCAGGCATCGCAGGTTGCTTCACTTGGCATTGGGGGTGGCTTTTTTTTGGCGGGGGGAATTCAGCCGGGGTTGGCTTTGGGTTTGATGTGCCGCCGTCGCGCTCACCCTCCCTGCAGCACCATCCCGTCCACCTCTGTAAATCCTTCCCGGAGATGCCGGAGGAGCGGCGCAGATACCTCGGGGCCTTGGGAGATTTGGTGGAGGGGTGTCCCCAAAATTTACCCCCCTTTCTCCTTGTCAAATTGCGTCCTTGGGCTCTTGCTGGCGTTTCGGGGTCTTCGAGGTGCCTGGCGGGTGCTCGGCATTACCCTGATCCTGCAGGAATTTCCATCTGCGAAGATGCTCGGGAGGTTCCCTGGCCCTGCCTGCTCCCTGCCTGCTCCCTGCCTGCTCCCTGCCCTCTTTCAGAGCCTGGGTGTTGCGTTCTGGGGGGGGGTTGGTGTCGGTGGGGTTCGAGATGGGACGGGGGTTCCGTGCGGTGGTCGATGTCACCCCGTAACCCGTCCCCCTCTCTCCCCACAGGATGGCGGAGCCTCGCTTCAACAACCCCTACTTCTGGCCGCCCCCCCCCACCATGCCCAGCCAGGTAGGACCCCCCCCCCACAGGTACAGTGGGATTTTGGGGAGGAGGGAGGACAGACGGATGAGAGGGGGGAGGCTGGGGGTCCCAGTTCCTCCACCCTGACCCACCTCTCTGCCTTCCCCCCCACCAGCTGGACAACCTGGTCCTGATCAACAAAATCAAGGAGCAGTTGATGGCGGAGAAGATCCGCCCCCCGCACTTGCCCCCCACCTCCGTGGCCTCCCAGCAGCCCCTCCTGGTGCCCCCTTCCCCCGCCGAAAGCAGCCAGTCCATCATGTCCCTCCCCAAACTGCAGCAGGTCCCGGGTCTCCACCCTCAAGCCGTCCCCCAGCCCGATGTGGCCCTGCACGCCCGACCGGCCACCAGCACCGTCACAGGTACCACCAGGGGGGGGTTATTGGCTCCTGGTAACACCGCGGACATTCTGGGGAGGGCTTCTCCTGGTTTAGGACCCTGCTGTGAGAGAAGAGGGGAGGGTGGACCCCCCCCCTCAAAATTAATGCGCCCCCCTCTCTTTGCCCGCCAGGGTTGGGGCTGGCTTCCCGCGCGCCGGCGGTCAGCACCTCCGAATCCAGCACGGGGACGGGGACCACCACCCCATCGACTCCCACCTCCACCAGCCAGAGCCGCCTCATCGCCTCCTCACCCACCCTAATCTCAGGAATCACCAGCCCCCCTCTCCTCGACTCCATAAAGACAATCCAGGGCCACGGCTTGCTGGGGGCACCCAAGGCGGAACGAGGCCGGAAGAAGATCAAGGCGGAAAATCCCTCGGGACCGCCGGTCCTGGTGGTGCCCTATCCCATCCTGGCCTCGGGGGAGACCGCCAAAGAGGGGAAGACGTACAGGTAGGCACCCACCCACCCGCTCGGGGAGCCGGGGTGATGGCGGGGTGCCCCCCCCTGCCCCAGCCTGGTTCCTGCGGGGTTCTCCCCCCCCCTCTCCAGGTGTAAGGTCTGCCCCTTGACGTTCTTCACCAAGTCGGAGATGCAGATCCACTCCAAGTCGCACACAGAGGCCAAGCCCCACAAGTGCCCCCATTGCTCCAAATCCTTCGCCAACGCCTCCTACCTGGCCCAGCACCTGCGCATCCACCTGGGCGTCAAACCCTACCACTGCTCCTACTGCGAGAAGTCCTTCCGCCAGCTGTCCCACCTCCAGCAGCACACCAGGTGAGGGCACGGCGTCCCTGCGGGGCTGGGGAGGGCCCCAGGAGGCTGGGGGGGCCGGACACCTTCAGCCCTGTCTTCCCTTAGGGGGTGGTGGGGCGTCCACTCAGCATCTCTCATGCTGTGCTCATCATCCCCACCACGCTCATCATCCCCACCACGCTTCTCATCTCCACCACCTTCATTTACCCCACCATGCTCATCATCCCCACTGCCTTCATCATCCCCACCATGCTCATCTGTCCCCCCCACGCCAATCTGTACCCACTGCCTTCATCATCCCCACCACACTCATCATCTCCAGTACCTTTATTGTCCGCACCATGCTCATCCATCTCCACCATGCTCATTGTCCCCACCACCTTCTTCATTCCTGCCACACTCATCCATCGCTGCCGTGCTCATCCATCCCCGCCACACTTACTGTCCCCACTGCCTTCATCTGCACCATGCTCATCTCCAGCACCTTGTTTCCACCACCTTCATCAACCCCGCCATGCTCGTGATCTCCACCACCTTCATTGAGCCCACCATGCTAACTTGGCCCCATCACGCCAATCAGGCCCCACTGCCTTCATTGTTGCCACCATACTTGTCATCTCCAGCACCTTCATTGTCCCCACCATGCAAATCGTAGAATTACAGAATCATTGAGGTTGGAAAAGACATTTAAGATCATCGAGTCCAAACGTAGTCTAATCATCTCTAGCACCTTTGTTGTCCCTACCACGCTCATCCATCTTCACTGCGTTCATTGTCCCCACCACCTTGTTCATCCCCACCACGCTCATCCATCCCTACCACACTGATCCGTCTCCACCATGCTTATTGTCCCCACTGCCTTCATCATCTCCAGCACCTTGTCTCTTCATTGACCCCACCATGCTTATGATCTCCACTACCTTTATTGAGACAGTCCATCCCCACTGCCTTCATCATCCCCACCACGCGCATCATCTCCAGCACTTTTACTGTCCCCACTATGCTCATTGTCCCCACCACCTTCTTCATCCCTGCCACACTCGTCATCTCTACCACCTTCATTGACCCCACCATGCTCATCCATTCCCACCATGCTCATCGTCCCCGCCACATGAGTCCTGTCCTCACCACCTTCGTTGTTGCCAGCATGCTTGTCATCTCCACCACCTTCATTGATCCCACCATGCTCATCTCCACCACATGCATCTGTCCCCACTACACCAATCCGTCCCCACTGCCTTCATCATCTCCACCATACTCATCATCTCCAGCACCTTCATTGTCTCCACCACCTTCATTGGCCCCACCCTGCTCATGGTCTCCACCACCTACATTGACCCCACCACAATCACGATCTCCACCACTTTCACTGGCTCCACCACACTCGTGGTCTCCACCACCTTCAGTGATCCTACCACGCTCATCATCTCCACCACCTTCATCATCTCCAGAGTCACCATCTCCGCCACCTCCACCACCTTCATCAACCACACCACTCTTCTCATCACCACACTCTTCATCTCCAGCACCTTCATCGACCCCACCATGCTCATCCACCTCTACCATGCTTATTGTCCCTGCTGCCTTCATCATCCCCACCACGCTCATCATCTCCAGCACCTTTATTGTGTCCGCCACCTTCATTGGCCTCACCATGCTTATGGTCTCCACCGCTTTCATTGACCCCACCCCAATCATGATTTCCACCACCTTCATTGATGCCACCCCACTCATGGTCTCCACCACCTTCATCATCTCCAGAGTCACCATCTCCACCACCTTCATCAACCACACCACTCTTCTCATCATCTCCAGCACCTTTCTTGTCCCCACCATGCTCATCCACCTCTATCGTGCTTATTGTCCCCACTGCCTTCATCATCCCCACCACGCTCATCATCTCCAGCACCTTTGTTGTGTCCGCCACCTTCATTGGCCCCACCATGCTTATGGTCTCCACCACTTTCATTGACCCCACCCCACTCATGGTCTCCACCACCTTCATCATCTCCGGAGTCACCATCTCCACCACCTTCATCAACCACACCACCCTTCTCATCATCTCCAGCACCTTTCTCGTCCCCACCTCTACCATACTTATTGTCTCCACTGCTTTCATCATCCCCACCACGCTCGTCATCTCCAGCACTTTCATTGTGTCCGCCACGTGTCCGCCACCTTCATTGGCCCCACCATGCTTACGGTCTCCACCACTTTCATTGACCCCACCCCACTCATGGTCTCCACCACCTTCATCATCTCTGGAGCCACCACCTCCACCACCTTCATCAACCACACCACTCTTCTCATCACCACACTCATCATCTCCAGCACCTTTATTGTGTCCGCCACCTTCATTGGCCCCACCATGCTTACGGTCTCCGCCACTCTCATTGACCCCACCCCACTCATGGTCTCCACCACCTTCATCATCTCCAGAGTCACCACCTCCACCGCCTTCATCAACCACACCACTCTTCTCATCACCACACTCATCATCTCCAGCACCTTTCTTGTCCCCACCATGCTCATCTACCTCTACCGTGCTTATTGTCCCCCCTGCCTCCATCATCCCCACCACACTCATCATCTCCAGCACCTTCATCAACCCCACCATGCTCATCCACCTCTACCATGCTTATTGTCCCTGCTGCCTTCATCATCCCCACCACGCTTATCATCTCCAGCACCTTTGTTGTGTCCGCCACCTTCATTGGCCCCACCATGCTTACGGTCTCCGCCACTTTCATTGACCCCACCCCACTCATGGTCTCCACCACCACCATCATCTCCGGAGCCACCATCTCCACCGCCTTCGTCAACCACACCACTCTCGTCACCCCGCTCATCATCTCCAGCACCTTCGTCGACCCCGCCGCGCTCTTCCATCCCCACCGCCTCCGTCACCTCTGACCCTCTGGGGGCCCAGCCCCACGTCTCCCCCCCTTCCCCCCGCGCCCCCTCACCGAGGCTGACGTCACTGCGCCCGCCGCGCTCCCCGTCCATCCATCCCCGGTGTGACCCCCTCCCCCCGCCACGGGGTGTGACCGCGCGCTGTCCCCGCTGGGGGGGGATGGGCTGAGGTGATGGTGACCTGACGTGTGTCTGCGTGTGTGTGTGTGTCCCCCCCCCGCCCCCCCCAGAATCCACACCGGCGACAGACCCTACAAGTGCCCGCACCCCGGCTGCGAAAAGGCCTTCACGCAACTCTCCAACCTCCAGGTCAGCTGGGTGGGGGGGGTGGGGGCGGGGGGGGGTGGGGGTGGGGGGTGTCGGGGTGTCACCGTAACACCCCCCCCCCCCTCGCCCCCCCCCTCCCACAGTCCCACCAGCGACAGCACAACAAGGACAAGCCCTACAAGTGCCCCAACTGCTACCGGGCCTACACCGACTCGGCCTCGCTGCAGATCCACCTCTCGGCTCACGCCATCAAGCACGCCAAGGCCTACTGCTGCAGCATGTGCGGCCGCGCCTATACCTCGGTGAGCGCCCCCCCCCCGACCCAAAAACACCCCCCCGCCCCACCCCAGAGCCACCGCTCATCTTTTCCGCCTCCCCCAGGAGACCTATTTGATGAAGCACATGTCCAAACACACGGTGGTGGAGCACCTCGTCAGCCAGCACTCGCCGCAGAGGACGGAGTCGCCCGGCATTCCCGTACGGATCTCCCTCATCTAACGCGGCGGGGGGGGAACACGACGCGCAAGGGACACCCCCCCCAAATCAGAGGAGGAGGAGGACGAAGCCGCCCCCCCCTGCCCTGCCGCAGCACCCCAGCCCTGGCCGGGAGCCGTGCCCGGGGTCACGTCCCCCCCCCGCACCTCGCTCCAGGTCCCCGCAGGTTTGGTGACATCCAAAGACGGTTTCAGAGCACTTTGAATCTCTGCGGTTTTGGTTTATTTTTTTGGGGGGAGGGGGTGGGGGCACCGAGGAGGGGAGCGGGGCGGGGGGGGGGAGGTTTTTCCTCCTCCCGTGAGGCCCCCCCCCTCCCTGCCCCGCCCCGCCCCCTCTCCTCTCATTTTTTGGATACAAATATATATATATATTTATTGGCCAAGAAGTTGGTGCTGCTAAAAACAGAAATAAGACCCAAAACGAACCGTGGATGGAGGAAAAAAGAATGGAAAAGAAAAAAAAAAAAAAAAAAAAAAGACGCTCGGGGTGTATGTGGGGGGGGGGGTCCTGCCGCTGCTTCCCCCCCCCCCCCCAACGGACTCTCCGGCGGGAGCAGATGGGACTCGGGCCGGGGCCCGCAGCGGCCGCCACCTCCTTGGGGACATTTGGAGCTTTTCTTTTTAAACATTTTCGGGGGGGGGGGGGTTTGGAGGGCTTTCTTTTTGGGTCTCTCCCCCCGGCCCCCCTCCTTCTCTGGGGCTGGATCCGCCCCACCCCCCAGATTCCCAGGATCCCCCCCCCAAAAAAAATCCGTTTTTGGGGAGGGGGCGTGTGTGGAAAATCGCTTTGCCTTGTGCCTGCCGGCCCCGGGCGCCTGTACATAACCCCTGTATAGAGCCGGAGGGGGGGTGGGGGGGGGGGAGGCGTGACACCCCCCCCCCCCGATCCCCCCCCCCCAGCGCCGCGACAAAGAAAAACTCATCTATATTCTGTACTCTTTGGTTCCGTTTTTTGGATATTAACTGTGTTATTTTTTTATACACTTTTTAAGCCTTAACTTCAGCCTTTTATTTTCGGGGTTGTTTTCGCCAGGGTTGGTTTATTTACCTTCTGTTTATTAATTTTTAACACCCCCCCTCGTTATTTTTTATTCCCCCCCCCCATTTCCTTGTTTTTCCCCCCCCCCTCGATGTTGTACGATACTCAATATTGTAATCTTTTTTGTCAGCATGTTAATACCGTGTAAATACGCCTCTTATACACTTAATGCCCCCCCCCCCACTTTCTTCCAGCCCCCCCCCCCCCCGCCCTCCCCCCCCCGCCTCGTTTTGGGGCTTTTTTTTTTAATTTTCCTTGCTGGAAATCCAGGCCACGCGTCCCTAGAGCTAGTTCTTACCTTAGTTAAAAAAGGAGAAAAAGGCAAAAAAAAGAAAAAAAAAAAAAAAAGAAAAAAGAGAGAAAAGAGGAGAAAATGAAGAAAAAAAAAAAAAAAGCCTTTTCCCTCTTCCCCCCCCCGCCCCCCCCCCCCGCTGTCTTGCATTGTGGTTCATGGAGAAGCCGGGGGGGGGTGGGGGAGGGAGAGGGGGGGGGCAGGCACGCGCGTGCGGCCTGGCTGCGCGCAGTGGGCAAAAAAGGACTGAAAACACCCCCCCCGCCCCCCCACCCCCCCACCCCCCCGCCGCCCCCCCAAAACCGGCGCCCCCTTTCCCAAAAAAAACAAACAAACAAAAAAAACCAAAACAACAACAACAAAAAAAAAAGAATAAACCAGAACGACGACAAAAAAAAAAAAATGAGTAAAAAAAAAAGAAAAAAAAATTAAAAAAAAAAAATAAAAATCTGGGTTTCTGTGTTTGTTGCGGAAGGTTGAAAATTCGCGCTGAAGGTGGAGGCGGGGGGGGGGGAGCGAGGGGCTGCCGCGGCCACCTCGGGGACCTCCCGCTGGGGACATCTGGGGACAATGCTGGTGGCCTGGGCTCTGGGGGGCCGCAGGAGGGGCCGGGGAAGCCACGGGCCGCCCCGCCAGCGGGTGGGGTGTCCCCACCGTGTCCCCGGGGGAGGGGGTGGCAAGCCCCGGGGGGGGGGGTCGCCAGTGTCTCGGGGTGAAGCTCCCTGTGACCACCCTCTCTGGGGACGTCACCACCATGGATGGGTACAAGCCCTGGGGCCACCTCGCCATGGCCACCTCCCCACTATGGCCACCACCAGCCCCTGGTCCTGCAGGGGGGCGATGGCCTGAGCTGGGGACCCACCTGGGGTCCAGCAGGTCTTGGGCCGGGGGGGGGGCGGCACCAGCCCTGGGGCCACCTCCCCATGGCCACCACAGCCTGGGACACTTCACCGTGGCTACCAGCTCCAGCACCACCTCACCAAGGTGGGCACCAGCTCTGGGGACACCTCACCCTGGCCACCAGCCGCGGGCACATCTCACCACGGGCACCAGCTCTGGGACGCCTTACCACGGGCACCATCTCCATGGTCACCTCATCGACATGGCCACCAGCTCTGAGGACGCCTCGCTGTGGCCACCACCTCCAGGGACATGTCACCATGGGCAACAGCTTCGGGGCCACCTCGCCAACGTGGGCACCAGGGGCAGGGACACCTCACCACCGTGGCCACCAGCTTCAAGGACATGTCACCACCACAGGAACCAGCTCTGGGGACACCTCACCATGGCCACCATCTCTATGGACATCTCACCAACTTGGGCACCAGCTCCAGGACGCCTCACCATGGCTTCCAGTTCCAAGGACGTGTCACCACTCCAGCCACCAGCTCTGGGGCCACCTCACCATGGCCATCGCCTCCAGGGACACCTTACCACAGACCCCCAGGACACGTCACCATGGCCACCAGCTTCAAGGACATGTCACCACTACAGGCACCAGCCCCAGGGACACCAGTGCAGGAACACCCCACCACAGTCACCAGCTCTGGGGACATCCTACCACAGGCACCGCCTCTGGGAGCTGGCACCAGCTCTCTGTGACCACCATCTCCAGGGATGCCTCTCCGTGGGCATCAGCTCTGGGGACACCTCACCCTGGCCACCAGCCCCGGGGACATCTCACCAGCTCTGAGGACACCTTCCCACGGGCACCATCTCCACGGTCACCTCACTGACGTGGCCACCAGCTCTGGGGACACCTCACTGCAGCCACCAGCTCCAGCGACGCCTCACCAGGGTCACCAGTTTTGGGGACACGCCCCCACCATGGGCACCCAGCTGCGAGGACGTGTCACCACCCTGGGTACAAGCCCTGGGGACACCTTATCATGGGCCCCGTCTCCATGGACACCTCGCCACCATGGCCACCGGCTCCCGGGACACCCTACCACAGACCCCCCAGGACACGTCACCATGGCCACCATCTCCAGGGCCACCACCACCATGGTGGGTGTCCCCTCCTGTCCCCCTCCCCATCTCCCGCACGTTGGGGCCCCAAGCGCTGGGATTTGGGGGGTCTCAACCCTCCACCCTGGGCTCCTGGGAGGTGGCGGTGGCCACGGGGCTGGGGGGGGTGACACACACACCTCAGCGCCGCCCCCCCCCAGCTCAGGGGGCAGCAGGGGCACCCCCAGGGTCCCCCAGGCCAGGAGGGCACCGGGGAGGTGACACCAGCCCCGTCCCCATCGCCCACGGAGCGTCCCACCGCCCTCGGTGGCACTCGGGAACATCCCCAAGGCGCTGCCTCGGTTTACCCAGGAAGGAAACGGGGGCGGGGGGGGGAGAAAAAGTTGGGGGGGCCCCGAGTTTTTCTTTTCTTTTTTTCAGTGTTTATTAAAAACAAAAAAAAAAAAAAAAAAACAGGAAAAAGGGCGGGGGGGGGGGCGGCGTGTGTTTTTTTTCCTTTTTTTTTTTTTCTTTTTCCTTTTCTTTTCTTAAAAAGACCGTGGTGGCCGGGGGGGGGGGGGGGGTAAGGGGGGGGAGTGAGGGGTGCGGGGGGGGGGTCCTTACCTGCCGTGGGGGGACACCCCCCCCCCCCACCGTCCTCTACTAAGGTGCCCCCAAAACAGCCCCCGCAGGGGGTGGGGTGGGGTGGGGGGGTGACGCCTTCTCTGCACACCCCGAGACACCCCCCCCACCCCCCCCCCCCCCACTCCCCCCTGCACCGGGCTAACACCCCCCCAGGGCTGGTAGCCCAAAGCCCAGCTTGAGGAGGTGGGGGGGGGGTGGGGGGGGCACATGTTAAGGCAATCGTCCTGCTTCGCCCTGCCGTTTTGGGGAGGGGGGTGGGGGGGACGGGGACACGGAGAGGGGGGGGAGACGCGGGGACCCCTCCCCTCCCTGCCGGAGAAGGGGGTGTGTGTGTGTGGGTGTGTGTGTGTGTGTGGGGGGGTGACCCCCCCACCCCACCCCAATACGGGGCCGGGGGGGAGGGGGGGGCCCGCTCTAGCTACGGCCTATTTACACACCCCGGGGGGGCCACCCCGGGGCCGGGTTGTGCTCACGAGTGGCTCCCCCCCCCCCAAACCCCCAGCTCCCCCACCCCCACCCCCACCCCACCCCACGGGGCGGGTAGAGGGTTTGAGAGGGGTTGGGGGGGGGGTGGGGGGTGTCCCATGGGTGCCCCCCACCCAACCGGCTCTAGGAGTCCTTGAGCATGCTGATGCGGGCGTAGATCTTGAGGGCTGGCCCCAGTTTGATGTTCATGGTGCTCATGAGATGATCCTCCTTCAGCAGCAGCAGCGCCTGCCCGTCGATCTCCTGCGCCCGGAACTCCTCCGCGATCTCCTGGCAACCTGCGGAGATGCCGGGGTGGGGGGGGGGGTGGGGGAGGGCACGCTCAGAAACCACCCCCACCCCCCCGTTTCAGGAAAAAAAAAAAACAAAACCCCACCTATTCCCCTTGCAAAATTTTTTTGGGCTTTTTTTTTTCCCCCCTCTCTCCCCGCCGACTCTTCCTCACCCGGCAGGGAGCGGATGAACTCGTAGACGTCCTCCACGTTCCACTTGCTGGGCTCGCTGGGGAGGAAGCGGTGGCCGATGCCGGCCAGGTCGCGGACGTGGACGTCGGGCAGGTCCATCTCGCGTAGCTCCAGGTCTCGCTCGCCCTGGCGTCGGCGGGAGGTGGAGGAACTGGCCGAGATGGGGGAGAGCGGCTCCTCGTAGCTCGAATTATCCGAACACCGACTGGAATCTTCTTGGCTGTGGTTGAGCTGCAACGACGCCGTCACGGAAAGAGGCACCGAACCCGGCGGGAGAGAAACCGGCGGCTGCGGGACGGAGCAGCGCCGGCCTCAGAGCCCACCCGCGTCACCCGCAACCCCGGGGGACGAATCCCGCCCCGTGTCCGTGTCGTGTGTCCACCCCCCGCCCCCCCTCACCTGCTTCTTGGTGTCTTTGCCGAGGGTGGGCAGCGTCCCCTTGCAGGTCCGACGGCGGCCGTGGGGGGGGCCGCCGGGTTTCTGCAGTTTGCTGCGATCGGGGTGGAACAAACCCACCCGCTTCGTGCACCCCACGTTGTACCTGCGGGGAGGGGGGGAGTGGTGAGGGAGGGGGGGGGGGGCGGATCCTGTCGTGGGGGGGTTTTTTGGGGGTTTTTTTTGGTAGCGGGGGTGGGGGGGGGAGGTTGTGATACCTTTTGGCACAAGCCATGGAGCAGAAGCGCTTGGAGCGCTTGAATTTATAAGCGAAGTCGACGCGGCCGCAGAGCTCGCACTTCAGTTTGGGGGGGTTCCCCTCTTCTTTGGATTCTGGGGGGCGCGGAGGGACACCCAGAGAGAGAAACGCAACCAGCTCAGGCGCGGGGGAACCCGAAACGGGCACTGCGGGGTGGGGGGAATAAAAAGGAAAGGGGCGGGGTGGGGGGGGCGGGGGGGGCTGTACCCTCCCCGGCTCGTTTCGGGGGGGTCGAGCGCTACCTTGTAAATAAGGTTCCTCCATTTCGGAGTCGGTGGTGGTGGTGTTGTCCTGCGGCGGGAGCTTCTCAGCCAGCAGCTCCTGCGCATACTTCTTCTTCAGGTTCCCCACCAGCAAGGAGGAGCGCCCCACCTGCCGGGGGGGGGGGGGGGGGTGGGGGTGGTGGAGAAAACACCGCTGGGTGCCCCCCCACCCCTAAATCCCCCCTCTCCCCCCCCCTTCAAAATGACCCCCCGCCTCAAGCCCTAAAACCCCCCCCCCGCCGGCTAAGGATGAGGGATACGGTACCGGGAACGGTTCTGCCCCTTCCTGGATGACGAAGCCCTCGATGACGTGGGTGAGGATTTGGGGTTTCACGATGGCCTGGGGCGGTTTGTTCTCACCATTGTGGGGGGCGGCGCCGGCGACGGTGGAGGCAGAGCTGCCGGTGCCCGAGGTCATGCCGGGAGCGCTGGCGAGGGGCTGGGGCTGAGCATGAAGGCGGTCGGCGGGTGGCTCTGCCAAAGGAAAGGGGGACACACACACACACACACACACAGAGACAACGGGGTGGTTACGGGGGACGCGGTGACGCCGGCGGTGACGCCGGGGCCCCTATTACCATACAGCTGGGCTGCCTGGGGAAGAAGGGGGGGGGGGGGGGGGGGGAAGAGCAGCTGCCGCCGCTCCCAGTAAGTCCCAGTAAGCCCCCAAGGGCACTCCTCAATGCTCAACACACCCCCACCCCCCCCCCCCCGCGCGCACCCCAAAAAAAGGGACCTGGGGGGGCCCAGATGGACCCCAAATACCCCGGGAGACCCTAAAGAGCCCCCAGATGTGCCCAGTAAAGGCTCAGTACGTCCCAGTAAACCCCCAGGAAAGCCTCAGCACATCCCAGTAAGGCCCTGGTACGTCCCAGCAGACCCCAGTAAATCCCAATCTCCCCCTCCCCCCCCCCCCCTCCAAATCCTCATCTCCCCCAGTCAAGCCCCCAAAATCCCCATCCGCCCCAGTCCGGCCCAGCAGACCCCCGTAAGACCCGATCCACCTCGGAAGGACCCGATCTCCCCCAGTACGCCCCAGTACACTTCAGCGGACCCCAGTAAAGCCCCAGCCCCCCCCCCCCCCCCCCCCGAAAAAAAAAACCCACCCCGATCTTCCCCGGTACGGCCCCAGCAGACCCCGGTAAGGCCCGACCCACCCCGGAAACACCCGATCTCCCCCAGTAAGGCCCTCTCCCCCTCAGTACGCCCGATACGCCCCGCTAAGGGCCCATCTCCCCCCGCCCGGCCTCCTCCGCCCCCGCAGGGCCCGGCGGGTGCCGGTAAGGCCCCGGTAGGCCTCGCTAGGCCCCGGTAGGCCCCACCACCTTTGTCCGGCGACGGAGCCCGCTCCCCCCTGCCCCTACCTGCGGCCGGGCGGCGGAGCCGGGACCGGGGCGGGGGGGACGACGGAGGTGGGGGGGTAAGCGGGGCGGATGCGGAAGTGAGGTCAGCGCCCGCCGCCCCGCCGGGCCGAGCCGGGCCGGACCAGGCCGAGCCTCGCCGGGGCGGAGGACGGGCGGGGCCGGGCCGGACCGCACTCACCGGCGGCGCTCAGCGGCTCGGCGGCCCCATGGGGCGGACAAAGGCGGCGCGGGCGGGCGGCGGCGGCGGAGGAGCGGGGACAAAGGCGGCGGCGGCGGCGGGGCCGGGCCGGGCCGGGGCGGCGGCGGCGGCTGCGCGGGGGAGGGCGGGGCCTGGCGCCGGACACGCCCCCCGCCACGCCATTGGCCGCCCCCGCGCGCCCGCGCGCGCGTCCACGCCGCCAGAGGGCGGGGCCGATTGGCTGGGCCTGGGCGGGGGGCGGGGCCTCGGGGGCGGCTGGGCCACGCCCCCTCCCGCCCACGCGTGGGGGGCGTTTGAGGGGGAGCGGGGGGGGCCGCCGGGCAGAGCGGGGCCACGGGCCCGGGGCCAACGGGGCTGCGACACCTCCGGGGACCCCCCGACATCGTGTCACCCGTGGGGCGACGCCACGGACACGCGCGGGCTCCCCACAGCCCACCCCCCCCACCCCCTCCCCGCGGAGCCCCACCGGTGCCGCTCGCCCACCCGTGCCTCAGTTTCCCCCCGCGCTGCGGCCCACCAGGGGGGTGGAGGAGATGGGGGGGGTGGGGTGGGGGAAGCTCCACCCCACGAGTGGGGGGGCCGTGGGGCTTACCGTGCGTGGGGGGCCGCTCGCCCTCGGGGGTGTCGGGTCGCGGGGGGGCAGCGGGCGGCGAGAGGGCGGGGGGCTGCGGCGGGGCGGCGGGCGGGCTGGCGGCGCTCCTCGGGGCCGGCGGCGGGTCCCGGCGGGTGCCATCGGGGACCCCGAGTGGGGGCTGCGGCGGGGGGAGGGGGGGGGTTGGGGGCACAGGCGTGTGAGAGGGTGAGGGCGCACACGCGTGTCTCGCACACGCATGCAGGGGGCAGACACGCGGGTGTGCACACGGATGGCACGCGCGGGTGTGGATCGTGCGTACGTGTGTGCACGCGCGTGCTGGATGGGGCACGTGCACCTGCACACGCGTGTGCACAGGCCCGGGACACATGCACACGCGTGTGCATGGGTCAGGCATGCACGCGCGCACACACGCAACACGGACCCGGCAAACGTGTCTGCACGCATGTGCACGGAGCGGTTACGCACACGAGCACAGCTCCGGCCCAAGCGTGTGCGCATGCGTGCGCGTATCGAGCACACACATCAAGCACACGTGTGCACGCATGCAGAGAGCGGGGACACGGGTGCACACACATGTGCATGGAGCAAGTACACACGTGTGCACGGATCGGGCACGAGTGCGCACAGACACACGGATGGTGAACACAGGCGCACGGATCAGGCACGTGGAGAGATGTGGGCACACGTGCGCACGCGCGTGCATGGAGCGGGCAAACACGTATGCACACATGCACGGAACAGGTACACGCATGCACACGCACGTGCGCGGATGAGGCAGGAGTCCGCACACACACGCGTGCACGCGGACACACAGGGATCAAGCACACGCGCATGGATCATGCGCACGCACACCCCACGTGCACACACAGGTGCAAGGACGCGGTGCGCACACACGAGGCATGCATGTCTGCAGGCGCGCACAGGCCACGTGCGCGCGTGGATGTGGCACGAGTGCTCACGCCTGTGTGCACGCCCACGCACGTGGATCAGACACACGTGCGTGGATCAACAGGCGCAGCCCCGGGCGCACACGTGCACACACACGTGCAGGGACCTGGCCCACCTACACACCAACACGTGCACCCAGCAGCCACACACGTGTGCACGCACGAACACACACACACCCCCGTGCAGGGCTCAGGTACACACGTGTGCACACACGTACACACACACCCCCCCCGCAGGGCTCAGGTACACACGTGTGCACGCACGAACACACACACACCCCCGTGCAGGGCTCAGGTACACACGTGTGCACGACACGTACACACACACCCCCCCGCAGGGCTCAGGTACACACGTGTGCACGCACGAACACACACACACCCCCGTGCAGGGCTCAGGTACACACGTGTGCACACATGTACACGCACACCCCCACAGGGCTCAGGTACACACGTGTGCACGCACGTACACACACACACCCCCGTGCAGGGCTCAGGTACACACGTGTGCACACACGTACACACACACCCCCCCGCAGGGCTCAGGTACACACGTGTGCACGCACGAACACACACACACCCCCGTGCAGGGCTCAGGTACACACGTGTGCACACACGTACACACACACCCCCCCGCAGGGCTCAGGTACACACGTGTGCACGCACGAACACACACACACCCCCGTGCAGGGCTCAGGTACACACGTGTGCACACACGTACACACACACCCCCCCGCAGGGCTCAGGTACACACGTGTGCACGCACGAACACACACACACCCCCGTGCAGGGCTCAGGTACACACGTGTGCACACATGTACACGCACACCCCCACAGGGCTCAGGTACACACGTGTGCACGCACGTACACACACACACCCCCGTGCAGGGCTCAGGTACACACGTGTGCACACACGTACACACACACCCCCCCGCAGGGCTCAGGTACACACGTGTGCACGCACGAACACACACACACCCCCGTGCAGGGCTCAGGTACACACGTGTGCACACACGTACACACACACCCCCCCGCAGGGCTCAGGTACACACGTGTGCACGCACGTACACACACACACCCCCGTGCAGGGCTCAGGTACACACGTGTGCACACACGTACACACACACCCCCCCGCAGGGCTCAGGTACACACGTGTGCACGCACGTACACACACACCCCCCCGCAGGGCTCAGGTACACACGTGTGCATGCACGAACACACCCCCCCCCCGTGCAGGGCTCAGGTACACACATGTGCACACACGTACACGCACACACACACCTCCGCAGGGCTCAGGTACACACGTGTGCACACACGTACACACACACCCCCCCGTGCAAGGATCAGGTACACACGTGTGCACACACGTACACGCACACACCCCCCCGTGCAAGGATCAGGTACACACGTGTGCACACACGAACACACACACCCCCCCGCAGGGATCAGGTACACACATGTGCACACACGTACACACACACCCCCCCCGTGCAGGGCTCAGGCACCTGCACACCCCCACGAACACACACCAGCTGCCCACACACGCACATGTGTGTACACATCACCCCCCCCAAGCCCCCATTCCCCCCCCCAGCCCCCCCTGCCCTGCACCCAGCGTGTCCCCCCCCCCCCCCCCCCCCCCCCCCAACCCAGCGGGGGGGCTCGGGGGAAGGTGGGACGGGACAGGGATGCCCCTCACCGTGGCGCCGGCCGGCTGCAGCTGCAGGATGACGGCGGAGGCGTGCTGGAACTTGCGGGGGGCAGCGTGGCAGCCGGGGTGTCCGTTGGGGGGGCCGGTCTCGCCCCCCGCTCCCTGGGGGACCCCCGCTTTGGGTTGAGGGGCCGGGCCGGGGCTGGCGGGGGGCAGGGGTTGGAGCTGGGGGGCAGTGGGGGGGCCCGGGGGGGGCTGCCCGCGGGGCGCCAGCTGCTGCTGCTGCTGCTGGATGACGAACTGCTGCTGCTGCTGCTGCGGCTGCATCGGCTTTGGCGGCTGCTGCAGGAACTGGGGGGGCTGCAGCGGGGCGTAGGCTGCAGGGACAGCGACGGGGGACAGGGACCCCCCCTCGTCACTGGCACCTTAGCCCCAGTGGACCCCACCCCCAGGATTTCCCCCCCGGTGATGCTGCTCCTCACGTTAGCATCTGTTCACTCTGGTGCCTACTGACAACCAGCTTTGCCAGCTCCCACTGCTGCTACAGGAGGTTGGGCTCAGGCTGTCCCGGGGGGTGTCCCCCCAGTTTGGGAGCCACACCAGCACAGCACCCCCAGGCTCCAGCATCCCGTGGGGTCCCCTGGCCCATGCCCTCGCTGCTCCAGCCCCCAGCACCCCACTGCAGAAGCTCACCCCATAGGGCCTCGGGACCCTATGGGTGCTGCGGGTGCTGAGTCCCTTCCCGGGCAGGGCCCTTGAGGGGGTGTGCAGGTCCACAGGTCCCAGATACAAGCTGGATGCCGACACATAGGAAACACCAGTGCGGGCCATCATTAGGTTTCAGAGTGAACACCCCACGAGGCTGTGCCCACCCTCCCCCTGGCTTTCTGAGCACCCAAGGCAGGGGCGACGCACCCCTGAAGTGGGTATATGGGGCCGCCAGTCCCACGTACAGGTAAGAAAACCATGAGGCCCACCATTAGGTTTCAGAGTGAATGCCCCAGCTGAGCACCACTCCCTCTCTGTGACTCCCCCAGCACCCATGGGTGGCCCCCCCCCCCTCCATGGCACAGCACCTTACCTGGGGTGACAAGCGGGTGGGCAGCAGCGGGGGCGGCGGCGCGGGCCAAAGTGTGGGCACGGGCATCAGGCCCCTCAGCTTTTTTGAGGTGCTCGGCAGGGGGGTCCGGCGGAGGGCCCCGGGGGGGGCCAGCCCGGGGTGGGGGGCCACCGGGGGGCTTCATGGCCAGGGCGGGGAGGTGGGGGCCAGCGGGGCGCAGGGCCAGGCTGTGCACCTGCAACGGCAGTGGGTCAGGGGGGTTGTGGGGGGGGAGGAGTGTGGGGGGCTGGCGGTGGGGTGGGGGCGTGGGGGGGCTCACCTGGGGGGTGGCGGGTGGCGGTGCGGGCGGCGGGGCAGGCGGCGGTGCGGGCGCAGGGCTCTCTGGCCGGACGGCGCTGACGGGGCCCGTGGGCGTGAAGATGAGCTGGGGGGAGACAGAGAGTGTGTGCGTGGCCCCCCGACGTGGGGAGGTGGCACCCCATGCGTGTCCCCCCCCCCCTCAACTCCGTGTCCCTGTGGGGTGGCACAGGTGTGGGGCGGCACAGGTGTGGGGCCTGGGATGGTGGGTGGGCTGACACGTATGTGCCCCCCTGCCCGTGTCCCCAGGGACCCCCAGTGCCAGGAGGGGTGCAAGGGACAGGCACCATATGGGGGGCACTCTATAGGGTCCTAACCCCCCCCCCCCCCCCCAAAAGGCAAAGGGCACCCTCCTGGGCTTGGGCACCCCCCAACAGGGATGTGGGTGCCATGTGGGGTCTGGGTGCCCCACAGCAGGGTGATGGGCGCCCTATGGGGTCAGGGACCCTATGGGTCCTGGCCATCCCACAATGGGGCAATGGGGACACTATGGGCCCTGGCCACCCCGCGAGGGGACAATGGGCACCCTATGGGTCCTGGCCACCCCACAGCAGGATGACGGACACCCTATGGGTGCCAGCTGCCCTACAGTAAGACGATGGGCACCCTATGGGTCTGGGCACCCTACATCAGCGCAATGGGTACCCTACAGGTTCAGGGACCCTATAGAGACCCAGCTGCCCTACAGCGGGACGATGGGCACCCTACAAGTCCTGGCCACCCCACAGTTGGACAATGAGCACCCTCCAAGTCCCAGCCACCCCACGGCAGGACGATGGGCACCCCATGGTGCCTGGCCACCCAGCAACAGCATGATGGGCACCCCATGGGTCCCTGTCACCCTACAGTGGGATGATGGGCACCCTACGAGTCCTGGCCACCCCACAGCTGGACCATGGGCACCCTCAGAGTATTGGCCACCCCACAGCAGGATGACAGGCACCCCATGGGTCCTGGCCACCCAGCAAGAGCATGACGGGCACCCCATGGGTCCCTGTCACCCTACAGTGGGATGATGGGCACCCTACGAGTCCTGGCCACCCCACAGCTGGACCATGGGCACCCTCTGAGTCCCGGCCACCCTGCAGCAGGGTGACGGGTACCCAATGAGTCCCTGTCACCCTACAGCTGGATGATGGGCGCTCACTGGGTCCCTGTCACCCCACAACCGGACAACGGGCACCCACAGGTCCTGGTCACCCCACAGCAGGATGACAGACACCCTACGAGTCCTGACCACCCTGCAGGCAGGACGACGGGCACCCCATGGGTCCCAGCCACCCCACAGCTGGACAACGGGCACCTCACAAGTCCTGGCCACCCCACAGCAAGTTGAAAGGCACCCCACCGGTCCCCACCACCCCACAGCGCCATGGGGCAGGGCGCCAGGCACGACGGCGGCCCCTTACCATCTGCGCCCGCAGGTACATCTGGGCCTGGCTGGCGGTGAGGGCGGGCGAGGCGGCGTTGCCCAGCAGCACGGCCTGCTGCGCGATGCCCGAGGCCCCAGGGGTGACGCTCTGCGCCCGGTTCAGGAGCTGTGCCGCCGCCGGTGACGTCGCCAGGTTGATCTGCAATGGGACAGGAGGAGAAGGCTGGGGTGCCGCAGCGGACGGGTGCCGGCGCGACGGGTGCCGGAAGGGACAGGCGGGACTCACCGTGGGTTGCTGCGCCGGTGCCGGCTGGGCGCCGTTACCCCCCGAAGAACCGCTCTGCCTGTTTGCCGCCAGGCTCGCCTGGGGACAAGAGCCAAGCGTCACCCGCGTGCCGCACCGCAGCACCCATGGGTGCCCCCCGGGCGGTGCGCGCCGTACCTGCTGGACGGCGGCCAGGCTCTGGAGCTGGGCGCTGGTGAGGTGCTGCTGCTGGAGCGCGGCCGTCTGCAGCATCAGGTGCTGCTGCTGCGCCGCGTACATCTGCTGCAGGTACTGCGCCGCCGTGTTGGGCTGCCGGTGCAGCGCTTGCTGGATCACCTTTTGGGGGGTGCAAACACGACCCTGGGCTGCACCCCAACTCCAAAATGCCACCCCCACAACCTCCAGCCCCCAGCCCCGCAAATTTGGTACCTGGACGGTCTGGCGGTCGGGGATGCCGCTGTAGACGGAGATCTGGGGAGCGGGTGGGCGCGCGGTGCCGGTGCTGCTGGGTGTCGTGGCGGTGCCGCCGGCGCTGCTGGCGGGCGGAGGTGCCGGGAGCTGCTCGTTCTCCATGGCGGTTTGCCGGGGCGCCGCGAGGCGGCGGGGGTCAGGCTAGAGCTGGGGGCAGAGGGGGGGGGCAAGAAAGGGTGAGGGGGGGCACCCGAAGTTATCACCCAGTATCTGCCTCGAGCCTCAGCGCAGGGTTCCGGCTGGGGTGCCGGCGTGCCTGTGCCGATGGGCGCATGGGCACCCCCCCGCGGTGTTTGGGATGGGGATAGGAACCCCCAACCCCCCCTTTTGAAGGGTCCCAGAGCGAAGCATCCCCCACCCAAGGGTGCACCCATGGGTGCCAGACGGTTGCAGGGGGAAGGGGTGCACCCGCGTGATCACCCAAGCTGGAGCGGGAGGAAGAGGATGGTGGGTGGAGGAAGGAGGGTGGGAGGCCCCAGGGTTCATCCTGCCCCCACAAAGAGGGGGGTCAGGGGGTCTCCTGAAAGGAAGGATGGACAGAAGGACGGGAAGTGATGATGGGAAGGATGGATGGAAAGAAGGATGGACGAAAGGGAAGGATAGAAGGAAGGACGGACAGAGGGACGGCTGGAAGGAAGGGAGAGAGGAAGGCAAGGATGCAGGGATGGACGGACAGACGGATGAGAGGAGGAGAGGGACGAAGGGACGGACGGGTAGAAGGAAATGAGGGAAGTAGGAAGGGGACAAAGGACAGGACAGAAGGAAGCAGGAAAGGGATGGAAGGGAGCAGAGACCAAGAGAGGGAGGGAGGGATGGACGGAAGTAGGAAAGGAGAGACACAAGGACAGATGGAAGCAGGGAAGGGATGAAGGGAAGGACAGACAGAATGACAGGCAGGAGGAGGAAAAGGATGGACAAGAAGCATGGATGGAAAGGGAGAGAAGGAGGTAGGGAAGGATGGAAGGACAGAAGTAAGGACAGACAGAAGGATGGATGGAAGGAAGGAGGAAAGGGACCAAGGACAAGAGGGAAGGGAAGAACCAAGGGATGGAGGGAAGGACAGACAGACAGACGGGAGCAAGGATGGATGGACAGAGAGAGATGAAGGGAGGGAGGGAAGGACAGACGGAAGGAAGGCCGGATGGACGTAGGAGAGGGATGCAGGAATGGAAGGAAGGTTGGACAGAGGAAAGGGACGAAAGGAAGAAAAGGCAGAAGGAAGGACAGACGGAAGGAAGAAGAGGGACAGATGGACAGGAGGAGGACAGGGACAGAGGGACGGGTGCTGTGGAGGCTGCAGTTTCCGGGCAGCACCACCATCACCACCATGGTGGCTGTGAGGGTCCGCGGTCACCAACAGCCACCCATGGCCACCACGCTCTGGTGGCTTCATGCGTGCCAAGGGAGCTCCAGTCACCTGCCTGTGACACCCGTCCCTGCCGAGCCCCTGCACTGCCGGTGATGGGTGCCACCATGATGGGTGCCACCATGGCGGGACCAGGGACAGCAGTGCAGGGCACTGCAAACCACAGACAGTGGCCACAGCGGGTGGCCTTGGTGGCCATGCCACAGCATGGTCCCCGCCAAACCATGACAGCTGCCTCCAGGCCCAGTACGGCACCCAAGGGAGGTGGCAGCGGTGATGTCCCCGGCCTCGGTGGCCCATGGGGTTGTGTCTCCTCAAGGGCCTCAATGCCCTGGAGCACGAGGTGGGATGTGCACGTGGCCACAGGGGTGGCAGCACATGTCCCGGGCCACGTGCAGGGTTGTCACACGAAGCAGCAGTGGGGACACGACCCAGCCTTGGGTGTCCGCTGCCACGCGTCCACCCCAAATTCTGGGAAGTGCTTTCCCCCAACTAGCAACCATGGACCCTTCCCCCCGCCCCCTCCCCCCTCAAGAAGAGCCTGGTGGCATCGGGATGACACGGGGCCATCATGGAGCGACCATGCCGGGCCCATCCGGAGCCAAAATGCCCCCGGAAAGAGCACGACGCAGGCACCCCCAGCAGCTCCCGCCACCCACCCACCATGGGTCCAAGTCCCCCATCCTCACCCACACCAAACCCCCGTGGATTTTGGGGGTGTCAGAGGGGGGGGACCTTGCTTTTGAGCCACAGGTGACCGAGGGGACGCACTTCCGACCCCTGCAACACCCCCCAAAACCATTAAACCCACCCAAAATAAACAAAAGAGGAAGAATTCTGGCACCACCGGGCCATGCAGGACCCACTACGGGTGGGGGTCGTGGGGGGGTCCCACAGGCAGCACGGGAAGGAGCTGGAACCCCCCCGAGCTGAGCCTAAAATGGGGGTGCAAAATGATGCGGGTGGGGAGAAATCATAGCAGAGGGTGGGATGTAAGGGGGGGGTGGGAGAGGATGGGGGGGGTAGATGGAATAGTAAGCAGTGGGGTATGATAGCGGGGGGGAATAACAAGGGGGTACAAAATAAGGGGGGGGTGCAAGATGATGGTGGGGGGTGGGATATAGTGGTAGGGGTGGAAAACACGAGCGGGGGGTGGGATATAATAGAGGGGGGGTCAGATAGAATAGTAAGCAGTGGAAAATGATAGTGGGGGGGTGGGAAATAATAATAAGGAGGTGTAAAATCAGAAAGGGGGGTGTAAGATGATGGTGAGGGGTGCGATACAGTGGGGGGGGTGGAACACACTAGCAGGGGTGGACTATAGTGGGGGGGTCAGAGATAATAATGAGCAGTGGAGTATGATAGTGTGGGGGAGAAAATAATAATAAGGGGGGGCAAAATCAGAGGAGGGGGGCAAGATCATGGTGAGGGGTGGGATGTGACGGTGGGAGGTAGAAAACACTAATGGTGGGTGGGATATCATAGAGGGGGGGTCAGAGAGAATAGAGGGGGGTCAGATAGAATAGTAAGCAGTGGAATACGATATTGGGGGGGGTAGGAAATAATAATAAGGGGGTGTAAAATCAGAAAGGGGATACAAGATGATAGGGAGGGGTGGGATGTGATGGTGGGGGGTGGGATATAATACAGGGGGGCCAGATATAACAGTACGCAGCAAAATACGTTGGTGGGGGGTGGGAAATAACGATGAGGGGGTGTAAAATCAGAAAGGGGGGGGTACGAGATGATAACGAAGGGTGGGATATGGTGGTCGGGTGTGGAAAACACTAGTGGGGGGTGGGATATAATGGGGGGGGTCAGAGAGAATAGAGGGAGGTCAGATAGAATGATAAGCAGTGAAGTATGATATTGGGGGGGGGAATAATAATAAGGGGGTGTAAAATCAGAAAGGGGATACAAGACAATTGGGAGGGGTGGGATACAATGGTGGGGGGTGGAAAACACTAGTGGGGGGTGGGATATAATAGGGGGGGGGTCAGACAGAATAATAAGCATTCAAGTATGATATTGGAGGGGGTGGGAAATAGTAATAAGGGGGTGCAAAATCAGAAGGGGGGGTGCAGATGATGGTGAGGGGTGGGATACGGTGGGAGAGGGTGGAAAACACGAGTGGGGGGTAGGATCGAGCAGGACAGTAGGCATTAGAACATGATGGGGGGGTGGGAAATAATAACAATAAGGGGGTGCAAAAACCGAGAGGGGGTGCAAGGTGATGGGGAGGGGTGGGATATGGTGGGGGGGAGGGAGGGAAACACGAGGTGGGGGGTGGGATACGGTAGTAAGCAGTGAAACGTGATGGTGGGAAGTAATAATAAGGGGGTGCAAAACCGGAGGGGGGGGGGGGGCAAACTGGTGGTGATGGGTGGAAGACACGCGTAGGGGTGGGCTATAGTGGGGAACGGGGGGGGTGGGTTTGCAGGGGGGGGCGGAGGGGTCACGGACACCGGTGGGGTCGGGGCCGGGTGGGTAAACTGAGGCACGGCGGGTGGCGGGGCGCATGCGCGGCGCGGCCCCCCCTCACCTCCTCCCCCCCCCCTCAACCCGCCCCCCCCACACGGCCCCGGCCCGGCCCAGACAAAGCCGGCGGGGCCCGGTAGCGGCGGGCAGCGCGGTACCTGCGGCCCGGGCGGAGCGAGTCCCGCCGGCCAGGGCCATGGCCCGGGCGGCTCCGGGGGCGGGCGGGGGACGGCGGAGGGCGCCCCGGTGCCGGTGCCGGGCCCGCGGCCGCTCCCTCCTCCCTCAGGCGGCGGCGCGGCGGCCCGATGCCATAACTCATTTGCATTCCTCCGCGCGTCACGTGGGGGGCACCGGCCAATCAGCGCCCCGCCCGCCCCGCCCGGACACGCCCACCGCGCGCCCCGCGCTCCGCCGCTCCGGCGGCCGCCGCTCGCGCTCGCCATGGCAACGTGGGGGGGGGGGGGGGGGGGGGAAGGGGCGGGGGGAGCGGGGTCGCCATGGCAACGGGAGGGGAGGGGGGAGGAGGCAGGAGGCAGGGGGAGCCCCGGGGGGGGCGGTACCGGGGGGGTCCTGCCGTGCCGGGGGTAGCACTGGTCACCGTGTCCCCGGAGCTGCTTGGGGCCACCCGAGGGTGCTCCCGGGGACACACAGTGCCGGTACCGGAGGGATGCTGCGGTACCGGGACAGTGTCACCGGTCCCCGTGTCCCCGGTACTACCCGGGGTCACCCAGGGATGCTCCCAGGGACACCCAGGGCCGGTACCGGAGGATGCTACAGGGGAGGTGACACTAGTCCCCGTGTCTCCGGTGCTGTCCGGGGACACCCGGGGCTGCTCCCGGAGACCCCCAGGGCCGGTACTGGAGGGTTGCTGCACCGAAGGGGTGGTGGCACTGGTCCCCGTGTCCCCACTGCTGCCTGAGGTCACCCGGGGGCGCTCCCGGGAGTGCTCAGGGCCGGTACCGGCGGGATGCTGCACCGGAGGGGTGGTGGCACCGGTCCCTGGCGCTGCCTTGGGTCCCCCAAGGGTGTTCCCGGGGACCCCCAGGGCCAGCACCGGAGGGGTGCTGTGGCACAGGGTGGTGGCATCAGTCCCCATGTCCCCGGTGCTGCCCGGGGTCACCCAGGGTGTTCAGGGCCGGTGCCGGTTGGATGCTGGGGTACGGGAGGGGGGTGGTGACACCAGTCCCTGCGTCCCTGCTGTTGACAGAGGTCACCCAAGGGTCCTGCCGGGGCAGCCAGGGGTGGGGTGCTGTGGTATGGGGATGGTGGCACCGGTCCCCAGCGCTGCCCGAGGTCACCCAGGGGTGTTCCCGGGGGTGCTTAGAGCCGGTGCTGGTGGGGTGCTGCAGCGGAGGGGTGGTGGCACCCGTCCCCGCTGCTGCCTGGGGTCACCCGGGGGTGCCCAGGGCCGGTACTGGAGGGATGCTGCAGTACAGGGGTGGTGGCACCGGTCCCCGTGTCCCTGCTGCTGCCTGGGGTGATCTGGGGGTGCTCCCAGGGACACCCAGGGCTGGTGCCAGCGGGGTGCTGTGATATGGGGTGGTGGCACCAGTCCCCATGTCCCCGCTGCTGCGCAGGGTCACCCAGGGTTGCTCCCGGGGGTGCTTAGAGCCGGTACCGGAGGGATGCCGCAGTACAGGGGTGGTGGCACCGGTCCCCGGTGCTGCCTGGTGTCACTCACGGGTGCTCCCGGGGGTGCTCAGGGCCGGTACCGGCGGGGTGCTGCCCCAAGGGGGGGTGACAACAGGCCTGGTGTCACCCGGGGGTGCTGCGGGCTGGGCAGGCGCTGGCAGGGCACCGCACCGTGTCCCTGTCCCCGCGTCACCCCGAGGTGCAGGCCATGGACTGCCCCCCGGGGACGGTGCCACCGGCGGGGACGTGATTTGCAGAAGGGGGTTTGGGCGCGGAAATTTGGGCGGTTGATCGCACCTAATTAGCCACTGGCTAATGAACACCCCTTCGTCTGGGGTGTCCCAGGGAAACCTGCGGCCTCGGGTTTGGGGGTTTGCGGTGGGGGCTCGTGGATTCACAGTGGGGCTCGTGGTTTTGCAGTGGGGACTCGTGGTTTTGCAGCGGGGCTCATGGGTTTGCAGTGGGGGCTCGTGGATTCACAGTGGGGCTTGTGGGTTTGCATGGGGGACTCGTGGGTTTGCAATGGGGCTCGTGGGTTTGCACTGGGGGCTTGTGGGTTTGCACTGGGGACTCGTGGTTTTGCAATGGGGCTCGTGGGTTTGCAGTGGGGGCTTGTGGGTTTGCACTGGGGGCTCGTGGTTTTGCACTGGGGGCTTGTGGGTTTGCACTGGGGACTCGTGGGTTTGCACTGGGGGCTTGTGGATTTGCAGTGAGGACTCGTGGTTTTGCAATGGGGCTTGTGGGTTTGCAGTGGGGACTCGTGGGTTTGCAATGCGGCTCGTGGATTTGCAACGGGGACTTGGGGCTTTGCAGTGGGGGCTCGTGGATTTGTAAGGGGGCTTGTGGATTTGCACCGGGGACTCGTGGATTCACAGTGGGGCTTGTGGGTTTGCACTGGGGGCGTGTGGATTTGCACTGGGGACTAGTGGTTTTGCAATGGGGCTCGTGGGTTTGCACTGGGGACTCGTGGTTTTGCAACGGGGCTCATGGGTTTGCACTGGGGGCTTGTGGGTTTGCAGTGGGGCTTGTGGATTGTCAGTGGGGCTTGTAGATTGTCAGTGGGGCTTGTAGGTTTGCACTGGGGGCTTGTGGATTTGCGGTGAGGACTCGTGGTTTTGCAATGGGGCTCGTGGGTTTGCAGTGGGGGCTTGTGGGTTTGCCATGGGGACTCCTGTGTTTTTAAAGGGGCTTGGAGTTTTGCAGTGGGTCTTGTGCATTTGCAAACAGGACCCAAAGATTCGCAAAAAGGGCCTCGAAGATTTGCGAAGGGGACTCGTGGGTTTGCAGAGGGGACTCGAGGAATTGCAAAGGGGGCTAGTGGGTTTGCAAAGGGGGCTAGTGGGTTTCCATGGGGGACTCGGGGGTTTGCAAAAGGGACTCGAGGATTTGCAGTGACGGTCGGGGCTTTGCGAAGGGGGCTAGTGGGTTTGCAAAAGGGGCCATGGGTTTGCCATGGGGACTCGGGGGGGGGGTGTTTGCATGTGGGGCTAGTGGGTTTGCAAAAGGGGCTCGTGGATTTGCGAAGGGGGCTAGTGGGTTTGCAAAAGGAGCCATGGGTTTGCAATGGGGGCTCGGGGGGGTGGTTGCACGTGGGGCTTGTGGATTTGCAAAGAGTGCCCGTGGGTTCCGGCGTGGGCTTGTGAGTTTGCAAAGGTGGCTTGTGGAATTGCATGTGGCACTCGAGAATCTGCATGTGGGGCTCGTGGGTTTGCGAAGGGGGCTAGTGGGTTTGCAAAAGGGGCCATGGGTTTGCCATGGGGACTCAGGGAGGGTGGGGTTTGCATGTGGGGCTAGTGGGTTTGCAAAAGGGGCTCGTGGATTTGCGAAGGCGGCTAGTGGGTTTGCAAAAGGGGCTAGTGGGTTTGCAATGGGGACTCGCGGGGGGGGGGGGCGGTTTGCACGTGGGGCTAGTGGGTTCGCACGTGGGGCTAGTGGGTTCGCAGCTGGGGGGAGCAGCTCCGAGGGGGGGTAACCCCCCTCCGCCCCCCCCCTCCCTGCCCCGGGAGCAGCGGGAGACCCGTGGGGGGGGGGGCGGCCAGGGACTGGGGCCACCGACCCTCTCCCTCCTCGGGGGGTCCATCCGGCACCTGGGGCCCCCCCGGCCCCCCCCAGTTTCGCCTTGTGAGGGCAGGTGCTGCCCCCTCCTGCCTGCACCGGGGGATGGCAGGGCTGAGGGGTGGGGGGGGGCAATGGGGGGAGCTGAGAGGGTGCTTGGGGGGATCGTGGGGGGGCTATGGGAGGCATTGGGGGGTACTGGAGAGGATCGGGGGGGGCTGTGGGGGGCACCGCGAGCCACCTGGGGGGGGCTCTGAGGGCTGTGGGGGGGGTCCTGGGGGGAATCTGGGGGGGCTCTGGGGAGCAGTGGGGGGGCTGTGAGGGCTGTGGGGGGCACTGGGGGGAACTGGGGGGCACTGCGAGGCACTGGGGGGGGCTGTGAGGACTATGGGGGGCATTGGGGGGACTGGGGGGGGCACTAGGGGTTACTGGGGGGGGCTGTGAGGGCTATGGGGGCGGGATCTGGAGGAGCACCGGGGAGTAGTGGGGGAACTGGGGGGGCTGTGGGGGGCACTGCGAGGCACTGGGGGGGGGCTGTGAGGGCTATGGGGGGGTCCTGGGGGGAATCTGGGGGGGGACCGGGGAGTAGTGGGGGAACTGGGGGGCCTATAAGGGCTATGGGGGGCACTGGGGGGTACTAGAGGGAATCTCGGGGGGCACTGGGGGGCACTGCGAGGCACTGGGGGGGCTGTGAGGGCTATGGGGGGGTCCTGGGGGAATAGGGGGGGACACACTGGGGAGTGGTGGGGGAACTGGGGGGGCTGTGAGGGTTGCGGGGGGGCACTGTGGGGGCTGTGAGGGCTATGGGAGGCACTGGGGGGTACTGGGGGGATCTGGCGGGGGGGGCACTGGGGGTTACTGGGGTGCTGTGAGGGCTATGGGGGGGTCCTGGGGGGATCTCGGGGGGCACTGGGGAGTAGTGGGGGGGCTGTGAGGGCTATGAGGGGTCCTGGGGGGGCTGTGAGGCCTGGGGGGGGGGGCACTGGGGGGTACTGGGGGACCCCAGGGAAGCCTGCTGGGGGGTACTGGGGGGTACTGGGTGGGGGGGGGACACGCCACGGGCTCCGTGGCCGCTGCCGCCAGGGGGCAATGCCCGCCCGCGCTGTGCCTGGAAACGGCCCGCGGGAGGCGGGATTTGTCCCTTTTCCCCCCTCCTTTTCCCCCCCTTTTTCCCTTTTTTCCCCATTTAACCCCTTTTTCCCTTTTTTTCCCTTCCCCCTTTTCCCTCTTTCCCCCCTTTCCCCCCTTTCCCCCCTCCTATTCCCCCTTTCCCCCTTCCCCCCCTCTTTTCCCTTCCCCCCCTCTTTTCCCCTTTTCCCCCCTCTTTTCCCCCTTCCCCCCTCTTCCCCCCCCTTTTCACCTTTCCCCCCATTTTCTTCCTTCTCCCCCTCTTCCCCCTCTTTCTTTATTCCCTCTTCCCTTTTTTTTTTCCTCCTTTTTTTTTTTTTTTTTTTTTTTTCCCCAGGCTCTCCCGGGATTCAGCAGGCTCTTGTGCATCCCTGAGCATCCCGCCAGCATCCCTGTCCCCCCCCGACCCCCCCACCGCCTCGAATCCCCTTCAGACCGAGCGCCTGATCCCAAATCGTGCCCTTTTCAGCCCCCAAAAAGAAGCCACGCCGGGTGATGACATCGCCAACCGCGGCAGAGACGGAGCAGGAGGCCGTTGGGTACCACCGCGGCGATAAAGCGATGCCCACGGAGCGAAACTCCGGCATCTTTTACCCCTGGAGATGTGGCTTCGTTTTGGGGTACCCCGTCCCGCATCCCGCCCTTCATCCCTGGCTCCGCGTTGAAACCCACCCCCCCCCCCAAAAAAAAATAAAAAATATTCCAAGCGATGCCAAGATCCAGGCGTCCCGATGCTCCTCGTGCATCCCGCCGGCACCGGGCCACGATGCTGCTGGTGGGATGTAATTCCTGAGCGCTCCGGGGAACCGGGCAGGAAAAGCTTTTAAGCAAAAATCCGTATTGTTTCCACCCAGCGGGGCGACCATTCAACCTCGAAACACGCTCAGGGTTGGGTTTCCAGCCGGAAATTTCCCTCGGAAGGTACAAAAAGCCACGTTTGGCCCCAAAAAATAATGATGGGGGGGGGGGGGGGGGGGGGGAGAGAGGAAAAAAAAAATAAAATTCCTCCGCCTCCTTGTGCGTTCGGGCTCTGCAAATATTTATGCGGTTCAAAAACGTCCCGAGGGAACAAAGCACGGACACGGCGCGTCCCCCCCCGAACAATGAAGCCGGATATTTTCTGATGGGAGCGGAGCTGAGGCCGGAGCCGGTTCATATCCGCCTACCTGCGGCCTCCAGCTGGTTTAAATCCCTCCGAAAAAGGGCAAAAATCTTATTTTTTATTTTTTTTTTGGGGGGGGGGGGAAGGCTTTTTGGGGAAAAAAAGGTGCTTTTGAGGGGGAAAAATGGCATTTGGGGGAGAAAGATAGCATTTTTTAAAAAAAAAAAAGTCCTTTTTTTTGGAAAAAAGGTGCTTTTTTGGGGGGGAAGGCTTTTTGTGGAAGAACAAAAAAGGCTTTTTGGGAAAAAAAAGGGTTTTTTGGGGAAAAAAAAGGCTTTTTTGGGAAAAAAAAAAGGCTTTTTGGAAAAAAAAAAAAAGGCTTTTTTTTGGAAAAAAAATGGCTTGTTGAGGACAAAATAAAGGCGCCGTATACCCTGGTGGCACCAGGGTGCCACCTCCCTGCGAGCACCCTTGGGGGGGGGGTGGGGGTGGGGGGGGGTGGTCCCCAAGTAAAGGTGAAGGTGGGTGGTTTAACGAAGCTGGGAGCTCGTTATCCCCCGCCCCGGGATGCCGAGGGACCC